>NC_140989.1:381830772-382019592 GCF_052327205.1 Somniosus microcephalus | reverse complement strand
CAATCCCCCAACTCCAGCACTGCTCATTTCACAGGATTTACAGCGCTTACAATCTGTAAACAGGCAGAGATAAATGAGCAAAGCTCGATGTAATTAGACCCTCGACAGCCCGATCTATCAAAATAAAAACTGGGTGAATTGAGAAACACGACGGGACACATCAGCTGAGCTGAGACTCGGGGGACAGAGCGGAACCTGAAATCTGCTCTCATTTATTGTCCGTCTCCAGTGAACAAACACAGTCGTTTCACTCTGAGCGAGAACCAGGTCTGATCCCAGCCCAGCTCTGGGCCGCAGACAGTAAGGGAGAGAAGGCCTTGAATTTCTATAGCGCCTTTCACCAACCTGAGATATTTACTGATGTGTAGTTGAGGTTACACATTGGGTCAGACACGCGGAGAACTGCCCTGCTCTTCTTCGAAATAGTGCCATGGGATTCTCTACATCCTCTGACAGTGCAGCCCTTCCTCAGTACTGCCCCTCCGACAGTGCAGCCTTCCCTCAGTAATGCCCCTCTGACAGTGCAGCACTCACTCAGAATACCCCGCCGACAGTGCAGCACTTCCTCAGTACTGCCCCTCCGACAGTGGACGCACTCACTCAGGACTGCCCCTCCGCCAGCCAGCGCTCCCTCAGTACTGCCCCTCCGACAGTGCAGCACTCCCTCAGTACTGCCCCGCCGACAGTGCAGCGCTCCCTCAGTACTGCCCCTCCGACAGTGCAGCACTCCCTCAGTACTGCCCCGCCGACAGTGCAGCGCTCCCCGCAGTAATGCCCCTCCGACAGCACAGCGGTCCCTCAGTACTGACCCTCAAAAGTGCAGCAATCCTCAGTACTGCCCCTCCGACATTGCAGCACTCCCTCAGTACTGCACCTGCAACAGTGCGCCGTCCTCAGTACGGCCCCTCCGACAGTGCAGTGTTCCCTCAGTACTGCCCCTCCGACAGTGCAGTGTTCCCTCAGTACGGCCCCTCCGACAGTGCAGTGTTCCCTCAGTACTGGCCTTCTGACAGTGCAGCACTCCCTCAGTACTGCCCTCCGACAGTGAAGCACTCCCTCAGATCTGCCCCTCCGACAGTGCAGCATTACCTCAGAACTGCCCCTCTGACAGAGCAGCACTCCCTCAGTACTGCCTACCACCGACTGTGCAGCACTCCTTCAGTACTGCCCCTCTGACAGTGCAGCACTCCTCAGTACTACTCATCCAACAGTGCAGCACTCCCTCAGTACTGCCCTTCTGACTTTGCAGCACTCCCTCAGTACTGCCCCTCTGAAAGTGCAGCACTCCCTCAGTACTACCCCTCCGACAGTGCAGCACTCCCTCAGTACTACCCCTCCGACAGTGCAGCACGTCCCTCAGTACTGCCTCTCCAACAGTGAAGCACTCCCTCAGTACTGCCCCTCCGACAGCCCAGGGCTCACTCAGTACTTCCCCTCCGACAGTGCAGCACTCCCTCAGTACCGCCCCTCTGACAGTGCAGCGCTCCCTCAGTACTGCCCCTCTGACAGTGCAGCGCTCCCTCAGTACTGCCCCTCCGACAGTGCAGCGCTCCCTCAGTACTGCCCCTCATACAGTGCAGTGCTCCCTCAGGTAATGCCCATCCGACAGCACAGCAATCCTCAGTACTGCCCCTCTAAAGGTGCAGCAATCCCTCAGTACTACCCCTCCAAGAGTGCAGCACTCCCTCAGTACTGCACCTCCAATAGTGCGCCGTCCCTCAGTACTGCCCCTCCGACAGTGCAGCACTCCCTCAGTTCTGCCCCTCCGACAGTGCAGCATTACCTCAGTACTGCCCCTCTGACAGAGCAGCACTCCCTCAGTACTGCCCTGCCGACAGTGCAGCAATCCTTCAGTCCTGCCCTCTGACAGTGCAGCACTGCCTCAGTACAACCCATCCGACAGTGCAGCACTCCCTCAGTACTGCCCCTCTGAGAGTGCAGCACGCCCTCAGTACTGCCCCTCTGACAGTGAAGCACTCCCTCATTACTGCCCCTCCGACAGTGCAGCACTCCCTCAGTACTGCCCCTCTGACAGCCCAGCGGTCCCCTAAGTACCTGCCCCTCCGACAGTACAGCACTCCCTCAGTTCTTCCCCTCCGACAGTGCAGCTCTCCCTCAGTACTTCAGCTTCGACAGTGCAGCACTCCCTCAATCCTGCCCCTCCGACAGTGCAGCACTCCCTCATTACTGCCCCTCTGACGGTACAGTACTCCCTCAGTACTGCCCCTCTGACAGTGCAGCACTCCCTCAGTACTGCCCCGCCGACAGTGAAGCACTCCCTCAGCACTGCCCCTCTGACAGTGCAGCATTCCCTCAATACTACCCCTCCGACAGTGCAGCACTCCCTCAGTACTGCCCCTCTGACAGTGCAGCACTCCCTCAGTACTGCCCCTCCGACAGTGCAGCACTCCCTCGGTACTGCCCCTCTGACAGTGCAGCACTCCCTCATTACTGCCCCTCTGACAGTGCAGCACTCCCTCAGTACTGCCCCTCTGACAGCCCAGCGTTCCCTCAGTACAGCCCCTCCGACAGTGCAGCACTCCCTCAGTACTGCCCCTCCGACAGTACAGCATACCCTCAATACTGCCCCTCCAACAGTGCAGCACTGCCTCAGTACTGCTCCTCCGACAGTGCAGCACTCCCTCAGTACTGCCCCTCCGACAGTGCAGCACTCCCTCAGTACTGCCCCTCTGACAGTGCATCACTCCCTCAGTACTGCCCCCTCCGACAGTGCAGCACTCCCTCATTACTGCCCCTCCGACAGTGCAGCACTCCCTCAGTACTGCCCCTCCGACATTGCAGCACTCCCTCAGTACTGCACCTCCAACAGTGCGCCGTCCCTCAGTACGGCCCCTCCGACAGTGCAGTGTTCCCTCAGTACTGGCTTTCTGACGGTGCAGCACTCCCTCAGTACTGCCCCTCCGACAGTGAAGCACTCCCTCAGATCTGCCCCTCCGACAGTGCAGCATTACCTCAGAACTGCCCCTCTGACAGAGCAGCACTCCTCAGTACTGCCCCACCGACTGTGCAGCACTCCTTCAGTACTGCCCCTCTGGCAGTGCAGCACTCCCTCAGTACTACTCATCCAACAGTGCAGCACTCCCTCAGTACTGCCTTCTGACTTTGCATGCACTCCCTCAGTACTGCCCCTCTGAAAGTGCAGCACTCTCTCATTACTGCCCTCCGACAGTGCAGCGCTCCCTCAGTACTGCCCCTCCGACAGTGCAGCGCTCCCTCAGTACTGCCCCTCATACAGTGCAGTGCTCCCTCAATAATGCCCATCCGACACCACAGTGATCCCTCAGTTCTGCCCCTCCAAAGGTGCAGCAATCCCTCAGTACTACCCCTCCAAGAGTGCAGCACTCCCTCAGTACTGCACCTCCAATAGTGCGCCGTCCCTCAGTACTGCCCCTCCGACAGTGCAGTGTCCCATCAGTACCGCCACTTCTGATGGTGCAGCACTCCCTCAGTACTGCCCCCTCCGCAGTGCAGCACTCCCTCAGTCTGCCCCTCCGACAGTGCCAGCATTACCTCAGTACTGCCCCTCTGACAGAGCAGCACTCCCTCAGTACTGCCCTGCCGACAGTGCAGCAATCCTTCAGTCCTGCCCTCTGACAGTGCAGCACTGCTCAGTACAACCCATCCGACAGTGCAGCACTCCCTCAGTACTGCCCCTCTGAGAGTGCAGCACGCCCTCAGTACTGCCTCTCTGACAGTGCAGCACTCCCTCATTACTGCCCCTCTGACAGTGCAGTACTCCCTCAGTACTGCCCCTCTGACAGCCCAGCGGTCCCTCAGAACTGCCCCTCCGACAGTGCAGCACTCCCTCAGTTCTTCCCCTCCGACAGTGCAGCTCTCCCTCAGTACTTCAGCTTCGACAGTGCAGCACTCCCTCAATCCTGCCACTCCGACAGTGCAGCACTCCCTCATTACTGCCCCTCTGACGGTACAGTACTCCCTCAGTACTGCCCCTCTGACAGTGCAGCACTCCCTCAGTACTGCCCCGCCGACAGTGCAGCACTCCCTCAGCACTGCCCCTCTGACAGTGCAGCACTCCCTCAATACTACCCCTCCGTCAGTGCAGCACTCCCTCGGTACTGCCCCTCTGATAGTGCAGCACTCCCTCAGTACTGCCCGTCCGACAGTGCAGCACTCCCTTGGTACTGCCCCTCTGACAGTGCAGCACTCCCTCATTACTGCCCCTCTGACAGTGCAGCACTCCCTCAGTACTGCCCCTCTGACAGCCCAGCGTTCCCTCAGTACAGCCCCTCCGACAGTGCAGCACTCCCTCACTACTGCACTTCCGACAGTACAGCATACCCTCAATACTGCCCCTCCAACAGTGCAGCACTGCCTCAGTACTGCCCCTCCGACAGTGCAGCACTCCCTCAGTACTGCCCCTCTGACAGTGCAGCACTCCCTCAGTACTGCCCCTCCGACAGTGCAGCACTCCCTCATTACTGCCCCTCCGACAGTGCAGCACTCCCTCAGTACTGCCCCTCCGACAGTGCAGCACTCCCTCAGTACTGCCCCTCTGACAGCCCAGTGGTCCCTCAGTACTGCCCCTCCGACAGTACAGCATTCCCTCAGTACTGCCCCTCCGACAGAGCAGCACTGCCTCTGTACTGCCCCTCCAACAGTGCGCCACCTCTCAGTACTGCCCCTCCGACAGTGCAGCACTCCCGCAGTACTGCCCTTCTGATGGTGCAGCACTCCATCTGTACTGCCCCTCCGACAGTGCAGCCCTCCCTCAGTACTGCCCCTCCGACAGTGCAGCACTCCCTCAGTACTGCCCCTCCGACAGTGCAGCACTCCCTCAGTACTGCTCCTCCGACCGTGCAGCACTCCCTCAGTCCTGCCCCTCCGACAGTGCAGCACTGCCTCAGTACTGCCCCTCCGACAGTGCAGCGCTCCCTCAGTACTGTCCCTCCGACAGTGCAGCACTCCCTCAGTACTGCCCCTCCGAAAGTGCAGCACTCCCTCAGTACTGCCCCTTCGACAGTGCAGCACTCCCTCAGTACTGCCCCTCCGACAGTGCAGCACTCCCTCATTACTGCCCCTCTGACGGTACAGCACTCCCTCAGTATTGCCCCTCCGACATTGCAGCACTCCCTCAGTACTGCCCCTCCGACAATGCAGCATTCTATCAGTACTGCCCCTCCGACAGTGCAGCACTCCCTCAGTACTGCCCCTCTGACAGTGCAGCACTCCCTCAGTACTGCCCCTCCGACAGTGCAGCACCCCCTCGTTACTGCCCCTCTGACAGTGCAGCACTCCCTCAGTACTGCCCCTCCGACAGTGCAGCACTCCCTTAGTACTGCCCCTCCGACAGTGCAGCACCCCCTCATTACTGCACCTCTGACGGTACAGCACTCCCTCAGTACTGCCCCTCCGACAGTGCAGCACTCCCTCAGTGCTGCCCCTCCGACAATGCAGCATTCCCTCAGTACTGGCCCTCCGACGGTGCAGCACTCCCTCAGTACTGCACCTCCGACAGTGCAGCACTCCCTCAGCACTGCCCCTCTGACAGTGCAGCACTCCCTCAATACTACCCCTCATACAGTGCAGCACTCCCTCAGTACTGCCCCTCTGACAGTGCAGCACTCCCTCAGTACTGCCCCTCTGACAGTGCAGCACTCCCTCAATACTACTCATCCAACAGTGCAGCACTCCCTCAGTACTGCCCTTCTGACTTTGCAGCACTCCCTCAGTACTGCCCATCTGAAAGTGCAGCACTCCCTCATTACTGCCCCTCCGACAGTGCAGCACTCCCACAGTACTACCCCTCCGACAGTGCAGCACTCCCTCAGTACTGCCCCTCCGACAGTGAAGCACTCCCTCAGTACTGCCCCTCCGACAGCCCAGGGCTCACTCAGCACTTCCCCACCAACAGTGCAGCACTCCCTCAGTACCGCCCCTCTGACAGTGCAGCGCTCCCTCAGTACTGCCCCTCTGACAGTGCAGCGCTCCCTCAGTACTGCCCCTCCGACAGTGCAGCGCTCCCTCAGTACTGCCCCTCATACAATGCAGTGCTCCCTCAGTAATGCCCATCCGAAAGCACAGCGATCCCTCAGTACTGCCCCTCCAAAGGTGCAGCAATCCCTCAGTACAACCCCTCCAAGACTGCAGCACTCCCTCAGTACTGCACCTCCAATAGTGCGCCGTCCCTCAGTACTGCCCCTCCGACAGTGCAGTGTCCCATCAGTACCGCCACTCTGATGGTGCAGCACTCCCTCAGTACTGCCCCTCCGACAGTGCAGCACTCCCTCAGTTCTGCCCCTCCGACAGTGCAGCATTACCTCAGTACTGCCCCTCTGACAGAGCAGCACTCCCTCAGTACTGCCCTGCCGACAGTGCAGCAATCCTTCAGTCCTGCCCCTCCGACAGTGCAGCACTCCCTCAGTACTGCCCCTCTGAGAGTGCAGCAAGCCCTCAGTACAGCCCCTCTGACAGTGCAGCACTCCCTCATTACTGCCCCTCTGACAGTGCAGCACTCCCTCAGTACTGCCCCTCTGACAGCCCAGCGGTCCCTCAGTACTGCCCCTCCGACAGTGCAGCACTCCCTCAGTTCTTCCCCTCCGACAGTGCAGCTCTCCCTCAGTACTTCAGCTTCGACAGTGCAGCACTCCCTCAATCCTGCCCCTCCGACAGTGCAGCACTTCCACATTACTGCCCCTCTGACGGTACAGTACTCCCTCAGTACTGCCCCTCTGACAGTGCAGCGCTCCCTCAGTACTGCCCCTCATACAGTGCAGTGCTCCCTCAATAATGCCCATCCGACACCACAGTGATCCCTCAGTTCTGCCCCTCCAAAGGTGCAGCAATCCCTCAGTACTACCCCTCCAAGAGTGCAGCACTCCCTCAGTACTGCACCTCCAATAGTGCGCCGTCCCTCAGTACTGCCCCTCCGACAGTGCAGTGTCCCATCAGTACCGCCACGCTGATGGTGCAGCACTCCCTCAGTACTGCACCTCCGACAGTGCAGCACTCCCTCAGTTCTGCCCCTCCGACAGTGCAGCATTACCTCAGTACTGCCCCTCTGACAGAGCAGCACTCCCTCAGTACTGCCCTGCCGACAGTGCAGCAATCCTTCAGTCCTGCCCCTCTGACAGTGCAGCACTGCCTCAGTACAACCCATCCGACAGTGCAGCACTCCCTCAGTACTGCCCCTCTGAGAGTGCAGCACGCCCTCAGTACTGCCTCTCTGACAGTGCAGCACTCCCTCATTACTGCCCCTCTGACAGTGCAGTACTCCCTCAGTACTGCCCCTCTGACAGCCCAGCGGTCCCTCAGAACTGCCCCTCCGACAGTGCAGCACTCCCTCAGTTCTTCCCCTCCGACAGTGCAGCTCTCCCTCAGTACTTCAGCTTCGACAGTGCAGCACTCCCTCAATCCTGCCACTCCGACAGTGCAGCACTCCCTCATTACTGCCCCTCTGACGGTACAGTACTCCCTCAGTACTGCCCCTCTGACAGTGCAGCACTCCCTCAGTACTGCCCCGCCGACAGTGCAGCACTCCCTCAGCACTGCCCCTCTGACAGTGCAGCACTCCCTCAATACTACCCCTCCGTCAGTGCAGCACTCCCTCGGTACTGCCCCTCTGATAGTGCAGCACTCCCTCAGTACTGCCCGTCCGACAGTGCAGCACTCCCTTGGTACTGCCCCTCTGACAGTGCAGCACTCCCTCATTACTGCCCCTCTGACAGTGCAGCACTCCCTCAGTACTGCCCCTCTGACAGCCCAGCGTTCCCTCAGTACAGCCCCTCCGACAGTGCAGCACTCCCTCACTACTGCACTTCCGACAGTACAGCATACCCTCAATACTGCCCCTCCAACAGTGCAGCACTGCCTCAGTACTGCTCCTCCGACAGTGCAGCACTCCCTCAGTACTGCCCCTCCGACAGTGCAGCACTCCCTCAGTACTGCCCCTCTGACAGTGCAGCACTCCCTCAGTACTGCCCCTCCGACAGTGCAGCACTCCCTCATTACTGCCCCTCCGACAGTGCAGCACTCCCTCAGTACTGCCCCTCCGACAGTGCAGCACTCCCTCAGTACTGCCCCTCTGACAGCCCAGTGGTCCCTCAGTACTGCCCCTCCGACAGTACAGCATTCCCTCAGTACTGCCCCTCCGACAGAGCAGCACTGCCTCTGTACTGCCCCTCCAACAGTGCGCCACCTCTCAGTACTGCCCCTCCGACAGTGCAGCACTCCCGCAGTACTGCCCTTCTGATGGTGCAGCACTCCCTCTGTACTGCCCCTCCGACAGTGCAGCCCTCCCTCAGTACTGCCCCTCCGACAGTGCAGCACTCCCTCAGTACTGCCCCTCCGACAGTGCAGCACTCCCTCAGTACTGCTCCTCCGACCGTGCAGCACTCCCTCAGTCCTGCCCCTCCGACAGTGCAGCACTGCCTCAGTACTGCCCCTCCGACAGTGCAGCGCTCCCTCAGTACTGTCCCTCCGACAGTGCAGCACTCCCTCAGTACTGCCCCTCCGAAAGTGCAGCACTCCCTCAGTACTGCCCCTTCGACAGTGCAGCACTCCCTCAGTACTGCCCCTCCGACAGTGCAGCACTCCCTCATTACTGCCCCTCTGACGGTACAGCACTCCCTCAGTATTGCCCCTCCGACATTGCAGCACTCCCTCAGTACTGCCCCTCCGACAATGCAGCATTCTATCAGTACTGCCCCTCCGACAGTGCAGCACTCCCTCAGTACTGCCCCTCTGACAGTGCAGCACTCCCTCAGTACTGCCCCTCCGACAGTGCAGCACCCCCTCGTTACTGCCCCTCTGACAGTGCAGCACTCCCTCAGTACTGCCCCTCCGACAGTGCAGCACTCCCTTAGTACTGCCCCTCCGACAGTGCAGCACCCCCTCATTACTGCACCTCTGACGGTACAGCACTCCCTCAGTACTGCCCCTCCGACAGTGCAGCACTCCCTCAGTGCTGCCCCTCCGACAATGCAGCATTCCCTCAGTACTGGCCCTCCGACGGTGCAGCACTCCCTCAGTACTGCACCTCCGACAGTGCAGCACTCCCTCAGCACTGCCCCTCTGACAGTGCAGCACTCCCTCAATACTACCCCTCATACAGTGCAGCACTCCCTCAGTACTGCCCCTCTGACAGTGCAGCACTCCCTCAGTACTGCCCCTCTGACAGTGCAGCACTCCCTCAATACTACTCATCCAACAGTGCAGCACTCCCTCAGTACTGCCCTTCTGACTTTGCAGCACTCCCTCAGTACTGCCCATCTGAAAGTGCAGCACTCCCTCATTACTGCCCCTCCGACAGTGCAGCACTCCCACAGTACTACCCCTCCGACAGTGCAGCACTCCCTCAGTACTGCCCCTCCGACAGTGAAGCACTCCCTCAGTACTGCCCCTCCGACAGCCCAGGGCTCACTCAGCACTTCCCCTCCAACAGTGCAGCACTCCCTCAGTACCGCCCCTCTGACAGTGCAGCGCTCCCTCAGTACTGCCCCTCTGACAGTGCAGCGCTCCCTCAGTACTGCCCCTCCGACAGTGCAGCGCTCCCTCAGTACTGCCCCTCATACAATGCAGTGCTCCCTCAGTAATGCCCATCCGAAAGCACAGCGATCCCTCAGTACTGCCCCTCCAAAGGTGCAGCAATCCCTCAGTACAACCCCTCCAAGACTGCAGCACTCCCTCAGTACTGCACCTCCAATAGTGCGCCGTCCCTCAGTACTGCCCCTCCGACAGTGCAGTGTCCCATCAGTACCGCCACTCTGATGGTGCAGCACTCCCTCAGTACTGCCCCTCCGACAGTGCAGCACTCCCTCAGTTCTGCCCCTCCGACAGTGCAGCATTACCTCAGTACTGCCCCTCTGACAGAGCAGCACTCCCTCAGTACTGCCCTGCCGACAGTGCAGCAATCCTTCAGTCCTGCCCCTCCGACAGTGCAGCACTCCCTCAGTACTGCCCCTCTGAGAGTGCAGCAAGCCCTCAGTACAGCCCCTCTGACAGTGCAGCACTCCCTCATTACTGCCCCTCTGACAGTGCAGCACTCCCTCAGTACTGCCCCTCTGACAGCCCAGCGGTCCCTCAGTACTGCCCCTCCGACAGTGCAGCACTCCCTCAGTTCTTCCCCTCCGACAGTGCAGCTCTCCCTCAGTACTTCAGCTTCGACAGTGCAGCACTCCCTCAATCCTGCCCCTCCGACAGTGCAGCACTTCCACATTACTGCCCCTCTGACGGTACAGTACTCCCTCAGTACTGCCCCTCTGACAGTGCAGCACTCCCTCAGTACTGCCCCGCCGACAGTGCAGCACTCCCTCAGCACTGCCACTCTGACAGTGCAGCACTCCCTCAATACTACCCCTCCGACAGTGCAGCACTCCCTCGGTACTGCCCCTCTGACAGTGCAGCACTCCCTCAGTACTGCCCCTCCGACAGTGCAGCACTCCCTCGGTACAGCCCTCTGACAGTGCAGCACTCCCTCATTACTGCCCCTCTGACAGTGCAGCACTCCCTCAGTACTGCCCCTCTGACAGCCCAGCGTTCCCTCAGTACAGCCCCTCCGACAGTGCAGCACTCCCTCAGTACTGCCCATCCGACAGTCCAGCATACCCTCAATACTGCCCCTCTGACAGTGCAGCACTCCCTCAGTACTGCCCCTCTGACAGTGCAGCACTCCCTCAGTACTGCCCCTCCGAGAGTGCAGCACTCCCTCAGTACTGCCCCTCCGACAATGCAGCATTCTATCAGTACTGCCCCTCCGACAGTGCAGCACTCCCTCAGTACTGCCCCTCTGACAGTGCAGCACTCCCTCAGTACTGCCCCTCCGACAGTGCAGCACTCCCTCAGTGCTGCCCCTCTGACAGTGCAGCACTCCCTCAATACTACCCCTCCGACAGTGCAGCACTCCCTCAGTACTGCCCCTCTGACAGTGCAGCACTCCCTCAGTACTGCTCCTCTGACAGTGCAGCACTCCCTCGGTACTGCCCCTCTGACAGTGCAGCACTTCCTCAGTACTGCCCCTCCGACAGTGCAGCACTCGCTCAGTACTGCCCCTCCGACAGTGCAGCACTCCCTCATTACTGCCCCTCTGACGGTACAGCACTCCCTCAGTACTGCCCCTCCGACAATGCAGCATTCTCTCACTACTGGCCCTCCGACAGTGCAGCACTCCCTCAGTACTGCCCCTCTGACAGTGCAGCACTCCCTCAGTACTGCACCTCCGACAGTGCAGCACTCCCTCAGCACTGCCCCTCTGACAGTGCAGCACTCCCTCAATAATACCCCTCCGACAGTGCAGCACTCCCTCAGTACTGCCCCTCTGACAGTGCAGCACTCCCTCAGTCCAGCCCCTCCGACAGTGCAGCACTCCCTCGGTACTGCCCCTCTGACAGTGCAGCACTCCCTCATTACTGCCCCTCCGACAGTGCAGCACTCCCTCAGTACTGCCCCTCTGACAGTGCAGCACTCCCTCAGTACTGACCCTCTGACAGTGCAGCACTCCCTCATTACTGCCCCTCCGACAGTGCAGCACTCCCTCAGTACTGCCCCTCTGACAGCCCAGCGGTCCCTCAGTACTGCCCCTCCGACAGTGCAGCACTCCCTCAGTTCTTCCCCTCCGACAGTGCAGCTCTCCCTCAGTACTTCAGCTTCGACAGTGCAGCACTCCCTCAATCCTGCCCCTCCGACAGTGCAGCACTCCCTTATTACTGCCCCTCTGACGGTACAGTACTCCCTCAGTACTGCCCCTCTGACAGTGCAGCACTCCCTCAGTACTGCCCCGCCGACAGTGCAGCACTCCCTCAGCACTGCCCCTCTGACAGTGCAGCACTCCCTCAATACTACCCCTCCGACAGTGCAGCACTCCCTCGGTAATGCCCCTCTGACAGTGCAGCACTCCCTCATTACTGCCCCTCTGACAGTGCAGCACTCCCTCAGCACTGCCCCTCTGACAGTGCAGCACTCCCTCAATACTACCCCTCCGACAGTGCAGCACTCCCTCGGTACTGCCCCTCTGACAGTGCAGCACTCCCTCATTACTGCCCCTCCGACAGTGCAGCACTCCCTCAGTACTGCCCCTCCGACAGTACAGCATACCCTCAATACTGCTCCTCCAACAGTGCAGCACTGCCTCAATACTGCTCCTCCGACAGTGCAGCACTCCCTCAGTACTGCCCCTCCGACAGTGCAGCACTCCCTCAGTACTGCCCCTCCGACAGTGCAGCACTCCCTCAGTACTGCCCCTCCGACAGTGCAGCACTCCCTCATTACTGCCCCTCCGACAGTGCAGCACTCCCTCAGTACTGCCCCTCCGACAGTGCAGCACTCCCTCAGTACTGCCCCTCTGACAGCCCAGTGGTCCCTCAGTACTGCCCCTCAGGCAGTACAGCATTCCCTCAGTACTGCCCCTCCGACAGAGCAGCACTGCCTCTGTACTGCCCCTCCAACAGTGCGCCACCTCTCAGTACTGCCCCTCCGACAGTGCAGCACTCCCGCAGTACTGCCCCTCTGACGGTGCAGCACTCCTTCTGTACTGCCCCTCCGACAGTGCAGCCCTCCCTCAGTACTGCCCCTCCGACAGTGCAGCACTCCCTCAGTACTGCCCCTCCGACAGTGCAGTACTCCCTCAGTACTGCCCCTCTGAAAGTGCAGCACTTCCTCAGCACTGCCCCTCCAACAGAATGCAGCACTCCCTCAGTACTGCCCCTCCGACAGTGCAGCACTCCCTCAGTACTGCTCCTCCGACCGTGCAGCACTCCCTCAGTACTGCCCCTCCGACAGTGCAGCACTCCCTCAGTACTGCCCCTCCGACAGTACAGCGCTCCCTCAGTACTGCCCCTCCGACAGTGCAGCACTCCCTCAGTACTGCCCCTCCGAAAGTGCAGCACTCCCTCAGTACTGCCCCTCCGACAGTGCAGCACTCCCTCAGTACTGCCCCTCCGACAGTGCAGCACTCCCTCATTACTGCCCCTCTGACGGTACAGCACTCCCTCAGTATTGCCCCTCCGAGAGTGCAGCACTCCCTCAGTACTGCCCCTCCGACAATGCTGCATTCTATCAGTACTGCCCCTCCGACAGTGCAGCACTCCCTCAGTACTGCCCCTCCGACAGTGCAGCACTCCCTCAGTACTGCCCCTCTGACAGTGCAGCACTCCCTCAATACTACCCCTCCGACAGTGCAGCACTCCCTCGGTACTGCCCCTCTGACAGTGCAGCACTTCCTCAGTACTGCCCCTCCGACAGTGCAGCACTCCCTCAGTACTGCCCCTCCGACAGTGCAGCACTCCCTCATTACTGCCCCTCTGACGGTACAGCACTCCCTCAGTACTGCCCCTCCGACAATGCAGCATTCTCTCAGTACTGGCCCTCCGACAGTGCAGCACTCCCTCAGTACTGCCCCTCTGACAGTGCAGCACTCCCTCAGTACTGCACCTCCGACAGTGCAGCACTCCCTCAGCACTGCCCCTCTGACAATGCAGCACTCCCTCATTACTGCCCCTCCGACAGTGCAGCACTCCCTCAGTACTGCCCCTCTGACAGTGCAGCACTCCCTCAGTACTGCCCCGCCGACAGTGCAGCGCTCCCACAGTACTGCCCCTCTGACAGTGCAGCACTCCCTCATTACTGCCCCTCCGACAGTGCAGCACTCCCTCAGTACTGCCCCTCTGACAGCCCAGCGTTCCCTCAGTACAGCCCCTCCGACAGTGCAGCACTCCCTCAGTACTGCCCCTCCGACAGTGCAGCACTGACTCAGTACTGCTCCTCCGACAGTGCAGCACTCCCTCAGTACTGCCCCTCCGACAGTGCAGCATACCCTCAATACTGCCCCTCCAACAGTGCAGCACTGACTCAGTACTGCTCCTCCGACAGTGCAGCACTCCCTCAGTACTGCCCCTCCGACAGTGCAGCACTCCCTCAGTACTGCCCCTCTGACAGTGCAGCACTCCCTCAGTACTGCCCCTCCGACAGTGCAGCACTCCCTCATTACTGCCCCTCCGACAGTGCAGCACTCCCTCAGTACTGCCCCTCTGACAGTGCAGCACTCCCTCAGTACTGCCCCGCCGACAGTGCAGCACTCCCACAGTACTGCCCCTCTGACAGTGCAGCGCTCCCTCAGTACTGCCCTTCCGACAGTGCAGCGCTCCCTCAGTACTGCCCCTCCGTCAGTGCAGCGCTCTCTCAGTACTGCCCCGCTGTCAGTGCAGCGCTCTCTCAGTACTGCCCCTCTGACAGTGCAGCGCTCCCACAGTACTGCCCCTCCGACAGTGCAGTGCTCCCACAGTACTGCCCCTCTGACAGTGCAGCGCTCCCTCGGTACTGCCCCTCCGACAGTGCAGCACTCCCTCAGTACTGCCCCTCTGACAGTGCGGCACTCCCTCAGTACTGCCCCTCCGACAGTGCGACACTCCCTCAGTACTGCCCCGCCGACAGTGCAGCACTCCCACAGTACTGCCCCTCTGACAGTGCAGCGCTCCCTCGGTACTGCCCCTCCAACAGTGCGGCACTCCCTCAGTACTGCCCCTCCGACAGTGCGACACTCCCTCAGTACTGCCCCGCCGACAGTGCAGCACTCCCACAGTACTGCCCCTCTGACAGTGCAGCGTTCCCTCAGTACTGCCCGTCCGACAGTGCAGCACTCCCTCAGTACTGCCCCTCTGACAGTGCAGCGCTCCCTCGGTACTGCCCCTCCGACAGTGCAGCGCTCCCTCAGTACTGCCCCTCTGACAGTGCGACACTCCCTCGGTACTGCCCCTCCGACAGTGCAGCGCTCCCTCAGTACTGCCCCTCTGACAGTGCAGCGCTCCCTCGGTACTGCCCCTCCGACAGTGCAGCGCTCCCTCAGTACTGCCCCTCCGACAGTGCAGCACTCCCACAGTACTGCCCCTCTGACAGTGCAGCGCTCCCTCGGTACTGCCCCTCCGACAGTGCAGCGCTCCCTCAGTACTGCCCCTCCGACAGTGCAGCACTCCCTCACTACTGCCCCTCTGACAGTGCGGCACTCCCTCAGTACTGCCCCTCTGACAGTGCGGCACTCCCTCAGTACTGCCCCTCTGACAGTGCAGTGCTCCCTCAGTACTGCCCCTACGACAGTGCAGCACTCCCTCAGTACTGCCCCTCTGACAGTGCGGCACTCCCTCAGTATTGTACTTGGAGTGTCAGCCTCGATTACAGGCTCATGTTTCTGCAGTGGGACTTGAACCCACAATCTTCTGACTCAGAGGTGAGAGTGCTGCCCACTGAGCCACGACTGACACCTAATTACTCCCAAACCCACTCCCTCCTCCTCCGGTGCACCGTGTCTGCAGTGTGGACCATCCACAGGAGGCCCTGGAGTAACTCGCCAAGGATTCTTCCCCAGCCCCTCCCAAACCCACTCCCTCCTCCCCCGGCGCACCGTGTCTGCAGTGTGGACCATCCACAGGAGGCCCTGCACCAACTCGCCAAGGATTCTTCCCCAGCCCCTCCCAAACCCACTCCCTCCTCCCCCGGCGCAACGTGTCTGCAGTGTGGACCATCCACAGGAGGCCCTGCACCAACTCGCCAAGGATTCTTCCCCAGCCCCTCCCAAACCCACTCCCTCCACCACCTAGAAGGACAAGGGCAGCAGGCGCATGGGAACACCACCACCTCCAATTCCCCTCTGAGACTCACATGTCCTGACTTGGAAATGTATCGGCCGTTCCTTCATCGTCGCTGGGTCAAAATCCTGGAACTCCCTCCCTAACAGCACTGTGGGAGCACCTTCACCACACGGACTGCAGCGGTTCAAGAAGGCGGCTCACCACCACCTTCTCGAGGACAACTAGGGTTGGGCAATAAATGCCGGCCTTGCCAGGGAGGCCCAGATGCGGAGAATGAATGAAGTGATTCTCCCTCCTGCCGGCCCTCTGTCTGTCCTGCTGTGGGTGTCGGCAACAAACCATCGATTTTCTCCACAATCGCAGTGAATGTAAATGAATGAAATGACTGCCCTGATCTCGACATCCCATCACCATCAGTCACTGCTCCTACAGCACAGTTTACATGGAATGAAAACGCTGCCGTTTAATTATAAATATCTCAGTAACACCCACCCGAAAGGTGAGCAACTGTTCCTGTGGATCCGACCAATCGCTGCTCTTTCCCTCGGTGACCCCGACGATGGCGACACTGACCCCTCGTCAGGAGAGGGGGAGGGGGAGGGGGGGAGGGGGAGCGGGAGAGGACGGTGAGGGGAGAGGAGGAGGAGGAGGAGGGGAGGGGGAGGGGAGGGGGAGAGGAGGGGGAGAGGGAGGTGTGAGGGGGAGGGGGAGGTGTGAGGGGCCGGGGCGGGGGAGGGGGGAGGGGAGGAGTCGGTGTCGAGCTCGGAGAGACTGAGGCTTCTGATATTTACTGAGATTAATTTGCGGAATCTGCAATAAACAGGAGGAGGTGAAACAGGCAGAGATTCGGGAGTAGCATTGAGATAAAGTCAGAACCAACCTTCAGCCCAGACACTGCTCCTGATCAGAGAGGAGCCTGAATCCATCGAGCTCCTACCCTGACAATTGATAGAATCCTAGAATAGTCCAGCCCAGGAGGAGGCCATTCGGCCCATCGAGTCTGCGCCGGCTCTTTCGAAGAGCGATCCAGTCAGTCCCACTCCCCCGCTCTTCCCCAGATCCCTGCAATTTGTTCTCCTTCAATATTTATCCAATTCCCTTTTGAAGCTACTATTGAACCTGTGCTGTACTATTCCATGATTCTCTGACACTTCCCACCGAGAGGGATTAATTCCCGGAATGGGCTGTGGGTCGGGGATTGGGAGAGGGAATGGTTTTCCAGGGATGGTGAGATGCAGCAATCTCAGGTGTCTAAGGAAGGGTGAGCTGGAGAACTCCCTGATCTTCACTGATTTATTGATGATGAAATTTGCCGGGAAGGTCCTTTCATCACTGGGTGGTTGCACGGATGGAAACATCTCCCTTTGTCCCTTAAAGTTGACCGTGCAGCCCCAGTCCCGCACCGTGCACAGGGCGAGATACTCCAACACTTCAACTCATTCTTACAACCTGCACAACATCCTTTGTTCCCCACCGTCTGTTAAAGTGAACATTGAGCTTTGTGTGGTAAATATTGATGTCTTGCAGAGCTAATAACGATTCTCACACACCGCATTAATTCACAAACACTGGAATGAAGAGGCAGTTTATACGGTGACATTAGCATCAGGTTTAAATATTCAACATCCACTGGTGATCAGAATCAATTATTTCACACCAACATTCGCAATGTGATTATTTTCTGGTATTTTCAGCTGTTGGCATTTTAAAAAATTCACTCTGGGGATGTGGGCGTCGCTGGCAAGGCTGGCATTTATTGCCCATCCCGAGTTACTGTGAGATTGTTCCCACATTCAAAATATGTCTAGTTAACCCTTCATTGCCCTGAGCAGGTGGTGGGCCTTCCCAAAGCTCTTCCCACCCAATGCAGTATTTTTGAAGTGTAGTCACTGTTGTAATGTGGGAAACATGCAGGATCTGCAATAGCCCTGCAATTTTCTCCCCTTCCAGTGTTTACACAATTACCTTGTGAAAGTTACTATTGAATCTGCTTCCACCGCCCTTTCAGGCAGCGCATTCCAGATCACAACAACTCGCTGTAAAAACGTTCTCCTCATCTCCCCTCTGGTTCTTTTGCCAATTCCCTTCACTCTGTGTCCTCTGGTTACCGACCCTCCTGCCACTGGAACCAGTTTCTCCTTATTTACTCGATCCACAGTAAACTTATATTACATCACAAAATCACTGGGGAGGCCCCAGCTGGAATATTGTGTCCAATTCTGGGCACCACACTTTAGGAAGGATGTCAAGGCCTTGGAGAGGGTGCAGAGGAGATTTACTAGAATGGTGCCAGGGATGAGGGACTTCAGTTATGTGGAGAGACTGGAGAAACTGGGATTGTTCTCCTTAGAGCAGAGAAGGTTAAGGGGATTTTGATAGAGATGTTCAAATTCACGAAGTGTTTTGATCGAGTAAATAAGGAGAAACTGTTTCCAGTGTCAGGGGGTCGGTAACCAGAGGACACAGAGTGAAGGTGAATGGCCTCCTTCTGTGCTGTATCATTCGATCATTCGATGATTCTATTCCATTACAATTATATTCCATTACAATTATATTACGAGACTTTTTACCAACTTGCGAATCTAACGGCCACAAAGGAGATAAAAGTCGATGTTGATGATACGGAGAAGGAAATCCGAGATCTTACTCGCTCGCAGAGAATGAGTCTGGCCGTGTAATTCCATATTTCTCAATGTTGTGGACATTTCAGTGAATTAAATCTCAGTGCAGCCGCCTTTATCTGTGGGCCTGGTCTCCCGCTCGCTCCAACCAGCTTCTATTGAGGCTCAATTGTTGTTTAGCACAGGCCCAAAGCCTGGGATTGAGGCCCATCGATTTAACACAAAGATTCTGGACAGAAGACGGAGCAGGAAATGATGGGCCTCCCCCAGCCTTTGGGCCTGGGCTACGGGTGAACTGAGATCAGGGACACGAGCCTCCTATTGGCCCAGTCACTGTGGCTCTGAGTCCCCTTACTGAGCGAGTCGGGGAGCACAGTTTCAAACACTGTTATTATCCATTAAAATGAAGCGTGTAATAAAGTAATAACACTGACAGGATAATGTTACCGCGCTGAGCACTGATTATGGGCTGTTGAGCGTGTCTGGAGTTTGTAATGAACACACTTAGAGCAATCTCTCTTTCACCAGCTGACCATTATTCCATATTCCCCAGTGAATATATTTCCATGTTCAGTCGCTGTTTGTGTGAACTGATCACATTCTCCAGTCTGCTTTGTGAATAAATCCACTTCCAATCGTCACTCCGCCGCTGATCGGAGGCACCTTAGGGAATGAGTCGTGTGTTGGAATCATTCAAATACACGGAGAATGTCCAGCCCAGAAACAGGCCATTCAGACCAACTGGTCCACACCAGCCTCCTCCCACCCCTCTTCATCTCACCCCATCAGCATATCCTTCTATTCCTTTCTCCCTCATGTGTTTATCCAGCTTCCCCTTAATGTATCTGTGCTATTCACCTCAACCACTCCCTGTGGGAGCGAGTTCCACATTCTCACCACTCTCTGGGTCAAGAAGTTTCTCCTGAATTCCCTACTGGATTTATTAGTGACTATCTTATATTGATGGCCTCCTCCTGTTCCTGCGAATGGTGGAACAGGCTCGAGGGGCTGAATGGCCTCCTCCTGTTCCTGCGAATGGTGGAACAGGCTCGAGGGGCTGAATGGCCTCCTCCTGTTCCTGCGAATGGTGGAACAGGCTCGAGGGGCTGAATGGCCTCCTCCTGTTCCTGCGAATGGTGGAACAGGCTCGAGGGGCTGAATGGCCTCCTCCTGTTCCTGCAAATGGTGGAACAGGCTCGAGGGGCTGAATGGCCTCCTCCTGTTCCTACGAATGGTGGAACAGGCTCGAGGGGCTGAATGGCCTCCTCCTGTTCCTGCGAATGGTGGAACAGTCTCGAGGGGCTGAATGGCCTCCTCCTGTTCCTGCGAATGGTGGAACAGGCTTGAGGGGCTGAATGGCCTCCTCCTGTTCCTGCGAATGGAGGAACAGGCTCGAGGGGCTGAATGGCCTCCTCCTGTTCCTGCGAATGGTGGAAGAGGCTCGAGGGGCTGAATGGCCTCCTCCTGCTCCTGTGTGGGAAGGAGCTGGAAGCTGGAGGTTGGATGTTGCTGAAAGTGTCAGTGCGAGTCTGTCGCTGGGTCCCAATAAAGCAGCAATTAACGGGACTGAGTGGATTGTTGATGAAACTTGTCGTAAGCAGCTTCGGTCTGAGACAGACTCACGGGCTCGCACAAATACTGAGATGGATGTTGCTCGAGTTCTACATCCCTTTGAGTGTGTCGGTGCCCTGTGTGAGTATATAATGGTTCTCAGGCTCCGAATGGACCTGCAAAAGGCAATGTTTGTCCTGACAATGTCTGATCTACGGGCCATTCATGAACATTTCTCAGTAATCTGTGTGTTGTGAGATTGCACTGCTCTAGTTAGGGTTAATATCAGGGTTAATATCCAGGGGTTAATATCTAGGGGTTAATATCCAAGGGTTAATATCCAAGGGTTAATATCCAGGCGTTAATATCCAGAAATTAATATCCAAGGATTAATATCCAGGGGTTAATATCCAGGTGTTAATATCCAGGTGTTAATATCCAGGTGTTAATATCCAGGGGTTAATATCCAGGGGTTAATATCCAGAAATTAATATCCAAGGATTAATATCCAGGGGTTAATATCCAGGTGTTAATATCCAGGGGTTAATATCCAGGTGTTAATATCCAGGGGTTAATATCCAGGTGTTAATATCCAGGGGTTAATATCCAGGGGTTAATATCCAGGGGTTAATGTCCAGGGGTTAATATCCAGGTGTTAATATCCAGGGGTTAATATCCAGGTGTTAATATCCAGGGGTTAATATCCAGGGGTTAATATCCAGGTGTTAATATCCAGGGGTTAATATCCAGGGGTTAATATCCAGGGGTTAATGTCCAAGGGTTAATATCCAGGTGTTAATATCCAGGGGTTAATATCCAGGGGTTAATATCCACTCTCTTTCTGTTATACGCCATTCATCACTGGTGAGGCCCCAGCTGGAGTATTGTGTCCAATTCTGGGCACCACACTTTAGGAAGGATGTCAAGGCCTTGGAGAGGGTGCGGAGGAGATTTACTAGAATGGTGCCAGGGATGAGGGACTTCAGTTATGTGGAGAGACTGGAGAAACTGGGATTGTTCTCCTTAGAGCAGAGAAGGTTAGGGGATTTGATAGAGGGGATCAAAATTATGTGGGGTTCCGATGAGTAAATAAGGAGAAACTGTTTCCAGTGGCAGGAGGGTCGGTAACCAGAGGACACAGAGTGAAGGGAGTTGGCAAAAGAACCAGAGGGGAGATGAGAATGTTTTTACAGCGAGTTGTTGTGATCTGGAATGCGCTGCCTGAAAGGGCGGTGGAAGAAGATTCAATAGTAACTTTCAAAAGGGAATTGGAGAAATACTTGAAAAGGTAGAATTCACAGGGCTATGGGGAAAGAGCAGGGAGTGGGACTAATTGGAGAGCTCTTTCAAAGAGCTGGCACAGGCACGATGGGCCGAATGGCCTCCTCCTGTGCTGTGAGATTCTGTGATTCTATGAACACGCCACCAGAATAGAGACATTCCACACTTCCTGCTCCTTCCGTGTTCCCCGATCATCTTCCTGTGGTATTGGGGCTTTCGGACCAGCGGAGGGACACGGGAACATTTAAAGGGGGCGATCTTTACCCGGGACATCTCAAACTCACCACAACCCAACATCAGCAAAATCAAAGCAGCAGCAATATTGAAACCAACAGATTTATCGGAGTGACATTTAAATCTGCACATCGCAGAAGGAAACTTGTTTAAAGAGGATATTGGAAGTGAGAATCTCTCCTGCCTGATGTGGACTTTCTGGATCCCCAACCTGATCCTCAGGAATATTTCCTGGGATGGATGAGCCGCTTCGGAGAGTTCACACAAGGTTCAGAGAGCGACAAATCATCTTTATTCATGAAATAATAAGCCTGTGTCTCTGGTAGTTTATTGTGTCTGTGAGTGTGTCTGAGTGTCTGTAAGTGTGTCTGAGTGTCTGAGTGTGTCTGAGTGTTTGGGGTAGATTTTGACTTTTTCCAATAGTGTGCATCGGGTGACAGCGAATCACAGCCCGTTTTAAATCTCTCCCTATTAACGTCAATGGAAATAAAAGTGGGGAAAGATGTAAAACAGACTGTGATTCGCTCTCACTCGATTTACACTATCGGACAAAGTCAGAATCTACCCCTTTGTGTGAGTCTGTGTACGTCCACTTGAGAGGGCAGAGGGGGCCTGGGTTTACTGTCTCATCTGAAACACGGCACCTCCAACAGTGCAGCGCTCCCTCAGTACTGCCCCTCCACAGTGCAGCTCTCCCTCAGTACTGTCCCTCCGACAGTGCAGCGCTCCCTCAGTACTGTCACTCCGACAGTGCAGCACTCCCTCAGTACTGCCCCTCCACAGTGCAGCTCTCCCACAGTACTGTCCCTCCGACAGTGCAGCTCTCCTTCATAGAAACAAAGAAGATAGGAGCAGGAGTAGGCCATTCAGCCCCTCGAGCCTGCTCCGCCATTCAATGAGATCATGGCTGATCATCCAAATTCAGTACCCTGTCCCTGCCTTCTCACCATATCCCCTGATCCCTTTAGCCTTAAGAAATCTATCCAACTTCTTCTTGAATATATTTAATGAACTGGCCTCCACCGCCCTCTGTGGCAGAGAATACCACAGGTTCACTGTAAAGTCTGTAGGTATTATGGCGAATTAATACACAGACTACAAGAGTAACTTTAACAGGACTTTACTATTCGAAGGTCAGGGCGAATCTGCCCAATAAATCCTGACAGAGCACTTATATACCGGTGTGGTCACCGTCGGTATTACAGTATACAGCAGCCAAGATAAAGTAGTGCCACACCTAAAATAGTTCTCTTAAAGGTGAACGGTTACATACAATAGTCCTCTTAAAGGCAGAACAGTTACATACACTACAATCCTCCCTTTTTAGCTTACAACATACTTATTCCCCATTAAACATAACATCATAACATATATCCAACTTCATGTTAAAACAGTTCACAGATGTAGTCTCTGTGGAAACAGTTCACAGATTCAGTCTCTGCGGGAAACAGTTCATAGATTCAGTCTCTGCGGGAAACAGTTCACAGATTCAATCTCGGTGGATGTGCCTTCCGTGCTTCTTGACTCGGTCCTGACAACACCTCAGTGGTGTAGCAGTTCCCTGTGGTGTAGTCGGTTCGCGTTGCTGGAGTGACTCATCCAATAGTCCTTCACTGGACTTAACAGCTTGAACTTCCGTCCTTCTGAACCAGCATTGTTGGCTTGTGAAAACTTGAGTACCTTGGGAAGTTTTTCTACTTCCAAACTGATTTGGCTCCGTTCGAAGGGACCCCGTGCGTGATCTAGTAATGATGATGATGGTCCAGATGATCATCATCTTCTGCTTCGTCTTTTCCTTTTCTGCTTCTTGGAGACTCTCTGGGCTCCACTGTCAGCTGCCAGCTGCATGCACAGTTCCTCCTTCTTGTCCTCCTTTTTCCGTAGTAGCGCCACCATCTCCCGATGTTCCTTAGACTTTTTGTGATTCTTCATGGTTTCTGCACTTTGGGAGTTTTCATCACAAGCTGGGCAGAACAGGTCATCGTAATATTCGATGTCGTCCAACAGGTCATGGTAATATTCGGTGTCATCTTGAGCTAGGCCAGTGAGAGGGTCTTCTATTTCCTCCATACCCAGCTGGACATTAGCCAGCTTTTGTTCCAAATCCAGACATCTTTCCTGAAGAGACTTCTTCAGGCGTTCAGCTTCATCCAGCTTTTTCTGGGCTTCCTGCAAGTCTTTTACTAATGACGTCATTTGTGATTTCAATACTTCAACTTCATGCGGAGATTGGTTGATCGGACTATTCAATCCCTCTACTGCAGCAGCTGTTTCAACCTTCTGTTGTTCAACATTGACGTGAGTCAGCGTACTTTTGGCATCCAAGGGTTGCTCTGCTGCCATCTTCTCAGTCTGTGTTGCAACCTCAGCTATTTCAATAACTTTTGGGAGCTCCAAACCCCTCTCCTTTGAAGATTTAAACTCCTGTTTAATTTGTTCCCACTTCAGAGTCTTGTCCTTCAGCATATGAAGGAGTTGGCTGACCATTAACTCCAAACCCCTCTCCTTTGAAGATTTAAACTCATGTTCAATTTGTTCCCATTTCAGAGTCTTGTCCTTCAGCATAGGAAAGAGTTGGCTGACCGTTAACTCTTCTGACCTCATATGTTTCCCAGTAGCTGCAGGGCTGTTTATAACCTTGCCCTGGGGCTCCTTTGCTGTTTCTACTTCGCCATCATTCGCAGCCTCCACCATTCGAATTTCCCCACTTGAATCGTCCGGTGATGCTGCACCCAACTTCAGTAGGAGCTCGGAGTTCATGGCGACCAAATCAGTCTTTTCTGCCTGCAATCCGCTAACAAGCGCTTTCAGTTGCTGAAGCTCTTGCTCCACCAGATTAAAGCACGCACCTTCTGAAACCGAATCAGCTTTGATTCGTTTGGCCTCCTTGCCCCGACGGTTTGTGTGCTCCTGCTTCTGTCGTCTTCCCCGCCTACTGGCGGCTTCCCGCGTTTCTTCCCCTGGCAGGAGGGGTAAGCTTTTCCCTCGGGCGACGACCGCTGGCTTTCGGGGTTCGCAGCCTGCGCGTCAGCTTCAGTGCGTTCCTTGTTCCCTTTTCTCAGCAGGACAACCGGCACTGGGTACAACCCGTTGACGGCGAATAGTTTCAGCCGCTGGGCTGGATCTCGCTCAGTCTCCCTCGCTCGGGCTCTGTTGTTCCCTTTTCTCGGCAGGGCAACCGGCGCTGGGTACAACCCGTTGACGGCGAACAGTTTCAGCCGCTGGCTGGATCTCGCTCAGTCTCCCTCGCTCGAGCTCTGTCTCTCCCGCTCGCTCGGGCTCTGTCTCTCCCTCAGCAGCTTCCAATCGCGCCTCCCAGCCCTCTCGCAGTCCGGTGCTTTCCTCCCCGGCTGCGGCTGAGTTCTCCGTGATTTATTTATTTTTATATCTTCCCGCGCCTTACGATCCCGGTCGCAGCGCTTCATGGCCTCGGTCGCTGCCCGGCCTTTTTCACTCCAATCGCACCTCCCAGCCCTCTCGCAGTCCGGTGCTTTCCTCCCCAGCTGCGGCTGAGTTCCCTGCGGTTTATTTATTTTTATATCTTCCCGCGCCTTACGATCCCGGTCGCAGCGCCTCGTGGCCTCGGTAGCTGCCCGGCCTTTTTCGCCGGTCGCGGTCTAGCTGTCTCACGACGCCGTTGCGTCTCCCAGCCCGCTTGTACCGCGGCTTCCGTGCTCCACACTGCCCCAGTCTCAGCGCCTCTGGGCCCGACTTCTGTCCGGCTCCTTTCCCCCGACCGTGGTCGAGTTCACCGCCCTTATCCTCCGTTTATTTTTTATTTTCCCTTTACTCACAGTCACCGTGGCCGACTTGCTTCTCGTGCTGATCGGCTCACTCACCACCGTGGCAGAAAGGACAATCAGTGCTTGTTGCTGATGGAAGGCTTCGTGTCTGAATTCTTCCTTCTTCCTTGCTCTGCAGACTCGAGTTTTCTCTCAGCAGAACGACGAGGGCGGTTGCCTCTTCTCGACGCTCGTTAACTGCTTCGGAAGTATTGTTGCCGTAGGGTAAGATCGAACTCGTCGCCACTGTAAAGTCTGTAGGTATTATGGCGAATTAATACACAGACTACAAGAGTAACTTTAACAGGACTTTACTATTCGAAGGTCAGGGCGAATCTGCCCAATAAATCCTGACACAGCACTTATATACCGGTGTGGTCACCGTCGGTATTACAGTATACAGCAGCCAAGATAAAGTAGTGCCACACCTAAAATAGTTCTCTTAAAGGTGAACGGTTACATACAATAGTTCTCTTAAAGGTAGAACAGTTACATACACTACATTCACCACTCTCTGGGTGAAGAAATTCCTCCTCATCTCAGTCATTAATGGCTTACCCCTGGTTCTGGACTCCCCGGCCATCGGAAACATCCTTCCTGCATCGAGTCTGTCCAGGCCTGACAGAATTTTATAGGTTTCAATGAGATCCCCTCTCAATCTTCTAAACTCCAGTGAGTATAAGCCCAATCGACACAATCTCTCCTCATATGTCATTCCTGCCATCCCAGGTATCAGCCTGGTGAATCTTCGCTGCACTCCTTCCATGGCAAGAACGTCCTTCCTCAGATAAGGTGACCAAAACTGCACACAATACTCAAGGTGCGGTCTCACCAAGGCCCTGTAAAATTGCAGCGAGACGTCCTTGTTCCTGTAGTCGAACCCTCTTGCTACGAAGGCCAACATACCATTTGCCTTCTTAACCACCTGCTGCACCTGCATGCTTACCTTCAGCGGCTGGTGCACAAGAACACCCAGGTCTCTTTGCACTTCCCCTTCTCCCAATCTATTGCCATTCAAATAATAATCTGCCTTCCTGTTTTTGCCACCAAAGTGGATAACCTCACATTTATCCACATTATAGTGCATTTGCTATGTTTCTGCCCAATCACCCAACCTGTCCAAATCGTACTGGAGTTTCACGACATCCTCCTCACAGCATACCCTCCCACCCAGCGTTGTGTCGCCTGCAAATTTGGAGATATTACATCCAATTCCCTCGTCCAGATCATTAATATATATTGTGAACAGCTGGGGTCCTAGGACCGATCCTTGCAGTACCCCACTAGTTACTGTCTGCCACTCGGAAAATGACTCGTTTATTCCAACTCTTTGCTTTCTGTCCGCCAACCAGTTCTCTATCCAAGTCAATACCTTGCCCCCAATCCCATGTGCCTTAATTTTCCACGCTAATCTCTTATGCGGGACCTTATCGAAAGCCTTCTGAAAGTCCAAATACACCACATCCACTGGTTCTCCCTTATCTATTTTACCAGTTACATCCTCAAAAAATTCCAGTAGATTAGTCAAGCATGATTTACCTTTTGGAAATCCATGTTGACTTTGTCCGATCCTGTCACTGCTTTCCAAGTGCTCTGCTATTACATCTTTTATAATGGACTCTAGCATTTTCCCCACTACCGATGTCAGCCTTACCGGTCTATAATTCCCCGCTTTTTCTCTACCACCTTTTTTGAATAGTGGGGTAACATTAGCTACCCGCCAATCCATGGGTACTGTTCCAGAGTCTATCGAGTTCTGGAAGATGACCAGCAATGCATCTATTATTTCTAGGGCCACTTCCTTAAGTACCCTAGGATGTAGATTATCAGGCCCAGGGGATTTATCGGCCTTTAGTCCCATCAATTTTCCTAACACCATTTCCTTACAAATACTGATTTCTTTCAGTTCCTCCCTTTCATCAGACCCTATGTTCCCCGGCATCTCTGGGAGGTTATTTGTGTCCTCCTTTGTGCGGACAGAACCAAAATATGTATTTAGTTGGTGTGCAACTTCTTTGTTCCCCATTATAAATTCCCCTGATTCTGACTGCAAGGGACCTACGCTTGACTTCACCAATCTTTTTCTCTTCACATATCTATAAAAGCTTTTACAGTCAGTTTTTATGTTCCCTGCAAGCTTACTCTCATTCTATTTTCCCCTTCTTAGTTAATCCCTTTGTCCTCCTTTGTTGAATCCTAAACTGCTCCCAATCCTCAGGATTATTGCTTTTTCTGGCCAATTTATATGCCCTCTCCTTGGATCTTATGCTATCCCTAATTTCCCTTGTTAGCCACAGTTGAGTCACCTTTTTATTTTTATTTTTATGGCAAACTGGGATGAACAAATTCTGTAGTTCATCCATTTGGTCTTTGAATGTTTGCGATTGCCTATCCACCATCAACACTTTGAGTGACATTCCCCAATCAATCCTACCCAACTATTGCCTCAGACCATCGTAGTTTCCTTTATTTAAATTTAGGACCCTAGTCTCTGAGTCAACTACTTCATTCTCCATCTTAATGAAGAATATGATCATATTATGATCGCTCCGACCCAAGGGGCCTCGTACAGCAAGATTGCTAATTAATCCTTTCTCATTACATAATACCCAGTCTAAGATGGCCTGATCTCTGGTTAGTTCCTTGACATATTGGTCCAGCAAACCATCCTGTAAACACTCCAGGAATTCCTCCTCCACAGTATTGTTACTAATTTGGTTAGCCCAATTTATATGTAGATTAAAGTCACCCATGATGACTGCCGTGCCCTTATTGCACGCTTCTTTAATTTCCCTTTTAATGCCATCCCCAACCTCCGCTTTACTGTTTAGAGGTCTATATACCACTCCCACTAATGTTTTCTGCCCCTTAGTATTTCTCAATTCTACCCATACAGATTCCACATCATCTGAGCTAATATCCTTCCTTACAATTGTGTTAATCCCTTCTTTAACCAGTAATGCTACCCCACTTCCCTTTCCTTTTTGCCCATCTTTCCTGAATATCGAATACCCCTGGATGTTGAGTTCCCAGCCTTGGCCATCCTTGAGCCATG
Organism: Somniosus microcephalus; assembly: GCF_052327205.1. Lineage (NCBI taxonomy): Eukaryota > Metazoa > Chordata > Chondrichthyes > Squaliformes > Somniosidae > Somniosus > Somniosus microcephalus. Next base: position 381,991,514 of record NC_140989.1, on the reverse strand, counting down.
ATTCCGTAATCCCAACCAAATCATATTCGTTTACTTCTATTTGTGCAGCCAATTCATCCACCTTATTACGAATGCTCCTCGCATTAAGACACAAAGCCTTCAGGCTTATTTTTTTAACGCTCTTAGACCTATTAGAATTATTATTTACTGTGGCCACATTTGATTTAAACCATTGATTTCTCTGACTGCCACTTTTGTTTTTCTCCTTCCTATCTTTTGCTTTTATCCTTGTTTCCCTTTCCTCTTTCTCCCTGCTCAGGTTCCCAACCCCCTGCCATTTAAGTTTAAACCCTCCCCCACAGCACTAGCAAACACTCCCCCTAGGAAATCGGTTCCAGCCTTGCCCAGGTGCAAACCGTCCAGTTTGAACTGGTCCCACCTCTCCCAGAACCGGTTCCAATGTCCCAGGAATTTGAATCCCTCCCCGTTGTCCCATTCCTCTAGCCACGTATTCATCTGAAATATCCTCCTATTTCTACTCTGACTAGCACGTGGCACTGGTAGCAATCCTGAGATTACTACCTTTAAGGTCCTATTTTTTAATTTACCTCCTAACTCCCTATATTCAGCTTTTAGGACCTCATCCTGTTTTTTACCTATATCGTTGGTGCCTATATGCATCACGACAACTGGCTGTTCACCCTCCCCTTTCAAGATGTTCTGCAGCCGCTCGGAGACATCCTTGACCCTTGCACTAGGGAGGCAACACACCATCCTGGAGTCTCGTTTGCGGCCGCAGAAACGCCTATCTATTCCCCTTACAATTGAATCTCCTATTACTATAGCTCTACCCCTCTTTTTCCTCCCGTCCTGTGCAGCAGAGCCACCCCTGGTGCCAGGAAGTTGGCTGCTGCTGCTTTCCTCTGATAAGCCATCCCCCCCAACAGCACTCAAAGTGGTGTATCTGTTTGAGAGGGGGATGTCCACAGGGGACCCCTACACTACCTGCCTGCGCCTAGTACTCTGCCTGTTGGTCACCAGTTCCCTTTCTGCCTGTCCAACCTCTACCTGAGGTGTGTCCAACTCCGTAAATGTGCTATTCACGATGTCCCAAGCATCGCGAATGCTCCAGTATGCATCCAATCGCAGCTCCAGTGCCACAATGATGCGGTCTGTCAGTAGCTGCAGCTGGATGCACTTCCTGCACATGTAGTTGTCAGGGACACAGGAAATGTCCCTGAGTTCCCACATATTGCAGGAGGAGCATACCACGTGGCCGGGCTGCCCTGCCATGATTTGCCCTTTAATTAATTGAATTTAAATTAAATCAATCAATCCCACTAATTACACTACAGTTAAATGGTTTACCAACAGTCCCCACTACACCAGAGAGACCTTAGTAACTATAAACCACGGAGTTAAATTTTAAAAAGAGAGAAATACTGACCAGCCAATCACCTACCTGCTTTCTGGTGATGTCACGCTTTGATTACTTTTTACTTCTCTCCCTCCCTCTGAGCTCAGAGACTGGAGATTAGTAAACCTACCTGGTCTCGGAGCCGCTTTTTAAACCGCCGCTCAGCATCGTCCCTTGCAGGTTCGCACCACCGCCGCTGCCTCCGCTGCTCCCTCAGTACTGCCCCTCCGACAGTGCAGCACTCCTTCAGTACTGCCCCTCCAACAGTCCAGCACTCCCTCAGTACTGCCCTTCCGACAGTCCAGCACTCCCTCAGTACTGCCCCTCTGACAGTGCAATGCTCCATCAGTACTGCCCTTCCGACAGTGCAGCGCTCCCTCAGTACTGCCTCTCCAACAGTCCAGCACTCCCTCAGTACTGCTCCTCCAACAGTGCAGCGCTCCCTCAGTACTGCCCCTCTGACAGTGCAGCGCTCCCTCAGTACTGCTCCTCCGACAGTGCAGCGCTCCCTCAGTACTGCCTCTTCGACAGTGCGCCGCTCCCTCAGTACTGCCTCTCCGACAGTGCAGTGTTCCCTCAGTACTGCCCCTCCGACAGTGCGGCACTCCCTCAGTACTGCTCCTCCGACAGTGCAGCACTCCCTCAGTACTGCCCCTCCGACAGTGCAGCGCTCCCTCAGTACTGCCCCTCCGACAGTGCAGCGCTCCCTCAGTACTGACCCTCCGACAGTGCAGCGCTCCCTCAGTACTGACCCTCCAACAGTGCAGTGTTCCCTCAGTACTGCCCCTCCGACAGTGCGGCACTCCCTCAGTACTGCTCCTCCGACAGTGCAGCACTCCCTCAGTACTGCCCCTCCGACAGTGCAGCGCTCCCTCAGTACTGCCCCTCTGACAGTGCAGCGCTCCATCAGTACTGCTCCTCTGACAGTGCAGCGCTCCCTCAGTACTGCCCCTCCGACAGTGCAACAACAACAACAATAGCTTGAATGTATAAAGCGACTTTAATGTGGTAAAATGTCCCAAGGTGCTTCACAGTAGCGTTATCAAAGAACATTTGTACACAGAGCCACATAAGGAGGAGGATCAGGTGACCAAAAACTGATCCTCATGAATATTTCAAAGGTGGTTTTAAGGAGCACCTTGCAGGAGGAGAGAGAGGTGGAGAGGGGGAGGGGTTTAGGGAGGGAATTCCAGAGCTTAGGGCCCAGGCAGCTGAAGGCACGGCCACCAATGGTGGAGCGATTAAAATCAGGGATAGACAAGAGGCCAGAATTGGAGGAGCGCAGAGATCTTGGAGGGTTGTAGGTCTGGAGGAGGTTACAGAGATAGGGAGGGGCGAGGCCATGGAGGGATTTGAAAACAAGGATGAGAAATTTAAAATCGAGTGGTCGCCGGACTGGGAGCCAATGTAGGTCAGCGAGCGCAGGGGGTGATGGGTGAACGGGACAGGGTGTGAGACTCAGTTCTGCGCTGGGAGTGTGGGCCTGGATTATGGGCTCAATCCACCAAGGTGTGACTGGGCTGTGAATTTCAGAATGAAACAGCGAAACAAGTAACAACAGTAAAAAGGAACAAGCAAAGGCTTCAGTTGAAAAGAGTGATGATAAATTAGAGATGGAAAGAGACAATTGAGATCTTCACAAAGAGGAAATAATTAGTGAGGATCAGACATCACTCACCAATAAACCCATCACACATCACCAGACATCTTCCCCTCAGACCCCAGTCACCAGCTCCAAACTCATCCTCCAGAATAGTTTCATACACATTAAACTGGCATCACTTTCGATCCAGTCCCAGGGATCGGCATCAGCGGCTGGTGTAATATATCCCCATCCAGAATTGGCATTACTGGTTCACCTCACCTGTCAAACCCTGTGGGAAAGGATTTGTTAAACATCTATTAGAGTCGGGAGTTTCTCTATAGTGAGCGGAGAGATCTGTCCAGGGTCCTGAATCCCTGAGATCACAGAACCATGGAATGCCGTGGGATGGGAGATGATTGTGGAAACAATCTTGTCTTCTAACAAGGTTAACTTTCAGTCAGGAAGCTTTCAACCAGAATAAGCTGGGAGTGATCAGCAGCACTTCCCCAATCCCAGGAGCCTCTGGCAATGGGCCTCCGTTCCCTGTCATTGATTCTCAGCCCTTTGGTTCCAGTGAGGAGAATTAGAGCAGAGAATGCGAGGTTAGGAAGGAGCATTAAACACTCCGAGGCACTCAGCACAATCCTGCACCAAGAAAGATATTTCTAGTCAGCAAATATCTCCTTAGAGCAGAAAAGGTTCTGGGGAGATTTAATAGAGGTGTTCAAAATTATCAGTGGCTTTGATCGAGTAAATAAGGAGAAACTGTTTCCAGTGGCAGGAGGGTCGGTAACCAGAGGACACAGAGTGAAGGGAATTGGCAAAAGAACCAGAGGGGAGATGAGGAGAATGTTTTTACAGCGAGTTGTTGTGATCTGGAATGTGCTGCCTGAAAGGGCGGTGGAAGCAGATTCAATAGGAACTTTCAAAAGGGAATTGGAGAAATACTTGGAGGGAAAGATTAGCAGGGCTGTGGGGAAAGAGCAGGGAGTGGGACTAATTGGAGAGCTCTTTCAAAGAGCCGGCACAGGCACGATGGGCCGAATGGCCTCCTCCTGTGCTGTCTGATTCTCTGATTCTATTAAACTCCGACAGACTCTGACAGCAGCTCTGTGCAGATTGTGAGGCGACTCACAGATGATTGACTTTCTCCTGCGATCGGCCTTTTACTTTTCTCACTCAGTGAGCTCAGGATCTTTCATTTTATTGCCACGATTGTCCCTTTAATAATTGGGGGAAATTATTGCTGCTTTTTGCCTTATTTTCCACAGTTCCTGATGAGCCTTTCCATTATTTAACAGGCAGCGTGAGGTGAAGGTTTATTTCCGGGAGACTGTGATCACAGACTGGTATTATGGTCTGTGTGACCATTACCTGCTCAGAGACTGTGTCAGCACAGGTTTAATAGCTTCACACATTCCACTCAGTCCCTTAGGTTTCACAACACAAGAGTCGCTGCCCAGAAATACCCCAATAAATATGACAAAGAGCAAGATGGCATTTTCACCACAGACACATTTCAATTCACAGAAGTGTTAGAAAGTGAAGGGTTTGAGCTGAAATGGCAGACTGGGGAATTCGGTGAGGTTTGTGGATTTAAGGCAATCCTCTCTCATTATAAAAAGGAACTGGTAATTTCTCCAGAACCTTTCACCACCTCAGGACGTCCCAAAGCGCTTCACAGACAATGAAGAACTTTCTGAAGTGCAGTCACTGTTGTAATGTAGGAAACACGGCAGACAATTAGCGCACAGCAAGATCCCACAAACCACACAGGAACATAGGGACAGGAGGAGGGCATTCAGCTCCTCGAGCCAGTTCCACCATTCAATTAGCTCATTGCTGATCTGTATCTTAACTCCATCGACCCGTCTTAGTCCTGTAACCCTTAATACCCTCACCCAACAATAATCTGTCGTTCTCAGATTTGAAATTTCCAATTGACCCCCAGATTGACCCCCAGCCTCAACAGCTCTCTGAGGGAGAGAGTTCCAGATTCCCACTGCCCTTTGTGTGAAGAAGTGCTTCCTGACATCACCCCTGAACGGCCTGGCTCTAATTTTAAGGTTCTGCCCCCTTGTTCTGGACTCCCCCCACCAGAGGAAATAGTTTCTCTCTATCGACCCGATCAACTCCTTTAATCATCTTAAACACCTCGATTAGATCACCCTTTAACTCAGGGGAATACAAGCCCAGTCTGTGCAGCCTGGCCTCAGAATTTAACCCTTTTAGCCCCGGTGTCAGTCTGGTGAATCTGGGCCGCTCCCCCTCCAAGGCCAGTCTATCCTTCCTGAGGGTCGGGGCCCTGAACTGAACGCAGTGTCCAGATGCAGTCTATCCAGAGCTCTGTGCAGCTGGAACATAACTTCCTCCCCTTTGTGTTCCAGCCCCCGAGAGAAAGGCCAACATTCCATCAGCCTTTCTCATTAGTTTTTGTACCTGTCCACGAGCTTTGAGCGATATCCGAACATGGACCCCTAAACCTCTCGGATCCTCCACAGTTCCGAGCCTCTCACCATTTAGGAAATACTCTGATCGATCTTTCTAAGGTCCAAAGTGGATGAACTCACATTTCCCCACAGTTACAGTAAGGGAGGGGTGTAGGGTGGGAGGGGGTTACAGTGATGGGGAGGGGTGTCGGGCGGGAGGGGTTACAGTGATGGGGAGGGGTGTAGGGTGGGACGGGGTTACAGTGATAGGGAGGGGTGTAGGGCGGGAGGGGTTAACAGTGATAGGGAGGGGTGTCGGGCGGGAGGGGGTAACAGTGATAGGGAGGGGTGTAGGGTGGGAGAGGGGATATAGTGATAGGGAGGAGTGTAGGGTGGAAGGGGGTTACAGTGATGGGGAGGGGTGTAGGGTGGGAGTGGGTTACAGTGATGGGGAGGGGTGTAGGGTGGGAGGGGGTTACAGTGATAGGGAGGGGTGTAGGGTGCGAGGGGATTACAGTGATGGGGAGGGGTGTAGGGTGGGAGGGGGTTACAGTGATAGGGAGGGGTGTAGGGTGGAAGGGGGTTACAGTGATGGGGAGGGGTGTAGGGTGGGAGTGGGTTACAGTGATGGGGAGGGGTGTAGGGTGGGAGGGGGTTACAGTGATAGGGAGGGGTGTAGGGTGCGAGGGGATTACAGTGATGGGGAGGGGTGTAGGGTGGGAGGGGGTTACAGTGATAGGGAGGGGTGTAGGGTGGGAGGGGGTTACAGTGATAGGGAGAGGTGTAGGGTGGGAGGGGGTTACAATGATAGGGAGGGGTGTAGGGTGGGAGGGGGTTACAGTGATAGGGAGGGGTGTAGGGTGGGAGGGGGTTACAGTGATGGGGAGGGGTGTAGGGCGGGAGGGGGTTACAGTGATAGGGAGGGGTGTAGGGTGGGAGGGGGTTACAGTGATAGGGAGGGGTGTAGGGTGGGAGGGGGTTACAGTGATAGGGAGGGGTGTAGGGTGGGAGGGGGTTACAGTGATAGGGAGGGGTGTAGGGTGGGAGGGGGTTACAGTGATAGGGAGGGGTGTAGGTTGGGAGGGGGTTAAGGTGATAGGGAGGGGTGTAGGGTGGGAGGGGGTTACAGTGATGGGGAGGGGTGTAGGGCGGGAGGGGGTTACAGTGATAGGGAGGGGTGTAGGGTGGGAGGGGGTTACAGTGATAGAGAGGGGTGTAGGGTGGGAGGGGGTTACAGTGATAGGGAGGGGTGTAGGGTGGGAGGGGGTTACAGTGATGGGGAGGGGTGTAGGGCGGGCGGGGGTTACAGTGATAGGGAGGGGTGTAGGCTGGGCGGGGGTTACAGTGATAGGGAGGGGTGTAGGGTGGGAGGGGGTTACAGTGATGGGGAGGGGTGTAGGGTGGGAGGGGGTTACAGTGATGGGGAGGGGTGTAGGGTGGGCGGGGGTTACAGTGATAGGGAGGGCTGTAGGGTGGGCGGAGGTTACAGTGATAGGGAGGGGTGTAGGGTGGGAGGGGGTTACAGTGATGGGGAGGGGTGTAGGGTGGGAGCGAGTTACAGAGATGGGGAGGGGTGTAGGGCGGGCGGGGGTTACAGTGATAGGGAGGGGTGTAGGGCGGGCGGGGGTTACAGTGATAGGGAGGGGTGTAGGGTGGGCGGGGGTTACAGTGATCGGGAGGGGTGTAGGGTGGGAGGGGGTTACAGTGATGGGGAGGGGTGTAGGGTGGGAGGGGGTTACAGTGATCGGGAGGGGTGTAGGGTGGGAGGGGGTTACAGTGATGGGGAGGGGTGTAGGGTGGGAGGGGTTTACAGTGATAGGGAGGGGTGTAGGGTGGGTGGGGGTTACAGTGATAGGGAGGGGTGTAGGGTGGGAGGGGGTTACAGTGATGGGGAGGGGTGTAGGGTGGGCGGGGGTTACAGTGATAGGGAGGGGTGTAGGGTGGGCGGGGGTTACAGTGATAGGGAGGGGTGTAGGGTGGGAGGGGGTTACAGTGATAGGGAGGGGTGTAGGGTGGGAGGGGGTTACAGTGATGGGGAGGGGTGTAGGGTGGGCGGGGGTTACAGTGATAGGGAGGGGTGTAGGTTGGGAGGGGGTTACAGTGACAGAGAGGGGTGTAGGGTGGGAGGGGGTTACAGTGATGGGGAGGGGTGTAGGGTGGGAGGGGGTTACAGTGATAGGGAGGGGTGTAGGGTGGGAGGGGGTTACAGTGATGGGGAGGGGTGTAGGGTGGGTGGGGGTTACAGTGATGGGGAGGGGTGTAGGATGGGCAGGGGTTACAGTGATGGGGAGGGGTGAAGGGTGGGAGGGGGTTACAGTGATGGGGAGGGGTGTAGGGTGGGAGGGGGTTACAATGATGGGGAGGGGTGTAGGGTGGGAGGGGGTTACAGTGATAGGGAGGGGTGTAGGGTGGGAGGGGGTTACAGTGATAGGGAGGGGTGTAGTGTGGGAGGGGGTTACAGTGATGGGGAGGGGTGTAGGGTGGGAGGGGGTTAGAGTGCTGGGGAGGGGTGTAGGGTGGGAGGGGGTTACAGTGATAGGGAGGGGTGTAGGGTGGGAGGGGGTTACAGTGATAGGGAGGGCTGTCGGGTGGGAGGGGGTTACAGTGATGGGGAGGGGTGAAGGGTGGGAGGGGGTTACAGTGATGGGGAGGGGTGTAGGGTGGGAGGGGGTTACAATGATGGGGAGGGGTGTAGGGTGGGAGGGGGTTACAGTGATAGAGTTACCTGCTGGAGTCGTACTGCCAGACTTGGGCCCTGACAATAAATCCCCAAAAAACCAAAGTCCTTGTGTTCCAGCAAAGATCCAAACATCAGGGACCCAAAATAAATTTCACAGTAGGAACAACCAAAATTGAACAAACCACTAACTACACATACTTGGGCTTAAAAATCAGTTCTACGGGAAACTTCAAACTGGCTGTGAATGAACTGAAAGAGAAAGCAAGAAGGGCTTTCTATGCCATCAAAAAATCAATCCAAATAGAAATCCCAATTAGCATTTGGCTCAAAATTTTCAAATCAGTAATTGAACCAATTGCACTCTATGGCAGTGAGGTATGGGGACCGCTAACTCAACAAGAATTTGCAAAATGGGACAAACACCCAATTGAGATCCTACATGCAGAATTCTGTAAAAGTATCCTCCGGACTCAAAGGAAAACAGTAAACAATGCATGCAGGGCGGAACTAGGCCAATATCCATTAATAATCACTATCCAAAAAAGAGCCACCAAATTTTGGAATCACCTACAAATGAGCAATCCCCAATGCTATCACTACGACGCCCTGAAATGCCAAGAGCTGACCATAAAGAAGAATACCCTCAGTCAATTAGTCCTGGGACTCAGTGAAGTAACTACTAACAATACTAACAATAACCAGCCCCAGGACAGTGACAGGGTAACACAAAGAATTCGACCCAACACAATCGTCGCTAAGCAAAAGGAAAAATATCTGACATATTGGGCAGAAACAACAAAAACCCAAAGCAAACTCAATTGCTACTTGGCCCTAAACAGACAATACAACATAGCTGATTACCTGACCATGGTAAAGGATAACAAACTGAGAAGAACCTTGACAAGGTACAGACTTAGTGAACATAGCCTAGCGATCGAAAAAGGCAGACACAGGCAGACCAGGCTGCCAAGAGAGGACAGGATATGCTCTCACTGCAGTCAGGGAGTGGTGGAGACAGAGATGCACTTCCTCACAGCTTGTGGAAAATATCAGGGCATCAGGGAGAATTTCTACCAAAAATTCTCACAAATATGCCCTGATTTCAGAAATCTGAATGACAACCAAAAACTCCCATTCCTACTGGGAGAGGAGAGAAGCTGTATAACACTGGCGGCGCACTATGTTACAGCTTGCCATGAACAGAGGGACAACCAGTAAACTAAGAAAAAAATATATATAAACAATGCGAATGTATATTTATACACTCAGGGATATACCTGTTTATACACTGTATGAATAGAACTGCGTTGATGTGCTAAACCATAAATGTATTTTGATGCTTTGGCAACATAAGATGTAACTTATCATGCCAATAAAGCGATTTAAATTGTAAAAAAATTGTAAATTGTAAATTGATAGGGAGGGGTGTAGGGTGGGAGGGGGTTACAGTGATAGGGAGGGGTGTATTGTGGGAGGGGGTTACAGTGATGGGGAGGGGTGTAGGGTGGGAGGGGGTTACAGTGCTGGGGAGGGGTGTAGGGTGGGAGGGGGTTACAGTGATAGGGAGGGGTGTAGGGTGGGAGGGGGTTACAGTGATAGGGAGGGGTGTAGTGTGGGAGGGGGTTACAGTGATGGGGAGGGGTGTAGGGTGGGAGTGGGTTACAGTGATGGGGAGGGGTGTAGGGTGGGAGGGGGTTACAGTGATGGGGAGGGGTGTAGGGTGGGAGGGGGTTACAGTGATGGGGAGGGGTGTAGGGTGGGAGGGGGTTACAGTGATGGGGAGGGGTGTAGGGTGGGAGTGGGTTACAGAGATGGGGAGGGGTGTAGGGTGGGAGGGGGTTACAGTGATGGGGAGGGGTGTAGGGTGGGTGGGGGTTACAGTGATGGGGAGGGGTGTAGGGTGGGAGGGGGTTACAGTGATAGGGAGGGGTGTAGGGTGGGCGGGGGTTACAGTGATGGGGAGGGGTGTAGGGTGGGAGGGGGTTACAGTGATAGGGAGGGGTTTAGGGTGGGAGGGGGTTACTTTGATGGGGAGGTGTGTAGGGTGGGAGGGGGTTACAGTGATGGGGAGGGGTGTAGGGTGGGCGGGGGTTACAGTGATGGGGAGGGGTGTAGGGTGGGAGGGGTTACAGTGATAGGGAGGGGTGTAGGGTGGGAGGGGGTTACAGTGATGGGAGGGGTGTAGGGTGGGAGGGGGTTACAGTGATGGGAGGGGTGTAGGGTGGGAGGGGGTTACAGTGATGGGGAGGGGTGTAGGGTGGGAGGGGGTTACAGTGATGGGGAGGGGTGTAGGGTGGGAGGGGGTTACAGTGATGGGGAGGGGTGTAGGGTGGGAGGGGGTTACAGTGATAGGGAGGGGTGTAGGTTGGGCGGGGGTTACAGTGATGGAGAGGGGTGCAGGGCGGGCGGGGGTTACAGTGATGGGGGGGGGTGTAGGGTGGGCGGGGGTTACAGTGATAGGGATTACTCTACTGTACCTGCTTTAATAACAGAGAGTGTCCCTCAGTTTCATTCCTCGGGCAGTGACTGGGGAACGAGAGTGCTGAGGTTTATGGGGACGTCTCTCTGTTTAATCCCATCATCTGATGGAATGATGTGCAGATGGTCCTTGGAATAAACACCTTGTCTGGGATTCCATTAATCACTGGCAGCAATTAACAGGACATTCAATGACTGAATCGTTGCCCCAACTTGTCATGTAGATGTCCCGCTGAATCGAGGAGCTTCAGTATAACGGGTGTTAAACGTTGATTCCTTCACCTTCCAGCCCTCACCAGCTCCATTATTCCCTCTCAAGGTCACTGATTTAATTTGCGATTATAATAGCCTTGGGTTGAGATGTTTTGACTGCAATGATTTTCTGTCCTTGTCGCTCAGTGTCTGAAGCCCAGGACTGGGGACGAGCTTGTTGGTCTGCCTGGTGTCCGAGTGTGGATTGAGGTGAAGGGTTAAGGATGAGTTTGAGCTGACAGTAATGGGACGGAGAGCAGGACTTTGCTCAGCTCAGTGCAGGAGTCAGTGGGCTGGAGCTCATCTCAATAAGAGGCTTCTCTTAAACAGTTCATCAAAAGGGAGAAAAGTTCCTTCTACAAACTCCGAGCTCTCGCAGACACTCACCGTCATGGGGCAAGAAGACATCAGCCAATGGGAATCCATCTGTTGCCCTATTGGAAGAGGAGCAGAGAGATCTCCCGGTGTCCTGGTCAACATTCCTCCCTCAACCAACTCAGAGTTTACATCGACCGAGTGCAATAATATGGAGGGTGAACGTGTGAAGGAAAAGCCATATTTCAGGAAGATACACCATCCTATCAACAGATTTCTGATATTATTAAAACATGACAGACTGAGTTTAAAAATCTAAAAAGCCTCAACGACACAAGCTGTCAATACAGGCTTCTTAGGTAAGAGTTGTAAACATCACACGAGCTTTTGAAATGGGAATTGATTGTTAATACTGAGACAAAGGCCCGATTGAAGAAGCAAAGGCTTGCTTCCGAGGAGTCTGCAGTTTGGAACCAACACAATAGCAATGCCCAAGTGATATACCTATCAATTCAGTTCATGAAAAGCGACAAGTTAAGTGAGTAACTATAGGTTTTTATTGGCTAAATAACAGAGCCCACCCTCGTGGGTGATCGGATCCAACAAGGAGGAATACCAGCCAGTCGACCACCTTTATACCTGGGCAAGCAGGCGGAGCCATGGGCGGAGTCAGCTGTGGTCAGCCCAGGTATAACAGCGTGGCAAGAGGTGACCTTGTGTAGTGATACAACAGTGTAAACAGTGATAACCATAGTGTAACGATATAAACAGTGATAACCATAGTGTAACGATAGTGAACGATAAAAGTGGTTTACCACATTCACCCCTTGTTTAAATTTGAGTCCGGCGGGGTGAAGTGTACTACCAGTTCGGGTATGTCAGTCTGTCCGGAGGCCTCGTAAGCCTTTCTGATCGGCGCAGCAGCGGCGGCGGTGGTGCAGTATCCGATGTTAATGCTGGTGTCTGCGTGGTCGGCGAAGGCTCATGGGGTTCCGGCATGCCGTCTACCTGGGCTGGATTTGGGGGGGTGGTGGGGGGTAACGGTGGTGTCTCAGGGGTGCCTGAGGGTGCGAGGTCTCGTAAGGAGACTGTGTCCTCCCGCCCGTCTTGGTATGCCACATAGGCGTACTGGGGGTTGGCGTGCAGGAGGTCCACCCTCTCGACCAGGGGGTCCATTTTATGGGCCCTCACGTGCTTTCGCAGCAAGACGGGCCCCGGAGAAGTCAGCCAGGTTGGTAGCGTGGTTCCCGTAGTCGACTTCCTGGGGAAAACAAACATTCGTTCATGGGGGGTGGCGTTAATGGCAGTGCAAAGCAGTGACCGGATGGAATGCAGCGCTGCCGGGAGGACTTCCTGCCAGCGAGAGGTTGGGAGGCCCTTAGACTTTAAGGCTAAGAGAACGGCCTTCCAGACAGTCGCGTTCTCTCTTTCCACCTGGCCGTTCCCTCGGGGGTTGTAGCTGGTGGTCCTGCTTGCAGCAATACCCCTCGCTAGTAGGAACTGGCGGAGTTCCTCGCTCATGAAGGATGAGCCCCGGTCGCTATGTATATAGTTCGGGAACCCGAACAAGGCAAAGAGGTCGTTCAGGCATTTGATGACCATGGTACTGGTCATGTCTGGGCAGGGGAAGGCAAAGGGAAATGGGAGTACTCATCAATAATGTTGAGGAAGTACACATTACGGTCAGAGGACGGGAGGGGCCCCTTAAAATCGATGCTCAAGCGCTCGAAGGGGCGGGTGGCCTTGATCAGGCTTGCTCTGTCCGGCCTAAAGAAATGCGGTTTGCATTCGGCACAGGTCTGGCAGTTCCTGGTCATGGTCCTGACCTCCTCGATGGAGTAGGGCAGGTTGCGGGCCTTAATGAAGTGGTAAAGTCTGGTGACCCCGGGGTGGCAGAGGTCGTTGTGGAGGGTCTGCAGTCTATCAATTTGCGCGTTGGCGCATGTACTTCGTGATAGAGCATCTGGGGGTTCATTCAGATATCATAATCGTAGGTGGAGAGCTCGATTCTCCACCTCAAGATCTTGTCATTCTTGATTTTGCCCCTCAGCTTGTTATTAAACATAAAAGCGACCGAGCGCTGGTCGGTGAGGAGGGTAAATCGTTTGCCTGCCAGGTAATGTCTCCAGCGTCGTACTGCCTCCACGATCGCCTGGGCCTCCTTCTCGACCGAAGAGTGTCGGATCTCAGGGCCCTGGAGGGTCCTTGAGAAGAAGGCCACAGGTCTCCCCACCTGGTTAAGGGTTGCAGCTAGGGCGAAGTCGGATGCATCGCTCTCCACTTGGAAAGGGATAGACTCATCCACCGCGTGCATTGTGGCCTTAGCAATGTCTCCCTTTATGAGGGAGAAGGCTGCGCATGCTTCTGCCGTCAGGGGGAAGGAGGTGGACTTCATGAGCTGTCTGGCTTTGTCCGCATAATTGGGCACCCATTGGGCATAGTAGGCGAAGAGCCCCAGGGTTCTCTTCAGCGCCTTTGGACAGTGGGGGAGGGGAAGCTCCATGAGGGGGCGCATTCTTTCGGGGTTGGGGCCGATGACTCCATTCTCTACTACGCAGCCGAGGATGGCAAGGCGCGAGGTGTTAAACACACATTTCTCCTTATTGTAGTTGAGGTTCAGCCGTTGGGCCGTACGGAGGAATCTCTCCAGATTAACATCATGGTCCTGCCGGTCGCGGCCGCAGATGGTGACGTTATCTAGATAAGGGAACGTGGCATGCAGCCCGTTCTGGTCAACCATCCGGTCCATCTCCCTTTGGAAGACCGAAACCCCGTTGGTGACTCCAAAGGGAACCCTAAGGAAGTGGTAGAGGCGGCCATTCGCCTCGAAGGCGGTATACTGGCGGTCCTCAGGGCGGATAGGGAGTTGGTGATAGGCCGACTTAAGGTCGATGGTGGAGAATACCCGGTACTGTGCAATCTGATTGACCATATCGGATATGCGGGGAAGGGGGTATGCGTCCAGCTGGGTGTACCGGTTTATGGTTTGGCTGTAGTCGATGACCAGGCGGCGTTTATCGCTGGTCTTAACGACTACGGCCCTCCTTCAGGAGTCGCTGCACCTCGGAGCTAATAAAAGCTCTGTCCCCGGTGCTGTACCGCCTGCTCTTGGTAGCGACGGGTTTACAGTCGCGGGTGAGGTTAGCGAACAGGGAGGGGGGCGGGACCTTGAGGGTGGATAGGCCGCAGGTGGTATGCGGTGGGCGGTTTAAAAGCTGCTGGTTGTAGGCTGTGAGTGGGGGGAGGGGTCCACCGTATGCCAAAGTGACACTTTGAAGGTGGGATTGGAAATCCAGCCCTAGTAGGACGGCAGCGCAGAGCTGGGGCAGGACGAGAAGTTTAAAATTTTTATACTCCGTGCCCCTAACCGACAGGGTCACAACACAGTAGCCGCTGATGTCTGTAGAATGGGACCTCGACGCCATCGAGATCCGGTTGCGCGTTGGCCGGACAGTGAGGGAGTAGTGGCTCACCGTGTCTGGATGGATGAAACTCTCCGTGCTTCCGCTGTCGAACAGGCAGTTCATGGCGTGGCCGTTTACTTTGATGTCCATCATGGACTTGGACAGGTGATGCGGGCGAGCTTGGTCAAGTGTGACGGAGGCTAGTGTATGGCTGAGCGAGCTGCTGTAGTCTGCGGGTGAGGCGGTGGTCAGGTCTGGAGACAAGGTGGCGGTCGAGTGTGGTGAACAAAATGGCGGCGCCCACGACGTTGAATAAAATGGCGGAGAAGTTGGCCGCCCCCACAACTCACATGAGGCACTGCCGGCGTCGGTGGCCTTGATCAAAGATGGCCACCCCCACGACTCACACGAGGGGATACTGGCATCTGTGGCCTTGATGAAAGATGGCCGCCCCCACAACTCGCATGAGGCACTGCTGGCGTCTGTGGCTTTCCCCCTGCAGGCCTTCGCGAAGTGGCCTTTCTTGTGGCAGTCGGAGCAGGTCGCGTTTCTTGCAGGGCAGCGCACCCTCGGGTGTTTCGCCTGGCAACAGAAGAAGCAGCCGGCGGCCTGATCGCGGGGCTCCGATGTCGCAGCCGGTACCGGGGGTGGCGGTCCCGATCGGTTCCGGGACACCGACGCTGTGGTAGGTCCCAGAGGCGGCGGTGCGAGGGGTATTGCGGCCGGGGTCGGGCCTGAGTCCCAGGGTCGCGCAGCACAGTACCTGGAGTACGCCTCGAGGTCCCGATGGGCCACTTCCAAGGAGCGAGCGAGGATAGCAGCTGTTTTCAGGTCGAGGTCCTTTGATTCCAGCAGTCTTTGCCGTGAGTAGTCTGACCGAAGGCCTTTCACGAAGGCATCTCGGATGTTTCCATCTGTATGTTCTGCAGCTGTTACGGCTTTAAAGTCACAGTCCCTGCCGAGTATTTGCAGCGCCCGTAAGAAATCATCAACCGACTCTCCTGGCTGTTGCGAGCGGGATCTTAGGAGATGCCTGGCGTACATTGAGTTTACAGGGCTCCGATACTGTTCTTTTAGCAGGTTGAGGGCGTCCTCATATGTGGCAATGTCCCGGATGAGTGCAAATACTTTAGGGCTCACCTGAGCGGTCAGAACTCTTAGTTTGGATGCCGGAGGCACGCCGGATTCTCCCAGGTAGGCTTCAAAGCAGCTCAGCCAGTGTTCGAAGTCGAGGGCTGAATTCGCAGCCTGTGGGTTTAGATCCAGTTACGGCGGCCGGAGGGCTCGTAGCCAGGCCGACTGCTGGGGCTGTTGTAGATGGCCGTTTGGCTGAGGCTGTACGTCTGACTGGTCGTTTGGCTGCTCCATTGTAGACATTTCAAAATTTAGCCAATAAAATTGATATACCTATCAATTCAGTTCATGAAAAGCGACAAGTTAAGTTAGTAACTATAGGTTTTTATTGGCTAAATAACAGAGCCCACCCTCGTGGGTGATCGGATCCAACAAGGAGGAATACCAGCCAGTTGACCACCTTTATACCTGGGCAAGCAGGCGGAGCCATGGGCGGAGTCAGCTGTGGTCAGCCCAGGTATAACAGCGTGGCAAGAGGTGACCTTGTGTAGTGATACAACAGTGTAAACAGTGATAACCATAGTGTAACGATATAAACAGTGATAACCATAGTGTAACGATAGTGAACGATAAAAGTGGTTTACCACACCAAGTAAAGTGTTAAAAACTGACACTTCGAACAGAATCACAGAACATTAAAAAACCATGTGCCTTTGCTAAAAGTAACATCAAATGAGAAACAGGAAACACGATTATATATAGAACCAATTGAAGTAGATAAGCAATGCAAAGAACACCCTAGTTGATGTGTTTTTGATTTACATATTGTAAAAAGTACCTACAGAAGACTTTGAAAATATGACTTCAATAAATGACACCAAGTAATCATATGGTTTTTGTATTGAAAATGAAACAGTTAGGAGACACAACGTCTGATTATAACCAGTTAAGCCAATATTAAGAATTGAATTGAAGCCCTTCGTAAGAATGGCATCAAAGAGATAAATCTGTAATAACCATTTTTTATGATAAGTTTTTGAAACACCTACACAGCAGACAGGGTTCTGAAAGTGAACAGCTGAAATGACAGTAAGATTAGAAAGACTTCAACAGGAGATGACTAGAGATAATTAGCTTACATCAGCAGAAAACTTCAAAGAATAAACCACTAAAAAAGAGTGTAAAAATAGAGCTTTCAAATAGAAAGTCAGAAGTCGCTGGAAGGGGCAAGCGATTCTCAACTTCAGAGGCAGGCTCTGTAAGTTTTTAACTCTTTGAGTCTCGGGGATCTTGAGGTACTCTTATTTGATTTTGGTGGATATTCTGGATTAGAAATAATAAGAAATGTAAAAATGTACGAAGTTAATATTTGAGAATAAGGATCTCTCAGAATAAGAAATGTAAGCTATTTGTATTTTGAACTGTTAAAATCGCGATTGACTCACCAGCTGTTAACAGTATGTCGGCTCTTAAATAAATCTATATATTTTTAGAATTGTCTCAAATAGTATTTCTGTATCAAACTCGCAAACTCAATTTCTGTACACTCTTTTGTGATGAGTTGCAGAATGCTCGGGGGGTTTTCCGGACCCTCATAATATCCGGAAGGATACAGTCTAGTTAAACTTATTAAAAGTGCTATCTGGAGGATGGTAATATATTTAGGTCGTTCCTCTCCTTTAGGGAGAGATAGTCTGAACCTTTAGACCCAATTAAGCGTCTTATAGAACTTGGCTATCTCTAACTTTAGTTGAAGGTGAACATCTGGGGAATACGCCTGATCCGGGGTTGCCCGAAAAGGGCTTGGACTAGTAATTTTCCCTTCAAACGAAGGCAGGCTTGGAGTGTCACTGGCCCCTTCCGGGAATGTGAGGGACAACAGATCTCCCTGTGGACCCTACAACCCCCCAAGATCACTGCGCTCCTCCAACACTGGGAATGTGGGGGACAACAGATCTCCCTGTGGACCTCACAACCCTCCGAGACCACTGCGCTCCTCCAACACCGGGAATGTGAGGACAATAGATCTCCCTGTGGACCCTACAACCCCCCACGATCACTGCGCTCCTTCAATTCTGGCCTCTTGTTCATCCTTCACTCCCTTCGCTCCACCATTGGTGGCCGTGCCTTCAGCTGCCTGGGCCCTAAGCTCTGGAATTCCCTCCCTAAACCCCTCCACCTCTCTCATCTCTTTTAAGATGCTCCTTAAATCCTACCTCTGTGACCAAACTTTTGGTCACCTGTCCTAATATCTCCTTCTGTGGCTCGGTGTCAATTTTTCATAGATTAAGCTGCTGTGAAGCAACTTGGGAATTTTTCCTACATTAAAGGCCCTATATAAATGCAGGTTTTTGTTGTTTGATCCTGTCCTATAATCGAATTGCTCACACGAACCATCCAATCCATGAGAGACGGTAATAAACAGACCAATAAATATCTGAGCCCGAGATTCCGGAGTCAGGGTTTCATTCCATTCATCCTCTTTATCCCCTTCATTCTTTCGCAGAGATATTTACTCCATTCTCTCTTTATTTTAATCTCCCTCAGGATTGAGGCTCAGATTATGTTAGTTTATCGCTGCCTTCCATTTCATTTCCTTTAATCCCCCCTATATGTCACCCCGACCTCATTGGTGAAATATCGAATATTAATAAACCCGGCTCACCATCATTCTCGCTCTTTTCTGTCAGTACATAGGAACATAGGGACAGGAGGAGGCCATTCAAACCCTTACTACCAAGGACACCTTCTCGAGCCTGTTCGGCCATTCAATGAGATCATGGCTGATCTGTATCCTAACTCCATTTACCCGCCTTATTTACATATCCCTTAATACCCTTGGCTAGGAAAAATGTATCCATCTCAGATTGACCGGCGATAAACTTTCCAATCTCACGGCCTGTATCTTTAGTCATCCAGGGAGCTGTAGCTATGGATACACTTCCTTTCCCCCTCGTTGGAATGTGCCGACTCTGTACCCAAACAATCTCCTCTCTAGAATTGAGGGAGGAAATGGCGGAGGTACTGGCCATAATATTCAATCCTCCTTAGATACGGGGTGGTGCCAGAGGACTGGAGAATTGCAAATGTTACACCATTGTTCAAAAAAGGGTGTAAATATAAACCCAGCAACTGCAGGCCAGCAGTTTAATGTCGGTAGTGGGGAAGCTTTTAGAAACAGTAATCAGGGACAAAATTAACAGTCACTTGGACAAGTGAGGCTTAATTAAGGAAAGCCAGCATGGATTTGTTAAAGGCAAATCATGTTTAACGAACTTGATCAAGTTTTTTGATGAGGTAACAGAGAGGGTTGATGAGGGTAATGTGGTTGACGTGGTGTACATGGATTTCCAAAAGGCGTTCGACAAAGTGCCACATAATAGGCTTACCAGTAAAGTTGAAGCCCATGGAATAAAAGGGACAGTGGCAGCATGGATACGGAATTGGCTAAGTGACAGGAAACAGAGAGTAGTGGTGAACGGTTGTTTTTCGGACTGGAGGAAGGTTTACAGTGGTGTTCCCCAGGGGTCGGTTCTAGGACCACTGCTTTTCTTGATATATATTAATGACTTGGACTTGGGTGTACAGGGCACAATTTCAAAATTTGCAGATGACACTAAACTTGGAAATACAGTGAACAGTGAGGAGGAGAGTGATAGACTTCAGGAAGACATAGATAGGCTGGTGAAATGGGCGGACACGTGGCAGATGAAATTTAACACAGAAAAGTGTGAAGTGATACATTTTGGTAGAAAGAATGAGGAGAGGAAATATAAACTAAATGGTCCAATCCTGAAAGGGGGGCACGAACAGAGAGACCTGGGGGCGGTGTGTGTTGAAGGAGGCAGGGCAGGTTGAGAAAGCAGTTAAAAAGGCTTACGGGATCCTGGGCTTCATAAATAGAGGGATAGAGAACAAAAGTGTGGAGATTATGATGAACCTGTATAAAACACTGGTTCGGCCCCAACTGGAGTATTGTGTCAAATTCTGGGCACCACACTTTAGGAAGGATGTGAAGGCCTTAGAGAGGGTGCAGAAAAGATTTACGAGAATGATTCCTGGAATGAGGGACTTCAGTTACGTGGATAGACTGGAGAAGCTGGGGTTGTTCTCCTTGGAGCAGAGAAGGTTGAGAGGAGATTTGATAGAGGTGTTCAAAATCATGAGGGGTCTGGACAGAGTAGATAGAGAGAAACTGTTCCCATTGGCGGAAGGGTCGAGAACCAGAGGACACAGATTTAAGGTGATTGGCAAAAGAACCAAAGGCGACATGAGGAAAAACTTTTTTACTCAGCGAGTGGTTATGATCTGGAATGCACTGCCTGAAAGGGCGGTGGAGGCAGATTCAATCACAGCTTTCAAAGGGGAGTTGGATAATTATCTGATGGAAAGTAATTAGCAGGGCTCCGGGGAAAGGGCGGGGGAGTGGGACTAGCTGAAGTGCTCTTGCAGAGAGCCGGCACGGGCTCGACGGGCCGAATGGCCTTGTTCCGTGCTGTAACCATTCTCTGATTCTATAAAATGATTAATTGAGCCCCGGCATCTCCTGCTTTGTGTGGGAGGGAGTTCCACACTTCCACCACCCTTTGTGTGAAGAAGTGTTTCCTAACTTCTCTCCTGAATGGCCTGGCTCTGATTTTAAGGTTCTGTCCCCTTGTCCTAGACTCACCCACCAACAGAAACAGTTTCTCTCCATCGACCCTCTCAGTTCAAAGTACTGGCGGAGAGTGATGTCAGCTCCCAGTCTCCCCCTCGCACTGTTCCAGAAGGTGTCCTTGTTACTCAGGAGCTCTCAATTCACTTGGTTTCAATCCTTAGCTTCAGATCTTCCATGAATAGATTCAGCGGAGGTTGGATTCTCTCTGAGGTATCGCACAGGCTGAATATACATTTGTGTCTCAGTCACTGAGACTGGTTTCATTTATTAGCCCCGTTTACACCACACTGACCCCCGACCCCGGCCATCGGCTAATTAGGCTGCGAGGATAAAATAGCAGCTTGGAGTTACTAGAAACGTTAAACTCTGTGTCTGGAACATTTACAGGAGCAATCTTTCTATCCGGGCTTCCTCCGTGACCAAGGTATTAAAGCGCCATCATTTCTGAATGTCTGATCTGTAATCTGAGCATGTTAGGACACTGGAGAGAGGAGAGAGCTTTGTTTCTGTGTCTACAAAGAACTTTATCATCCTCGGTCTACAAAACCTGCCAACGGAATCTTTTACTGAGAGAGACTGAGCATCGACTGCTGGAAAGGGAGAGGTTTTGATCTCAGATACTTTGTTGAAAGGAGCTCCTGTAGAATCATGAGAAGGAAAGCAAGATTGAAAGGACTTGCATTTCTATAGCGCCTTTCACAAACTCAGGACGTCCCAAAGCTTCACAGACAATGAAGGACTATTGAAGTGTAGTCACTGTTGGAATGTAGGAAATGTGATCGCCATTCTGCGCACAGCAAGCTCCCAAAACTGCAACGTGACAATGGCCAAATAATCGGTTTTAGTGATGTTGGTTGAGGGATAAATATTGGCATTGAGACCAGGAGAACGCCCCTGCTCTTCTTCGAATAGTGCCGTGGGATCATTCATGACGAACTGAGAGGGCAGATGTAACCTCGGTTTAACCCTCAGACAGTGCAGCGCTCCCTCAGTACTGCCGCACCGACAGTGTAGCGCTCCCTCAGTACTGCCTCTCCGACAGTGCAGCGGTCCCTCAGTACTGCCCCGCTGAAAGCGCAGCACTCCCTCAGTACTGCCCCTCCAACAGTGCAGCTCTCCGTCAGTACTGCCACTCTGACAGTGCAGCGCTCCCTCAGTACTGCCCCTCCGACAGTGCAGAACACCCTCAGACCGACCCACCGACAATGCAGCGCTCCCTCAGTGCTGCCACTCCGACAGTGCGGCACTCCCTCAGTAATACTCCACTGACTTGGCAGCACTCCCTCAATACTGCCTCTCCGACAGTGCAGCACTCGCTCACTACTGCCCATCTGACAGTGCAGCGCTCCCACAGTACTGCCCCTCCGACAGTGCAGCACTCCCTCAGTACTGCGCCTCCGACAGTGCAGCGCTCCCTCAGTACTGCCGCTCTGACAGTGCAGCAGTCCCTCAGTACTGCCCCTCTGACAGTGCAGCGCTCACTCAGTACTGCGCCTCCAACAGTACAGCACTCCCTCAGAACTGCCCCTCCGACAGTGCAGCGCTCCCTCAGTACTGCCCCTCCGACAGTGCAGCGCTCCCTCAGTACTGCCCCTCCGACAGTGCAGCACTCCCTCAGAACTGCCCCTCTGACAGTGCAGCACTCCCTCTATACTGCCCCTCCCACAGTGCAGCTCTCCCTCAATACTGTCCCTCCGACAATGCAGTGCTCCCTCAGTACTGCTCCTCTGAAAGTGCAGCACTCCCTCAGTACTGCCCCCCCACAGTGCAGCGCTCCCTCAGTACTGCCCCTCCAACAGTGCAGCGCTTCCTCTGTACTGCCCCTCTGACAGTGCAGTGCTCACTCAGTACTGCGGCTCCGACAGTGCAGCGCTCCCTCAGTACTGCCCCTCTGAGTGTGCAGCACTCCCTCAGTACTGTCCCTCCGACAGTGCAGCACTCCCTCAGTACTGTCCCTCCGACAGTGCAGCACTCCCTCAGTACTGCCCCTCTGACAGTGCAGCGCTTGCTCTAGACTGTCCCTCCGACAGTGCAGCGCTTCCCTCAGTACTGCGCCTCCGACAGTGCAGCACTACCTCTACACTGCCCCTCCCACTGTGCAGCTCTCCCTCACTACTGCCCCTCCGACAGTGCAGCGCTCCCTCAGTACTGCCCCTCTGAGAGCGCAGCACTCCCTCAGTACTGTCCATCCGACAGTGCAGCACTCCATCATTACTGCCCCTCTGACAGTGCAGCGCTTGCTCTGGACTGTCCCTCCGATAGTGCAGCACTACCTCAGTACTGCCCCTCTGACAGGGCAGCACTCTCTCTATACTGCCCCTCACACAGTGCAGCACTGCATCAGTACCGTCCCTCCGACAATGCGTCGCTCCCTCAGTACTGCTCCTCCGACAGTGCAGCACTCCCTCAGTACTGTACTTCTGACAGTGCAGCACTCCCTCAGTACTGCCCCTCCGACAGTGCAGCGCTTCCTCAGTACTGCGCCTCCGACAGTGCAGCACTCCCTCAGAACTTCCCCTCTGACAGTGCAGCACTCCCTCTATACTGCCCCTCCCACAGTGCAGCACTCCCTCAGTACTGGCCCTCCGACAATGCAGCGCTCCCTTAATACAGCTCCTCCGACAGTGCAGCACTCGCTGAGTACTGCCCCCTCACAGTGCAGCACTCCCTCAGTACTGCCCCTCCGACAGTGCAGCGCTTCCTCTGTACTGCCCCTCTGAGAGTGCAGCACTCCCTCAGTACTGCCCCTCCGGCAGTGCAGCACTCCCTCAGTACTGTCCCTCCGACAGTGAAGCACTCCATCAGTACTGCCCCTCCGACAGTGCAGCGCTTGCTCTGGACTGTCCCTCCGACAGTGCAGGGCTTCCTCAGTGCTACCCCTCTGACAGTGCAGCGCTCCGTCTATACTGCCCCTCCCACAGTGCAGCACTCCATCAGTACTGTCCCTCCGACAATGCGTCGCTCCCTCAGTACTGCTCCTCCGACAGTGCAGCACTCCCTCAGTACTGCCCCTCCGACAGTGCAACACTCCCTCAGTACTGCCCCTCCAACAGTGCAGCGCTTCCTCAGTACTGCGCCTCCGACAGTGCAGCACTCCCTCAGAACTGCCCCTCTGACAGTGCAGCACTCCCTCTATACTGCCCCTCCCACAGTGCAGCACTCCCTCAGTACTGTCCCTCCGACAATGTAGCGCTCCCTCAATACTGCTCCTCCGACTGTGCAGCACTCCCTCAGTACTGCCCCCTCACAGTGCAGCGCTCCCTCAGTATTGCAGCTCCGACAGTGTGGCGCTCCCTCAGTACTGCCCCTCCGACAGTGCAACACTCCCTCAGTACTGTCCCTCCGACAGTGCAGCACTATCGCAGTACTGCCCCCCTGACAGTGCAGCACTCCCTCTATACTTCCCCTCCCACAGTGCAGCACTCCATCAGTACTGTCCCTCCGACAATGCGTCGCTCCCTCAGTACTGCTCCTCCGACAGTGCAGCACTCCCTCAGTACTGCCCCCCCACAGTGCAGCACTCCCTCAGTACTGTCCCTCCGACAGTGCAGCGCTTCCTCCGTACTGCCCCTCCGACAGTGCAGCACTCCCTCAGTACTGCCCCCCCACAGTGCAGCGCTTGCTCTGGACTGTCCCTCCGATAATGCGTCGCTCCCTCAGTACTGCCCCTCTGACAGTGCAGCGCTTGCTCTGGACTGTCCCTCCGACAGTGCAGTGCTTCCTCAGTACTGCGCTTCCGAGAGTGCAGCACTACCTCAGTACTGCCCCTCTGACAGTGCAGCACTCCCTCTACACTGCCTCTCCCACAGTGCAGCGCTCCATCAGTACTGTCCCTCCGACAATGCGTCGCTCCCTCAGTACTGCCCCTCCGACAGTGCAGCACTCCCTCAGTACTGTCCCTCCCACAGTGCAGCGCTCCCTCAGTACTGCCCCTCCGACAGTGCAGCACTCCCTCAGTACTGCTCCTCCCACAGTGCAGTGCTCCCTCAATACTGCCCCTCTGACAGTGCAGCTCTTCCGCAGGACTGCACTGGGACTGTCCGCCTGGATTATGGGCTCGAGTCTGTGGAACGGAACTTGAATCCCATGACCTTCTGACGCAGAGACGAGAGTGCTGCCCACTGAGCCATGGCTGAGACACGTATCCAGAGTACGGAGCTAAATGTGTAAATGGGTTTGAGATACAGATCAGCCATGATCGAACTGAATGGCGGATCAGGCTCGACGGGCTGAATGACCTCCTCCTGTTCCTACATCATCCTCCCCACCTGCCACCTCAGACCAATGGGATTTGGATAAATATTTGAAAAGGAAATGTTTGTGGGGCTGTGGGGAAAGAGCGGGAGAGAGGGACTAATTGGAGAGCTCTGTCAAAGAGCCAGCACAGCACGATGGGCCGAATGGCCTCCTCCTGGGCTGTGAGATTCTCTGAACAGCTGCAGCAGCCCGGATTAATTCCGTGTCTCCCAGAGTTTCTGCTTTTCCAGGTTATTAAAGAGACCCGTCCTACAGCAATCCCACCCTCTGGGCTGCTGGGAATCACTGAGCATTCCTAATAACAGGATCCCAACTCAATGCCTGTCACAGGAAGTCAAAGGTTTCAGCCAATCACCTACCACTGGACAACTGACCAATCGGGTTCAATTCCCCAACACGGGTTTATTATAAATAAATCATTGCTCAAACATCAGGAGTGGGGAATGTTCTCCATGGGTGAAGATAATGTTCCCGGAAGGAATACTGTGCGTCTGTCGCTCAATCAGACCCTTATTTCCATTTACAAGTGCACTCTGCTCAACTCTGGGTCTCGTTCTGTCTTCCTATTGATTTGTGTTTAAGTGGGAATTGGTTTTCAGCTTTTAATTTTCAAATGAACCTTCCCTCTCACACATGCTGAGGAAGCAATAATGTTCTGTGAGCTAATTGAGAAATGGATTGCCTTCTTTCTCGTTCCCCATTGCCCAGGATTTATATTATGGAACAGTTGCCAATCGTTCTGGTGTTAAGGAACCTGGCTGAGGTTTGGATCTGGTTATCGTGCAGTGTTCGACCCAGACTTCAATAGTCTTTTGTGTGTCAGCCGTGGCTCAGTGGTTGCACACGAGCCCCTTTCACCACCTCAGGACGTCCCAAAGAGCTTTACAGACAATGAAGTACTTCTGAAGTAACGAGGAAATAATTGCAGGGCTGTGGGGAAAGAGCAGGGAGTGGGACTAATTGGAGAGCTCTTTCAAAGAGCCGGCACAGGCACGATGGGCCGAATGGCCTCCTCCTGTGCTGTCTGATTCTATGATGTTTATCCAGACCTTTAAAGACTTGTATCAGATCATCTGGTGCAGGAGGGAGGGCTTTAGTTTCCTGGATCACTGGGTCTGCTTCTGGAAAAGGTGGGACTTGTACAAGTCGGATGGTTTACACCTGAACCAGAGGGGAACCAATATCCTTGCGGGGAGGTTTGCTAGCACTGCTGGGGGGGGTCTAAACTAACTTGGCAGGGGGATGGGGTACAGAGTGGAGCTATAGTAGGGGGTGATTTACAGCCAAATACAGAGGGAAAAACAAGTCAGCTGGGAAGGCAGAGCAAATATGTGAAGGCAAAAGAGAATATGGCAGGGCTGGAAGGCATTTATTTTAATGCAAGGAGTCTTGCAAATAAGGTGGATGAACTGAAGTTGTTGTTGAACACATGGGAGTACGATATTGTTGCTATCACGGAGACATGGTTGAGGGAGGGTCAGGACTGGCAGCTCAATATTCCGGGGTATAGAATCTTCAGGCGAGACAGAGGGGTGTGTAAAAGGGGAGGGGGTGTTGCAATATTAATTAAGGAGTCAATCACTGCTGTAAGGAGGGATGATATATTAGCGGGTTCCTCTAATGAGGCCATATGGGTAGAACTTAAAAACAAAAAGGGGGCAAGCACTTTGCTGGGAGTGTACTATAGGCCCCCAAACAGTCAGGGGGAGATAGAGGAACAGATATGTAGGCAAATCTCAGAAAAGTGCGAAAATAATAGGGTAATAATAGTGGGGGATTTCAACTTCCCCAATATAAATTGGGATAGTCAGAGTGTGAAAGGCTTAGAGGGTGCAGAATTCTTAAAGTGCATCCAGGAGAGCTTTTTGAGCCAACATGTAGAAAGTCCTACAAGAGAGGGGGCGGTACTGGACCTAATTCTGGGGAATGTAGCCGGGCAAGTGGTGGAAGTGTCAGTAGGAGAGCATTTTGGCGACAGTGACCATAATTCGGTGAGATTTAAGGTGGTCATGGAAAAGGACAAAGACGGCCCGGAAATAAGGGTTCTAAATTGGGGGAAGGCCGATTTTAATATGATAAGGCAGGATCTGGCCAAAGTGGACTGGGAGCAGCTACTTATAGGAAAATCCACATCAAAACAGTGGGAGACTTTCAGAAGGGAAGTAGAGAGAGTACAGCGCCAACATGTTCCTGTAAAGGTCAAGGGTGGGACCAACAAGCAAAGGGAACCTTGGATGACAAGAGATATACAAATATGCATTAGGAAAAAAAGGGGGGCTTTTGGCAGTTACAAAAGACTAAAGACGGAAGAAGCCCTAGAGGAGTATAAAAAGTGCAGGGGCGTACTTAAAAAAGAAATTAGGAGGGCGAGGAGGGGCCATGAAATAACACTGGCGAGCAAAATAAAGGAAAATCCTAAGATGTTTTATAAGTATATTAAGGGCAAGAGGATAACCAGGGAAAGGGTAGGGCCCATTAGGGACCAAAGTGGCAATCTGTGTGTAGAGCCAGATGAGGTAGGCGGGGTTTTAAATGAGTTTTTTGCATCTGTGTTCACTATGGAGAAAGACGATACAGACATAGAAATCGGGCAAGGGGACTGTGACATACTTGAACATATTAGCATCGAGAGGGAGGAGGTGCTAGCGGTTTTAGCAGGCCAAAAAGTGGATAAATCCCCAGGCCCAGACGAGATGTATCCCAGGCTGCTGTGGGAGGCAAAGGAGGAGATTGCAGGGGCTCTGACACAAATTTTCAGAACCTCTCTGGCCAAGGGGAATGTACCAGAGGACTGGAGAACAGCTAACATAGTACCATTATTCAAGAAGGGTAGCAGGGATAAACCAGGGAATTACAGGCCAGTGAGCCTAACATCTGTGGTAGGGAAATTATTGGAAAAAATTCTGAGGGACAAAATTAGTCTCCACTTGGAGAGGCAAGGATTAATCGGGGATAGTCAGCATGGCTTTGTCAAGGGTAAATCATGTCTGACAAATCTGATTGAATTTTTCGAGGGGGTGACTAGGTGTGTGGATGAGGGAAATGCTGTGGATGTGGTTTACATGGACTTCAGTAAAGCTTTTGACAAAGTCCTGCATAGGAGACTGGTCAAGAAGGTAAGAGCCCATGGGATCCAGGGTGCCTTGGCGCGTTGGATCCTAAACTGGCTGAGTGGCAGGAGGCAGAGGGTGATGGTCGAAGGTTGCTTTTGTGACTGGAAGCCTGTGTCCAGTGGGGTACCTCAGGGATCGGTGCTGGGTCCCTTGTTGTTTGTGATCTACATAAAGGATTTGGGTGAGAATGTAAAAGGTATGATCAGTAAGTTCGCAGATGACACGAAAATTGGTGGGGTGGTAAATTGCGAGGAGGAAAGCCTCAGGCTACAGGACGATATAAACGGGTTGGTCAGATGGGCGGAAAAGTGGCAAATGGAATTTAACCCTGAAAAGTGCGAGGTGATGCATTTTGGACGGACAAATAAGGCAAGGGAATACACAATGAGTGGTAGGACCCTAGGAAGTACAGAGGGTCAGAGGGACCTTGGTGTACATGTACATAGATCTCTGAAGGCAGCGGAACAGGTAGATAAGGTGGTTAAAAAGGCATATGGGATACTTGCCTTCATTAGCCGAGGCATAGAATATAAGAGCAGGGAGGTTATGATGGAGCTGTACAAAACGCTGGTGAGGCCACAGCTGGAGTACTGTGTGCAGTTCTGGTCGCCTCACTATAGGAAGGATGTGATTGCTTTGGAGAGGGTGCAGAGAAGATTCACCAGGATGTTACCTGGGATGGAGCGCCTCAGCTATGAAGAAAGACTAAACAGGCTGGGGTTGTTTTCCTTGGAGCAAAGAAGGCTGAGGGGGGACCTGATTGAGGTGTACAAAATGATGAGGGGCATAGATAGGGTAGATAAAGAGGAACTTTTCCCCTTAGTAGGGGGGTCAATAACAAGGGGGCATAGATTCAGGGTAAGGGGCAGGAGATTTAGAGGGGATTTGAGGAGGAACTTTTTCACCCAGAGGGTGGTTGGAATGTGGAACTCAATGCCTGAAAGGGTGGTAGAGGCAGGAACCCTCACAACATTCAAGAAGCACTTGGATGAGCACTTGAAATGCCATTGCATACAAGGCTATGGACCAAATGCTGGAAAATGGGATTAGACTGGACAGGGATGGATGGGCGGCGCAGACACGATGGGCCGAAGGGCCTCTTTCTGTGCTGTAAAACTCTATGGCCTAGAAATTCGGTTTTGGCGCAGCGAGGGCTTTAGCGCCGGAAGTTAGTGCCGGCGCTAAGTCCCCCTGCGCGCGCCAAAAATTCAGTAACGCTGCACCCAAATGGCTGCCGGCGCTACTGAGGGGTCTCAGCGCCTCAAAACTGGCGCCACGCGCCACATTGTGGCGCTATTCCGGCGCTGCGGCGCCCGCTGCGGTGCGGCAGGCTCGGGAAGTACAGGCCTCCTCCTTCCGTTAAGGAGGAGCTGCCTGCACCCGGCCGCGGCCCGCGATAATCTTTTTAAAAATGAGCCCGGCACCTCGGACAAGTGCCGGGCTTGCTTCTGTTCCGGGGGGGTGGGGGGGGTGGGAAGTCCGGGGAGGGAGCTGCGGCCAGGCGGCCGGCAGGAAAGCGGCCGGCCGCCGC
This sequence comes from Somniosus microcephalus, assembly GCF_052327205.1. Lineage (NCBI taxonomy): Eukaryota > Metazoa > Chordata > Chondrichthyes > Squaliformes > Somniosidae > Somniosus > Somniosus microcephalus. The sequence continues at coordinate 381,962,382 of NC_140989.1, read as the reverse complement.
GGGGCCTTTAATGCGCCGGCGCAAAGTTCTGTAAGGCACCTCTGTCAGAACGTTGCTTGCGGCTGCCACGGGCGAGGCGGCCGCAACTCAATTTCCGAATTCGGGCGGGTTACCATGGCAACCGGGACACTGCGCACACCGATGACGTCATCGGTGCCGGCGCAGCGCTACCGGCCTAACGCCGATTTAGGGCCCCTGTCAATTTCTAAACTGGCCATAACTTCGGCGCTAGGCCCTCTAGCGCCTCAAAAGCGGCGCTAAGGCCAGTGAATTTCTAGGCCTATGACTCTATGACTCTATCTCTCAGTCTGCTTCTCTCCAGTGAAAATAAATTCTTCTTAATTTAAGAAATCTCCTCTCAGAACTTTTCATTCATGAATTAATTTTATGATAAATAAGAATAAAGTGTCAGCAACTGAAAGGAGGTGGGGCGGCAGTATTGGTTGTGGAAAATGTTACCGTGCTGGAGAGAGAGGATGTCCCGGAGGGGTCAAGGACAGAATCTATTTGGTTAGAGTGAAGAAATAATAGAGGTGCCATTTCACTACTTGGTGTATTCTATAGGCTGCCAACTAGTGGGAGGGATATAGAGGAGCAAATTTACTGGGAAATTACAGAGAGGTTCAAGAATATAGAGTAGTGATAATGGGGGACTTGTTTTTATTAGTTCATGGGATGTGGGCGTCGCTGGCAAGGCCGGCATTTATTGCCCATCCCTAATTGCCCCTTGAGAAGGTGGTGGTGAGACACCTTCTTGAACCGCTGCAGTCCGTGTGGTGAAGATACTCCCACAGTGCTGTTAGGGAGGGAGTTCCAGGATTTTGACCCAGTGACAATGAAGGATCAGCGATATACTTCCAAGTCAGGATGGTGTATGACTTGGAGGGAAACTTGGAGGTGGTGGTGTTCCCATGCGCCTGCTGCCCTTGTCCTTGGGAGGTGCTGCTGAAGAAGCCTTGGTGAGTTGCTGCAGTGCATCTTGTAGATGGTTCACACTGCAGCCACGGTGTGCCGGTGGTGGGGGGAGTGAATGTTCAAGGTGGTGGATGGGGAGCCAATCAAGCGGGCTGCTTTGTCTTGGATGGTGTAGAGTTTCTTTTGTGTTGTTGGAGCTGCACTCACCCAGGCAAGTGGAGAGTATTCCATCACACTCCTAAATTGTGCCTTGTAGATGGTGGAAAGTCTTTGGGGAGTCAGGAGGTGAGACACTCGCCACAGAATACCCAGCCTCTGAACTGCTCTTGTTGCCACAGTATTTATGTGGCTGGTCCAGTTAAGTTTCTGGTCAATGATGGCCCCCAGGATATTGATGGTGGGGGATTCAGCGATGGTAATGCAGTTGAATGTCAAGGGGCGGTGGTTAGATGCTGGCTTGTTGGAGCTAGTCATTGCCTGGCACTTGTGTGGCGCAAATGTTACCTGTTACTTATCAGCTCAAGCCTGAATGTCGTCCAGGTCTTGCTACATGCAGGCATGGACTGCTTCATTATCTGAGGAGTTGCAAATGGCACTGAACACTCTGTAGTCATCAGCGAACATCCCCACTTCTGACATTATGATGGAGGGAAGTTCATTGATGAAACAGTTGAAGATGGTTGGGCATAGGACACTGCACTGAGGAACTCCTGCAGCGATGTCCTGGGGCTGTGATGATTGACCTCTAACCACCACAGAAGGGATACTTACCAGTCCTAGCCCCTTATAGGGTACCCCGGATTAGGCGTATTTCTCAGACGGTCACTTTCAACTAAAGTTTGAGGTAGCCAAATCCTAAAGACGCTTAATTGGGTCTAAAGGTCCGGACTATCTCTCCCTAAAGGAAAGGAACAACCCAAGAATGTTACCGTCCTCCAGATTGCACTTTTAATAAGTTTAGATAGACTGTAATATCCCGGATATAATCAGGGTCCAGAAAACTCCCTCAGAGTTCTGTAACTCTTCACCAAAGAGTGTACAGAGATTGAGTTTGCGAGTTATTGAAACAGAAAACCTATGTGAGACAATTCTAAAAATATATAGACATTTATTAAAAGAAACAACATGCAATTTACAGTTGGTGAATCAGTCAATCGCAACATTAACAGCTCTAAAAAGAGAAAAATATCTTATTATTAACAGAGAATCTTACTTTTAATTCTTAACTTTGCTACAATATTACAGTTCTTAAAGTTTTCTATAGAGGATATCCATCGATATCAAATACCTTTGATCCCCGAGGTACAAAGAGTTGGAGACTACAGAGCCGCCTCTGTAGCCGAGAATCGCTTTGCCCGATTAAAGCGAGTCTGATATCACATTTGAGAGTTCAATATTTATACACTTTTTCAGTGGTATTTCCTTTAAAGTTTCTGCTGACCCAAGTTAATTATCATTATTCATCTTTCTGCCCACCTCTGCAATTCTTACTGCCACATCAGCTTGTAATATTACAGAATCTTGTCTCATCGCCAGGTGTTCTGAGATTCCCAGATAGAATGGTGTGAAAGGCAGTGTTCCTTATTTTATGTCACCTTTGCAAAGTTTAAATTAGAACACCTTATCCAGGGTGAACCATTGTTTTTGTTCCCAAAGGTCAGCCTGTCAGAGCCATGCACCTTCTGTTTCAATAAGGTTATTTAGTCAGGATTAACAGCTGTCTTATCTCAATAACCAGAATTATTTCATAGCTAGTACGCTAGCAAAATTTCATAGCTAGTTCATAGTTAGGTTTCTAAATTTCCAAACCCAGTTTGTCATGTTTTAATAAGGTCAGAATTCTTTCATAAGATCGTGTATTTTTCTGAATAGGTTATATGGCTTATTCCTTCACACCACAACCAGCTTCCTTTGTGCTAGTTATGATCCAACCAGTGGAGAGTTTTCTCCCTGATTCCCAATGACTTCAGTTTTACTGGGGCTCCTTGATGCCAGACTCGGTCAAATGCTGCCTTGATGTCAAGGGCACTCACTCTCACCTCACCTCTGGAATTCAGTTCTTATGTCCATGTTTGGACCAAGTCTGTAATGAGGTCTGGAGCTGAGTGGTCCTGGTGGAACCCAAACTGGGCATCAGTGAGTAGGTTATTGGTGAGTAAGTGTCACTTGATAGCACTGTCGACGACACTTTCCATCACATTGCTGATGATTGAGAGTAGACTGATGGGGCGGTAATTGTTCGAATTGGATTTGTCCTGCTTTTTGTGGACAGGACATACCTGGGCAGTTTTCCACATTGTCGGATAGATGCCAGTGTTGTAGCTGTACTGGAACAGCTTGGCGAGAGGCGCGGCTAGTTCTGGAGCACAAGTCTTCAGCATGACAGCCGGGATGTTGTCGGGTCCCACAGCCTTTGCTGTATCCAGTGCGCTCAGCTGTTTCTTGATATTACGTGGAGTGAATCGAATTGGCTGAAGACTGGCTTCTGTGATGGTGGGGAACTCAGGAGTAGGCTAATATGGATCATCCACTCGGTACTTCTAGCTGAAGATGGTTGCAAACGCTTCAGCCTTGTCATTTGCACTCACCTGCTGGGCTCCACCATCACTGAGGATGGGGATATTCATGGAGCCTCCTCCTCCCGTTAGTTGTTTAATGGTCCACCACCATTCACGACTGGATGTTGCAGGTCTGCAGAGCTTTGATGTGGGATACATATTTCCTGGGAGCAGGGAATAGGTTGGAGATATTGTAGGGAGACCAGGGTCAAAGTCAGAGGTCCCGTGCAGGGACAAAGCCGATGTAAGCGGGATGGAGGCGGCATGGAGCATTGATGAACCGTTATCCAAATCCAGAGACCGGTGTAGCAGGCGAGTGAAGTCTCGAAGCTGTTTGAAGGGTCAAGAGTTGGAGGATGGAGGTTGTTGCCGTAGGAATGAGAGTCGGTAATGGTGCCGAAAGATGATGGTGACATTGACACAAGTTGGAGTTCACCGTAGATCAAAACGACTAATTGAGAAATGGATTGTCTTCTTTCTCGTTCCCCATTGCCCAGGATTTATATTGTGGAACAGTTGCTATTCGTTCTGGTGTTAAGGAACCTGGCTGAGGTTTGGATCTGGTTATTGTGCAGTGTTCGACCCAGACTTCAATAGTCTTTTGTGTGTCAGCCGTGGCTCAGTGGTTGCACACGAGCCCCTTTCACCACCTCAGGACGTCCCAAAGAGCTTTACAGACAATGAAGTACTTCTGAAGTAACGAGAAAATAATTGCAGGGCTCTGGGGAAAGAGCAGGGAGTGGGACTAATTGGAGAGCTCTTTCAAAGAGCCGGCACAGGCATGATGGGCCAAATGGCCTCCTCCTGTGCTGTCTGATTCTGTGATGTTTATCCAGACCTTTAAAAACTTGAATCAGATCATCTCCCAGTCTGCTTCTCTCCAGTGAAAGTAAATTCTTCTTAATTTAAGAAATCTCCTCTCAGTATTTTTCATTCATGAATCAATTTTATGATAAATATAAGAATAAAATGTGGGCAAATCTCACCGGGTGTCACCTTTAAAGAGCAGGAATGGAGATAAATGATACCGGGGTGAGGAGCTGCTCATTGTCTGTCTCTGTCTCTCACTGGGGGTGAGGAGCTGCTCATTGTCTGTCTCTGTCTCTCACTGGGGGTGAGGAGCTGCTCATTGTCTGTCTCGGTCTCTCACTGGGGGTGAGGAGCTGCTCATTGTCTGTCTCTGTCTCTCACTGGGGGTGAGGAGCTGCTCATTGTCTGTCTCTGTCTCTCACTGGGGGTGAGGAGCTGCTCATTGTCTCTCTCTGTCTCTCACTGGGGGTGAGGAGCTGCTCATTGTCTGTCTCTGTCTCTCACTGGGGGTGAGGAGCTGCTCATTGTCTGTCTCTGTCTCTCACTGGGGGTGAGGAGTTGCATTATTCATTGGATGCCTGGGACATGCTGAGAGTCACATTGAAACTGGTTCAGATCTTTTACAAAGCATTGATAATACCACGGCAATGGAATGCTTCATTCAATATCATTTAAATAATGAATAATCGGCCTGATATTCTGCCCCAGGACGAAACAAAGAGGAAAGAATTCATCAGAACAGAAATGCAACTCAGTAACCAGGTTAGAATCAGAGAATCAGACAGCACAGGAGGAGGCCATTCGTCCCATCGTGCCTGTGCCGGCTCTTTGAACGAGCTCCAATTAGTCCCACTCCCTGCTCGTTCCCCAGAGCCTGACAATTTTCCTTTTCAAGTATTTCTCCAATTCCCTTTTGAAAGTTCCTATTGAATCTGCTTCCACCGCCCTTTCAGGCAGCGCATTCCAGATCACAACAACTCGCTGTAAAAACATTCTCCTCATCTCCCCTCTGGTTCTTTTGCCAATTCCCTTCACTCTGTGTCCTCTGATTACCGACCCTCCTGCCACTGGAAACAGTTTCTCCTTATTTACTCGATGAAAACCCCTCATGATTTTGAACACCTCTATTAAATCTCCCCTTAACCTTCTCTGCTCGAAGCAGAACAATCCCAGCTTCTCCAGTCTCTCCACATAACTGAAGTCCCTCATCCCTGGCACCATTCTAGTAAATCTCCTCTGCACCCTCTCCAAGGCCTTGACATCCTTCCTAAAGTGCAGTGCCCAGAATTGGACACAAGACTCCAGCTGGGGTCAAACCAGGTTCCCCTGTTCCAGGCCTGTGATTGGAGAGTTTGAAACCAGAAGGGTTTTTAAAAAAATATTGTCATTTTCTAAAGTGTAGCTTAAAGATGAAAATCCTTGCACTTGTCTTGGAATTTAAAAAGATAATTCAAATAATAAGAAAGAGCTTGAATTTATAGAGCGCCTTTCACAGCCTCAGGATGGTGTGTGACTCGGGGGGAACTTGGAGGTGGTGGTGTCCCCATGCACCTGCTGCCCTGGTCCTTCTAGGTGGTGGAGGGAGTGGGTTTGGGAGGGGCTGGGGAAGAAGCCTTGGCGAGTTGGTGCAGGGCCTCCTGTGGATGGTCCACACTGCAGACACGGTGCGCCGGAGGAGGAGGGAGTTGGTTTGGGAGGGGCTGGGGAAGAATCCTTGGCGAGTTGGTGCAGGGCCTCCTGTGGATGGTCCACACTGCAGACACGGTGCGCCGAGGGAGGAGGGAGTGGGTTTGGGAGGGGCTGGGGAAGAATCCTTGGTGAGTTGCTCCAGGGCCTCCTGTGGATGGTCCACACTGCAGACACGGTGCGCCGGGGGAGGAGCGAGTGGGTTTGGGAGGGGCTGGGGAAGAATCCTCGGCGAGTTACTCCAGGGCCTCCTGTGGATGGTCCACACTGCAGACACGGTGCGCCGGGGGAGGAGGGAGTGGGTGTTTAAGGTGGTGGATGGGGTGTCAATCACACGGGCTGCTTTGTCCTGGGGAAGAGATGGAATCATCTTGTGAACACGAGTAAACTCACTCCTTTAGAGCTGGATCCACCTTTTGGGCTTTGACTGATGACTGAGTCCCGTCAAACATTCCCGAACCTCACTCAACATTCCCCACAGTCAGGAATGGGACTTCCTCGGGAATCACATTCCCATCCTCCTGTGGGACTGTTTGTCCTCCAGCTCAGTTTTGACAGAGAGAATCTGTGGTGTATGTAACCGGTTCCACCTTAAGAGAACTACCTTAAGAGATGTACTACTTTCTCTTGGCTGCTGTATACTGTAATACCGGTGGTGACCACACCGGTATATAAACGTTGTGTAGGGACTTGCTGGGCAGTTCAGCCCTGACCTCCGAATAGTAAAGACGTGTTAAAGTTACTCTTGTTGTCTGTGTCCAGTGATTTATAATAAGCATAACTGGGACACACAGACTTAACAGTGGCGACGAGTCCGATCTTACCCTGCGGCAGTTTTACATCCAAGGCAGCTTCGTCCTCAGAACGGGCGTCGAGAAGAGGCATCCGCCCTCATCATCCTGCTGAGCACCATCGCACGGGAGGCATCGAGAACCCGGGTTAAAAAGAAAAATTCTGACCACGAAGCCCTCCATCAGCGACAGGCAGTGATCATCCCTTCTACCATGGTGGTGGGTAAGCCGATCAGCGACACGAGCAGAAAGTCGGCCGCGTTGACTGTGGAGTGGGGGAGGGAAAACGGAGGAAAAAGGGCGGTGAACTCGACCACGGTCGGTGAAAAGGGCCGGGCTGCAATCGAGGCCGAGAGGTGCAGCGACTGGGGCAGCTTAAGGCACGAGAGCCGCGGAGAACTCAAACGCAGCCGGTGTAAAGGACCGGGCTGCATGCGGGGCTGAGAGGTGCAACAGCAGGGGAAGCGTGAATGCCCACGGGAACCGCGGGGCAGTAAAAGCAGCGTCGGGGAATTGAGAACCGCTGGGGAGGCGAGAACGGCAGCAGCATGGCAATCGCCATTGCAGCCAGCGGGGGAAGAAGGCAAACGCGGGAATCCGCCATTGTAGTCGGCGGGGGAAGAAGACGAGTGCGGGAAGCCGCCATTTTGAGAAAAAGAAAAATTTAAAAACTTGCAAGGATGCCTAAACATGGGAACATTAATACCTTTGATGGCGATATCGAAGATTGGACCACGTATGTAGAATGCATGGAAGTTTATTGTAAAGTAAATAAGGTACCAGATGATGAGAAAGCACTAACCTTATTAAGCTCAATGGGTGCGAAGACATACGGGCTATTGAAGCACCTTCTATCACCAGATAAACCGGCAGATCAGACTTTCGCGAATATTGTTACTGTCCTGAAAAATCATTTAAACCCCACGCCACTGATGATAGCGGAACGATTTAAATTTTACAGAAGAACGCAGCTGAAAGACGAAAGCAACGCTGAATTTTTAATTGAACTGCGTAAGCTATCAAAGTACTGTCAGTTTGGAACAGGACTAGCAGATGCGCTGAGAGATAAATTTATGTGTGGATTGTTAAAAGAAGGAACACAAAAGCGACTGCTTGAGGAGAATGATCTTACGCTTGATAAAGCTGTCACTATTGCAACATCGCATGAAGCCGCAGCGAAAGGCACTGCGGAAATGCAGCTACGGTCACCGGAACTCAGCACCAATCAAATGGTCTTGGGTACAGTAAAATGTTATCGTTGTGGAAAGACAACGCACGATCAGAACCAGTGCTGGTTCAAAAATCAGGAATGCAGAAAATGTGGCAGGCTTGGTCACATAGCTAAAGTATGCCGGTCAGGAAAGAAGACCAGCAACAAAAAGTCATCGCAGGAAAAGTACAGAAAGGTACACAAGGTGACAGAGAACAGTTTGAACGAACAGAAGTCAAATTCAGACTCCAGCAGTAATGAACTGGGTAGTCTAAGAGTACACAATGTTGGTAATGAAGCAGACCTCCAAACAATCTGGGTCACACTTCAGATAGCAGGAGTCCAAGCGAAGATGGAATTGGACACTGGATCGGCATTGACGGTCATGAATAAGCAAGATTACAAAAGGTTATTCCCACATATTCCCCTACGGGATACGGAGATTGTATTGAAAACATACACGGGGCAAAGAGTATACCCCATCGGGAAGATAGAGGTAAAGGTGGTCCACAAGGGCAAAGAAAGCCGAGGAATGGACTTATATGTGCTACCTGAGGGGGGTCCACCACTACTGGGATGGGAGTGGATTAGGAAAATAAATATGGACTGGCATTCCTTAAAAGCACTAACGGTAGATTCCGGTAAAAAAGATGTCAAACCTAAATGATTGTCCAGAATATTGGACGATGCTAAAGAGGTGTTCCAACAGGGACTGGGAACACTGAGAGGAATTACGGCAAACATCAAGGTTGAAGAACATGCAAACACAAAATTTTTCAAAGCCAGACCGGTACCTTATGCGATACAACCTGCTGTGAAAGCTGAGCTGGAAGGGCTAGAACATTCAGGAGTACTGTCTAAGGTAGACTGGAGTGAGTGGGCCACGCCCATTCTCCCCGTCATGAAGCGTTCATCTAACAACAAGCCGGGGGAACCGGGGAAGGTTCGCATCTGTGGAGATTTCAAGATCACTGTTAATCTGGTGCTTCACACGGTGCAGTATCCGCTTCCGCGGATTGAGGATATCTTCGCTTCGTTGTCTGGCGGGAAACACTTCACCAAGATAGACCTGGCGCAGGCGTACTTACAGATGGAAGTTGAGGAAGAGTCACGCCAGTATCTCACGATCAACACGCATAGAGGCTTGTACCGGTATAATAGACTGGTTTTTGGAGTGGCATCGGCTCCAGCAATTTGGCAGAGGGCCATGGAGCAGGTATTACAGGGAATTCCAGGCACACAATGTTACCTGGACAATATTCTGATTACAGGAGATGATGACGAGGAACACCTTGCAAATTTGGAACTGGTGCTCACCAGATTGAAAGAATATGGACTTCGAGTTAATCGCCAGAAATGTGAGTTCTTTCAGAAGCGGATCTCGTACTGTGGTCATGTCATTGACCAGGAGGGGCTTCATAAGTCTCCTGACAAGATTGAAGCTGTTGTGAAGGCTCCCGCTCTGGATAATGTACCCCAGTTGAGGTCGTTCCTAGGGTTGATTAACTATTACCATAAGTTTCTGCCAAATTTATCCACGGTGCTGCACCCGCTGAACGCTCTTTTGCAGAAGGGAGTACCATGGAAGTGGAGTGAGGACTGTAAGAGGGCCTTTCGCAAAAGCAAGGCATTGATCACCTCAGAGGAAGTGTTGGCTCACTTCAACCCAACGCTGCCTATTCGTTTGGCTTGTGATGCTTCTCCATATGGTATTGGGGCAGTACTCTCACACAAGTTGCCAAATGGCCTGGAGAGGCCAGTTGCGTTCGCATCCAGATCATTGACCTCCACTGAGCGCAACTATGCTCAGATAGATAGGGAGGCTCTCAGCCTTGTGTGGGGAGTAAATAAGTTTAATCATTACCTGCAGGGCCAGAAGTTTACGCTTCTGACAGACCACCAGCCGTTGGTATCCATTTTTAACCCAAAGAAGGGTGTTTCGGTGATGACAGCACAGAGACTCCAGAGATGGTCCCTTTTCCTAGGGGCACATCAATATCAGATCGAATTCAAAGGTACAAAGCAGCATGGTAATGCTGATGGGCTGTCGCGCCTGCCACTACCTACAGAGGAGGAGGCACCGACGGTTGACCCTGTTGAGTTATTTCACTCGACCATCATCGAATGTTTACCAGTCACCAATGCAAGTATTGAAAGAGAAACCAGGAACGACCCGACACTGTCCCGGTCTACGAAGTGACAGTGAAGGGATGGCCAGCACATGGTGATCCACTGTTACCGGCATTCTCAGCAAGACGAGAACAGCTGTCCGTCTGTCAAGGAACATTGATGTATGGAACAAGGGTGATTATTCCTCCTAAGTTAAGAGAGAGAGTTCTAAAGGAACTGCATGAAGGTCATCTGGGGGGAGTCAAGATGAAAAGCCTTGCTAGGGCTTATGTGTGGTGGCCGGGTATCGACCAACAGATAGAGGATCTGACGAAAAGCTGCTCAGGGTGCCAAAAAGTGCAAAATGCACCTCCGATTGCACCGCTGCATCCATGGGAATGGCCTTCAACCCCATGGCAACGTGTACATATTGACTTTGCTGGTCCATTCATGGACTCCATGTTTTTAATTGCGGTGGACGCACATTCTAAATGGCCAGAAGTGATTAAGATGACTACCACTACCTCGGAAAAGACGATCGCGGTGCTAAGAACGATATTTGCAAGAAATGGATTGCCAGAACAAATATGTTCAGACAACGGACCGCAGTTCGTGTCAGAAGAATTCCAGAAATTCATGAAGAAGAATGGGGTGAAACATTATACCTCTGCCCCATATCATCCGGCTACAAACGGGTTGGCCGAGAGATTTGTACAAACGTTCAAAAAAGCAATAAAGGCCATGAGCGAAGATCAGATTCCACTACAACACAAGGTGGACAAATTCCTACTGGCATATCGAAACGCCACTCATGCAGTGACAAACCAAAGCCCTGCCATGATGTTCTATAACAGGAGGTTGCGGTCCAGGTTGGACTTGTTAAAACCAAATGTGCAGAGGGAAGTTGAAAACAAACAGTTCCAGCATATAAATAACAAGACCATTGGAGTTTCGAAATAGGACAACCAGTGTTAGCCCGGGACTATAAAAACGAGAAATGGCAATCTGGAACAATTTGGGCCAGACAAGGACCCCTGATGTACACGGTAGATATTGGTGAAAATGTAATGCAACGTCATGCTGACCAACTGGTGGGATCGAGAACAAGGGTCGAACCCAGGGTTACGGCAGAGACAACCGTGGAAGAAGTTAGTGAACCTGAAGCATCTACCTCAGAAGTGAATGTACCTGAGGATGATGTCCAATCCATAAGAGATCAACTAGATGAGTCACCCCAGCAACGAGAATCAGAGACCCCTGAAAGGCGTTATCCAACTCGAATCAGGAGGCCTCCTCAGAGACTGAATCTTTGAACTGTTTTGCATGAAGTTGTATATATATATATCTATATGTCATTATGTTGTGTTAAATGGGGATATAACTGTTAAGCTAAAAAGGGAGGATTGTGGTGTATGTAACCTGTTCCACCTTAAGAGAACTACCTTAAGAGATGTACTACTTTCTCTTGGCTGCTGTATACTGTAATACCGGTGGTGACCACACCGATATAGAAACGTTGTGAAGGGATTTGCTGGGCAGTTCAGCCCTGACCTCCGAATAGTAAAGACCTGTTAAAGTTATTCTTGTTGTCTGTGTCCAGTGATTTATAATAAGCATAACTGGGACACACAGACTTAACAGAATCCATTCCCGGAGATAAAGGGTGAAGGTTGAAAGCCCAGCCTCCGTTGTGCGGTGATTTGCTGAATCTTATACTGGAGCTGATTGCGAGCTGATCTCTCTCGGTGAGGCAGGGCAGTGGTTCTTGATCGAAAATACGGACAGCTTGTGATCACAACACAAATGTGTCAGAGCGCACTCTGTCAACTCATCACTGGGAAGCCTTTTAAATGGAAGGGAAGATGGGCCTTCTCACTGTTTGAGACACGGACCGTATAGACGGCAAGTGGTTGTTGGGGCAGCTCAGAAACCTCCCAGACTTGTCAAAACTGTGTTACCCGGGAAGGAATCTCACTGCAGAAACTCCCTGTCAAACTGTGTGGGATTTGTCGAGTGATCTCAGCCTCACTTCACTTGTCCAACCTGTCGTTCCATCGAAATCGCTCCCGGTTTAGAAAAACACAGGGCGCGCTGCACTGTCGGAGGGGCAGTGCTGAGGGAGTGCTGCACTGTCGGAGGGGCAGTGCTGAGGGAGTGCTGCACTGTCGGAGGGGCAGTAATGAGGGAGCGCTGCACTGTTGGAGGGGCAGTACTGAGGGAGTTCTGCACTGTCGGAGGGTCAGTACTGAGGGAGTGCTGCACTGTCGGAGGGTCAGTACAGAGGGAGCGCTGCACTGTCGGAAGGGCAGTACTGAGGGAACACTGCACTGTCGGAGGGGCAGTACTGAGGGAGTGCTGCGCTGTCGGAGGGGCAGTACTGTGGGAGTGCTGCACTGTCGGAGGGGCAGTACTGAGGGAGTGCTGTACTGTCGGAGGGGCAGTACTGAGGGAGTGCTGCACTGTCAGAGGGGAAGTACTGCGGGAATGCTGCACTGTTGGAGGTGCCGGCTTTCGCACTGTCAGAGCGGCAGTACTGAGTGAGTGCTGCACTGTCAGAGGGGCAGTACTGAGGGAGTGCTGCACTGTCAGAGGGGCAGTACTGAGGGATCGCTGTACTGTCGGAGGGGCAGTACCGAGGGAGCATTGCACTGTCGGAGGGGCAGTACTGGTGGATCGCTGCACTGTCGGAGGTGCAGTACTGAGGGATCGCTGCACTGTCGGAGGGGCAGTACTGAGGGTTCGCTGCACTGTCGGAGGGACTGTACTGAGGTAGTGCTGCACTGTCGAAGGGGCAGTACTGAGGGAGTGCTGCACTGTCCGAGGGGCAGTACTGAGGGAGTGCTGCACTGTCCGAGGGGCAGTCCTGTGGAATTCTGCACTGTTGGAGGTGCTGGCTTTCGGATGAGACCTTAAACCGAGGTCCCGTCTACCCTCTCAAGTGGACATAAAAGATCCCATGGAACTATTTTGATGTAGAGCAGCGAGTTCTCCCTCTTGTCCTGGCCATTATTTATCCTTCAACCAAAACCACTAAAGCAGATTATCTGCTCATTATCTCATTAATTTTTATGGGACCTTGCTTTATGCAAATTAACTGCTGTGTTTCCTAAATTACAACAGTGACTCCACTTCCTAAATACATCATTGGCTTTAATGAGCATTGTGACGTGCTGAGGATGTGAAAGACGCTATAGAAATGCAGGACATTCATTCTAGTTTGAGGGCAATTAATTGCTCATTCCAGTGAGGAGAATATTTAATTACCAGACTCATTAAAGCAGCACTGACCTCGCCAGATTGGAGCAGTGTCAACACACACTGTGCCCGGCAGACAAACTCCCCTTAACCCATTCTCTGTGAAGCACAGAAACCAGTGAAATGCACAACAATCGAAAATCAAATCAAGTCTTCACTTCAGGGCAATGTCTGGAAATCAGACATCTCACTGGAGAAAATCTCTGCTGGTCCAACAAAGGCGACGGGTCTAATTATACATCGAGCGGATAATCAGAGTGTTGGCAGATTGTGAGCTCCTTCTATTCCTCTGGGTATTGAGGAATAATTAGTGGGACAGGCTCCAATCAGGAAGATTATAAGGATGTCACTGGCATCAGAATCTGAGCTAAACAGTGTGAGCTCAACAAGAAATTACTGGAGAATCAACATCTGTATCAAACTGGACTGGACCCAGACTGTTCACACCCAGTGCATGGGCATCCCATAATACACAGGTAGAGCATCACCATATTCCCCAGGTAGAACATCACCATATTCCCCAGGAATATCATCACCATATTCCCCAGGAATAACATCACCATATTCCCCAGGTATAACATCACCATATTCCCCAGGTATAACATCACCATATTCCCCAGGAATTACATCACCATATTCCCCAGGTGTAACATCATCATATTCACCAGGTATAACATCACCATATTCCCCAGGAATAACATCACGATATTCCCCAGGTATAACATCACCATATTCCCCAGGTATAACATCACCATATTCCCCAGGTGTAACATCACCATATTCCCCAGGAATAACATCACCATATTCCCCAGGTATAACATCACCATATTCCCCAGGTATAACATCACCATATTCCCCAGGAATAACATCACCATATTCCCCAGGAATAACATCACCATATTCCTCAGGAATAACATCACCATATTCCCCAGGTATAACATTACCATATTCCCCAGGAATAACATCACCATATTCCCCAGGTAGAACATCACCATATTCCCCAGGAATAACCGCACCATATTCCCCAGGAATAACATCACCATATTCCCCAGGAATAACATCACCATATTCCCCAGGTAGAACATCACCATATTCCCCAGGTAGAACATCACCATATTCCCCAGGAATAACATCACCATATTCCCCAGGAATAACATCACCATATTCCCCAGGTATAACGTCACCATATTCCCCAGGAATAACATCACCATATTCCCCAGGTAGAACATCACCATATTCCCCAGGAATAACATCACCATATTCCCCAGGTATAACATCACCATATTCCCCAGGTGGAACATCACCATATTCCCCAGGTAGAACATCACCATCTTCCCCAGGAATATCATCACCCTATTCCACAGGTATAATATCACCATATTCCCCAGGAATAACATCACCATATTGCCCAGGAATAATCTCACCATATTCCCCAGGACTACAATGCATGTTTTGCGCTACCATGTAATAGACAGGTTACTTTAACTCACACATTATTGAGTAATTTGACAAATTACTTTCAATATAAATAAGTGTGTGCTGTTATATTTTAGCAGAAGGAATAAGGATGCCACATATTGCTTGGAGGGGCAGCACTTGCAAGGATACTTGCCTTCATTAGCAGAGGCATAGAATATAAGAGCAGGGAGGTTATGATGGAGCTGTACAAAACGCTGGTGAGGCCACAGCTGGAGTACTGTGTGCAGTTCTGGTCGCCTCACTATAGGAAGGATGTGATTGCTTTGGAGAGGGTGCAGAGAAGATTCACCAGGATGTTACCTGGGATGGAGCGCCTCAGCTATGAAGAAAGACTCAACAGGCTGGGGTTGTTTTCCTTGGAGCAAAGGAGGCTGAGGGGGGACCTGATTGAGGTGTACAAAATGATGAGGGGCATAGATAGGGTAGATAAAGAGGAACTTTTCCCCTTAGTAGGGGGGTCAATAACAAGGGGGCACAGATTCAGGGTAAGGGGCAGGAGATTTAGGGGGGATTTGAGGAGGAACTTTTTCACCCAGAGGGTGGTTGGAAGCTGGAACTCACTGCCTGAAAGGGTGGTAGAGGCAGGAACCCTCACAACATTCAAGAAGCATTTGGATGAGCACTTGAAATGCCATTGCATACAAGGCTATGGACCAAATGCTGGAAAATGGGATTAGACTGGACAGGGAGGGATGGGCGGCGCAGACACGATGGGCCGAAGGGCCTTTTTCTGTGCTGTAAAACTCTATGACTCTATGACACTGAGGGTGTAATGTATGTATTTTTAAGGGAGAGAACTACTTTTTACAGCTCCTGTATACTGTAGTACCGGCAGTGACCACACCTGTATATAAACCCTGAGTAGTGATCTGTACAATTAGTTCTGGAGTAACCCTCATTCAGTAAACACCTGTTGATCGTTCCCTGCAGTCTTTTGTCTGATTATTGAAGGACACAACATCAAGATACACGGATCTAACATTGGCGACGAGCAGATTCAAACCTACCTGCAACTCTGCATCACCTCCCAGGGATTCGCTCGTGGAGAACAGTGGAAGGAGGTCGAGTCCAGAAGCACGGGCGTCGACCATGGGCAACCGCCCAGTCATCCAGCGGAGATTTGAGCATCGCAGGGGAGGCTGTCGAGAGCCAGGCTTGGCTTTCCAGTCACGGTGGTCCAGCGAAACGGGCTGGCAACAGGTACTGCGCAGACCCTTCCCGGACAGCGACGGGCTAGAGCCCGACCGAGAGGCACAGAAAAAGGCCGAGCAGTGTCGACGGGGGAGAGAGATAGGGCAGAGCGTACAGGGCGCAGCCGGTGTTCAGGACCGAGCGGCGTCAACGGGGGAGAGAGGCGAGAGAGAGCAGAGCGCAGCCGGTGTTCAAGGGCCGAGCAGCGTCGACGGGGGAGAGTGAGAGGGCAGAGCGCACAGGGCGCAGCTGGTGTTCAGGACCGAGCTGCGTCAACGGGGGAGAGAGGCGAGAGAGAGCAGAGCGCAGCCGGTGTTCAAGGGCCGAGCAGCGTCGACGGGGGAGAGAGGCGCGCAGGAAAATGCGCAGAGCGCAGCAGGTGTTCAAGGGCCGAGCAGCGTCAACGGGGGAGAGAGGCACGCAGGAAAACGCGTGGCGCTGCCATTGCCATGAGGACCACAGAGAGCGGCATTGGCAGCAGCGCAGGAGCAGTGCACGAAACCCACAGGCATTGCCATTTGCCACGAGGACCGCCGAGAGTGGCGTTGGCAGCAGCGCGAGAGACGTCATTTTAAGCCGCAGCGAGGAAGAAAGGAAAACGCGGGAGACGCCATTTTAAGCTGCAGCGAGGAAGAAAGGAAAACGCGGGAGACGCCATTTTAAGCCGCAGTGGGGAAGAAAGGAAAGCGCAGGAGATGCCATTTTAAGCCAGTCTAACCACACCCAAAAATGCCAAAGAGTGGCAGTATCACAGCGTTCGACAATGAAGTTGAAGATTGGACGACATATGTCGAACGCATAGAAGTATACTACAAGGCGAATGAAGTGCCAGATGACAAGAAAGTGCTGGTATTGTTGAATTCAATGGGTGCAAAAACGTATGGCTTAGTATGAAACCTAGTAACCCCAGAGAAGCCAGTAGAAAAGGATTTTGAAAACATAGTGTCAATCCTACAAGACCACTTAAACCCCACACCACTGCTGATAGCAGAAAGATTTAAGTTTCACAAAAGGAACCAGCATAAAGATGAAAGTAATGCTGAGTATTTAACGGAACTGCGCAAGCTATCGAAACACTGCCACTTTGGAACAGGACTAGCAGATACTTTAAGGGACAAGTTTGTGTGTGGGCTTCAAAGTGAAGGAACCCAGAAACGGCTTCTATCAGAAAAGGATCTTACGCTGGACAAGGCTTTCAGCATTGCAGTATCACATGAAGCAGCAGCATGGGGCGCTGCAGAGATACAACGGAGACCGCAAGAATATGGCACAAATGAAATGTCATATGGAAAAGTGAAGTGCTATCGCTGCGGCAGAACAACACACGACCATAATGATTGCTGGTTCAAGGACAAAGTGTGCAGACAGTGTGGAAAAGTAGGACACATAGCAAGAGTCTGCAGGTCGGGAAAGAAAACCAGCAGCAAGAAATCTCCACAGGAGAAGTACAAGAAGGTACATAAGGTGACGGAGAGTAGTTCAGACGAACAGAAGAGTGATACAGACTCCGGAAGCAAGGAGCTGGGTTGTCTGAAACTACATAATGTGATCAAAATGGATGATCACCAAACTATCTGGGTCACGCTCAAGATAGCAGGAGTCCAAGTGAAAATGGAATTGGACACAGGATCAGCCCTAACAGTCATAAACCAAAGGGACTACAAGCGGCTATTCTCACATATACCCTTGAGAGATACAAAGATTGTCTTGAAGACGTACACGGGGCAAAATCTACCCCAAAGGAAAAATAAGGGTGAACGTTATATATAAAGGCAAGGAAACACCAAAAATGGACCTATATGTATTTCCAGAGGGAGGACCACCACTACTATGACGTGAATGGATCCGGAAGATACAGCTAGATTGGCATTCCATACAAGCACTGACTGTAGATGCCAAAAAGGATGACGACGTCACACCTGGACGACTCTCAAAAATGCTAACTGACGCACAAGAAGTGTTCCAGCAGGGACTCGGAACACTAAAAGGCATAACAGCGATGATCAAAATAGAGGAAAATGCAAGCCCAAAGTTTTTTAAGGCCAGACCGGTACCTTATGCGATCCGCCCAGCTGTCGAAGCAGAGCTGGAAGGTTTGGAATGTTCAGGAGTACTGTCCAAAGTGGACTGGAGTGAGTGGGCTACACCCATCGTTCCTGTAATGAAGAGGTCGTTGAGTAATACGCCTGGGGAACCAAAGAAGGTTCGCATCTGTGGGGACTTTAAGGTGACAGTGAACCCAGTCCTTCACACTGTACAATATCCGCTTCTGCAGATTGAAGATATTTTCGCCTCGCTATCTGGAGGGAAACGCTTCACTAAGATTGATCTGGCCCAGGCGTACCTGCAAATGGAGGTAGAAGAAGCCTCGAAACAGTACCTCACGATCAACACTCATAAAGGTCTCTACCAATACAACCGGCTGGTGTTCGGGGTAGCATCAGCTCCGACTATTTGGCAAAGGGCAATGGAACAAGTCCTGCAAGGGATTCCAGGGACCCAGTGTTATTTGGACGACATCCTGGTCATGGGCGAAAATGACAGTGATCACCTCGCCAACTTGGAGAAGGTGCTCACCAGATTAAAGGAATATGGGCTACGAGCTAATCGCCACAAGTGCGAGTTTTTCCAGAAGCAGATCTCGTATTGTAGCCACGTCATCGATGAAGAGGGGTTACATAAGTCCCCTGAAAAGATTGAGGCAGTAGTCAAGGCTCCAGCACCGGAAAATGTGTCACAACTGAGGTCGTTCCTCGGGCTGGTGAACTACTACCATAAGTTCTTGCCGAATTTGTTTACCGTACTACACCCACTGAACACCCTACTGCAAACGGGGGTAACATGGAAGTGGAGTGACGAATGTAAACGAGCTTTCCAGAAGAGCAAAGCATTGATCACATCAAAAGAGGTGTTGGCTCATTTCAACCCAGCACTACCAATTCGGTTGGCATGTGATGCATCACCCTATGGCATTGGAGCGTTGCTGTCGCACAAATTCCCAGACGGCTCGGAGAGGCCAGTCGCCTTTGCATCTCGGTCACTAACCTCAGCCGAGCGTAACTACGCCCAAATTGACAGGGAGGCCCTCAGCCTAGTGTGGGGAGTGAAAAAGTTCAATCACTATCTGCACGGGCAGAAGTTCACCTTGCTGACTGACCACCAAACACTTGTCTCCATCTTTAATCCAAAGAAGGGCGTTCCGGTGATGACTGCGCAATGGCTACAAAGATGGTCCCTTTTTCTAGGGGCGCACCAATATGAAATCGAGTATAAGGGCACGAAACAGCATGGAAAAGCTGATGGGCTATCACGCCTGCCACTGCCTACTGCGGAGGAAGCACCAGCAGTGGATCCTGTCAAAATATTTCATTCGACTATAATTGAATGCTTGCCAGTAACTAACGCTGGTATAGAGAAGGAGACATGAAATGACCCGACACTGTCTCGGGTATATGATTTGATGGTGAAGGGATGGCCAGCACATGGCGACTCGCTGTTGCCAGCATTCTCATCCAGAAGAGAACAGCTGTCAGTATGCCAAGGGACCTTGATGTGTGGATCCCGAGTGATAATTCCACCCAAGTTAAGGGAGAGAGTGCTCAATGAGCTTCATGAAGGTCATCTGGGAGGGGTGAAAATGAAAATGTTGGACGGAGTATTAATCAGGAAATGGTTGAGGCTTGTAATAAGGGAACAGCTATAATTATGGGGGATTTTAACTATCATATTAACTGGACAAATCAAATTGGGCAGAGCAGCCTTGAGGATGAGTTCATTGAGTGTATTAGGGATGGGTTTCTTGAGCAGTATGTAACTGAACAGACCAGGGGGCAAGCAACCTTAGATTTGGTCCTGTGTAATGAGACAGGATTAATTAAAAATGTCCTAGTAAAGGATCCCCTTGGAATGAGTGACCGTAACATGGTTGAATTCCCTATTCAAGTAGAGGGTGAGAAGGTTGGATCTCAAACAAGCGTGCTGAGCTTGAATAAAGGAGACTATGAAGGTATGAGAACGGAATTGATTAGAGTGGACTGGGAAAATAGATTAAAGGTTAAGACGGTACATGATCAGTGGTGTACATTTAAGGAGTTATTTTACAACTTCCAAAAAATATATACTCCACTGAGGAAAAAAGGGTGTAAAAGAAAAGATAGCCATCCGTGGCTAAGTAAAGTAATTAAGGATAGTATCCGACTAAAAACAAGGGCATATAAGGTAGCCAAATCTAGTGGGAGGATAGAAGATTGGGAAGTCTTTAAAAGACAGCAAAAAGTAACGAAAAAGATTGATTAAGAAAGGGAAGATAGATTATGAAAGTAAATTAGCAAAAAGTATAAAAACGGATAGCAAAAGTTTCTATAGTTATATAAAAAGAAAAAGGGTGGCTAAAGTAAATGTTGGTCCCTTAGAGGATGAGACTGGGAAATTAATGGTGGGAAACATGGAGATGGCAAAAATGCTGAACAAATATTTTATATCAGTCTTTACAGTAGAGGACACTAAGAATATCTCAACACTGGACAAACAGGGGGCTCTAGGGGGAGAGGAGCTAAATATGATTAAAATCACTAAGGAAGTGGTACTTGGTAAAATAATGGGACTTAAGCCGGATAAATCCCCTGGACCTGATGGCTTACATCCTAGGGTCTTGAGGGAAGTGGCGGTAGGGATTGTGGATGCATTGTTAATAATTTTCCAAAACTCCCTGGATTCAGCAAAGGTCCCAGCAGATTGGAAAACTGCTAATGTAACACCCTTATTTAAAAAGGGTAGTCGGCAGAAGGCTGGAAACTATAGACCTGTTAGCCTAACATCTGTGGTTGGTAAAATGTTAGAGTCCATTATTAAGGAAAAGTAACAGGACATTTGGATAAACATAATTTAATAGGACAAACTCAGCATGGTTTCATGAAGGGGAAGTCATGTTTGACAAATTTGCTTGAGTTCTTTGAGGAAGTAACATACAGGGTGGATAAAGGAGAACCAGTGGATGTAGTGTATTTAGACTTCCAAAAGGCATTTGACAAGCTGCCACACAAAAGATTATTGCTCAAGATAATAAATCACGGGATTGAGGGTAATATTCTGGCGTGGGTGGAGAATTGGCTCTCTAATAGAAAGCAGAGAGTTGGGATAAATGGTTCATTCTCAGACTGGCAATCAGTAACTAGTGGTGTTCTGCAGGGGTCAGTGCTGGGTCCCCAACTCTTTACAATCTATATTAACAATTTGGAGGAGGGGACCGAGTGTAACATATCAAAGTTTGCAGATGATACAAAGATGGGAGGGAAAGTAGTGAGTGAGGAGGACATAAAAAACCTGCAAAGTGACATAGACAGGCTAAGTAAGTGGGCAGAGATTTGGCAGATGGAATACAATACTGGAAAGTGTGAGGTTATGCACTTTGGCAGGAAAAATCATAGAGCAAGTTATTATCTTAATGGCAAGAAACTGGAAAGTACTGTAGTACAAAGGGATCTGGGGGTCCTGGTGCACGAAACTCAAAAAGTTAGTATGTAGGTGCAGCAAGTGATCAAGAAGGCCAATGGAATGTTGGCTTTTATTGCTAGGGGGATAGAATATAAAAACAGGGATGCATTGCTGCAGTTATATAAGGTATTGGTGAGACCGCACCTGGAATACTGCATACAGTTTTGGTGTCCATACTTAAGAAAAGGCATACTTGCTCTCGAGTCAGTACAAAGAAGGTTCACTCGGTTAATCCCGGGGATGAGGGGGTGGTCATATGAGGAGAGGTTGAGTAGATTGGGACTCTACTCATTGGAGTTCAGAAGAATGAGAGGCGATCTTATTGAAACATATAATATTGTGAAGGGGCTTGATCGGGTGGATGCGGTGAGGATGTTCCCAATGATGGGTGAAACTAGAACTAGGGGGCATAATCTTAAAATAAGGGGCTGCTCTTTCAAAACTAAGATGAGGAGAAACTTCTTCACTCAGAGGGTGGTGGGTTTGTGGAATTTGCTGCCCCAGAAAGCTGTGGAAGCTACATCATTAAATAAATTTAAAACAGAAATAGATAGTTTCCTAGAAGTAAAGGGAATTAAGGGTTACGGGGAGAGGGCAGGAAATTGGACATGAGTCTGGGTTCGGAATGGTCATGGCCCTGTGGGTAGTGGAGTGGGCCCAGGGGCCGTGTAGCCTGGTTCTGCTCCTACTTCTTGTGTTCTAATTCTGTGTTATATTTCAGGAGATGGTTTTATTCCTGTTCCTGGCTGGGGTGGAGATCGCCTTTACAGAAGGTAAGTACTGTAGAAAATATAGGGACAGAGTGATCTCCTGGAAGAGTTTCGATCGCCTAGATGGGTCGGAGAGGAATTTCCCAGATTTTTTTCTCCCAAATTGGCCATTGGGTTTTTTATCTGGTTTTTCGCCTCTCTCGGGAGATCACATGGGTTCGGGTGGGATTGAGAGTGATAGAAGATTTGAGGTTAGGATCAGATCAGCCATGATCTTATTGAATGGCGGAGCAGGCTCAAGGGGCCGATTGGCCTACTCCTGCTCCTATTTCTTATGTTCTTATGTTCTTATAGTAGGCATGGTGTGGAGATGCCGGAGTTGGACTGGGGTGGACAAATGTAAGAAACCACACAACACCAGGTTATAGTCCAACAGCTTTATTTGAAATCACAAGCTTTCGGAGCGCTGCTCCTTCTTCAGGTGAAGTGGAGAAATGCATAAAGACACAGCTTATATAGTCAGAGAATCATGTCAGATGTTTACAGGTAACCTTTCCAACTGCCATTTATCGCACCTCGGCAGAGAGATAATCACAGCAGTCAAAGGTGTGAATGGTGTCCAAACAGGTCAGTCAGGGAAACATTACATCAAAGAACAATGAGGTGGGGTCACAAGGGGTCAAATATTGCAGATGCTGGGGTCTGTATGAAAAACAAAAAAACAGACAAAAAACATTTTTTTTGGCTGGAAATCACAGCAGGTCCAGCCGCATCTGTGTAGAGAGAACAAGCCAATGTCGACTCGAGTCTGGATGACCCTGCATCAGGTGGGGTTACATGTAGCGTGACATGAACCCAAGATCTCGGTTAAGGCCGTCCTCATGGGTGCGGAACTTGGCTATCAGTTTCTGCTCGACGATTTTGCGTTGCCGTGTGTCTCGAAGGCCACCTTGGAGAATGCTTACCCGAAGATCGGAGGCTGAATGTCCTTGACTGCTGAAGTGTTCCCCGACTGGGAGGGAACACTCCTGCCTGGTGATTGTTGTGCGGTGTCCGTTCATCCGTTGTCGCAGTGTCTGCATGGTCTCGCCGATGTACCATGCTCCGGGGCATCCTTTCCTGCAACGTATGAGGTAGACAACGTTGGCCGAGTCACATGAGTATGTACCATGTACCTGGTGGGTGGTGTCCTCACGTGTGATGATGGTATCTGTGTTGATGACCTGGCATGTCTTGCAGAGGTTGCTGTGGCAGGGTTGTGTGGTGTCGTGGTTGCTGTTCTCCTGAAAGCTGGGTAATTTGCTGCGAACGATGGTCTGTTTGAGGTTAGGTGGCTGTTTGAAAGCGAGTAGTGGAGGCGTGGGGATGGCCTTAGCGAGGTGTTCGTCGTCATCGATGACATGTTGAAGGCTGCGAAGAACATGGCATAGTTTCTCCGCTCCGGGGAAGTACTGGACGACGAAGGGTACTCTGTTGGTTGTGTCCCGTGTTTGTCTTCTGAGGAGGTCTATGCGATTTTTCGCTGTGGCCCGTCGGAACTGTCGATCGACGAGTCGAGCGTCATATCCCGTTCTTACAAGGGCGTCTTTCAGTGTCTGTAGGTGTCCATCGCGTTCCTCCTCGTCTGAGCAGATCCTGTGTATTCGCAGGGCTTGTCCATAGGGGATGGCTTCTTTAACGTGGTTAGGGTGGAAGCTGGAGAAGTGAAGCATCGTGAGGTTGTCCGTGGGCTTGCGGTAGAGTGAAGTGCTGAGGTGTCCGTCTTTGATGGAGATTCGTGTGTCCAGGAATGAGACTGGTTCTGAGGAGTAGTCCATGGTGAGTTTGATGGTGGGATGGAACTTGTTGATGTTATCGTGTAGCACTGCGAATACACAGGATCTGCTCAGACGAGGAGGAACGCGATGGACACCTACAGACACTGAAAGACGCCCTTGTAAGAACGGGATATGACGCTCGACTCGTCGATCGACAGTTCCGACGGGCCACAGCGAAAAATCGCATAGACCTCCTCAGAAGACAAACACGGGACACAACCAACAGAGTACCCTTCGTCGTCCAGTACTTCCCTGGAGCGGAGAAACCACGCCATGTTCTTCACAGCCTTCAACATGTCATCGATGACGACGAACACCTCGCTAAGGCCATCCCCACGCCTCCACTACTCGCTTTCAAACAGCCGCCTAACCTCAAACAGACCATCGTTCGCAGCAAATTACCCAGCTTCCAGGAGAACAGCGACCACGACACCACACAACCCTGCCACAGCAACCTCTGCAAGACATGCCAGATCATCAACACAGATACCATCATCACACGTGAGGACACCACCCACCAGGTACATGGTACATACTCATGTGACTCGGCCAACGTTGTCTACCTCATACGTTGCAGGAAAGGATGCCCCGGAGCATGGTACATCGGCGAGACCATGCAGACACTGCGACAACGGATGAACGGACACCGCGCAACAATCACCAGGCAGGAGTGTTCCCTCCCAGTCGGGGAACACTTCAGCAGTCAAGGACATTCAGCCTCCGATCTTCGGGTAAGCATTCTCCAAGGTGGCCTTCGAGACACACGACAACGCAAAATCGTCGAGCAGAAACTGATAGCCAAGTTCCGCACCCATGAGGACGGCCTTAACCGAGATCTTGGGTTCATGTCATGCTACATGTAACCCCACCTGATGCAGGGTCATCCAGACTCGAGTCGACATTGGCTTGTTCTCTCTACACAGATGCGGCTGGACCTGCTGTGATTTCCAGCCAAAAAAAATGTTTTTTGTCTGTTTTTTTGTTTTTCATACAGACCCCAGCATCTGCAGTATTTGACCCCTTGTGACCCCACCTCATTGTTCTTTGATGTAATGTTTCCCTGACTGACCTGTTTGGACACCATTCACACCTTTGACTGCTGTGATTATCTCTCTGCCGAGGTGCGATAAATGGCAGTTGGAAAGGTTACCTGCAAACATCTGACATGATTCTCTGACTATATAAGCTGTGTCTTTATGCATTTCTCCACTTCACCTGAAGAAGGAGCAGCGCTCCGAAAGCTTGTGATTTCAAATAAAGCTGTTGGACTATAACCTGGTGTTGTGTGATTTCTTACATATGTTCTTATAGCCTTGCTAGGGCTTATGTGTGGCGGCCGGGGATCGATCAGCAAATCGAGGACCTGAGAAAGAGCTGCTCAGGATGCCAGAAGGTCCAAAATGCACCACCACAGGCCCCTCTACACCCATGGGAGTGGCCCTCATCTCCATGGCAATGGGTGCATATTGTTCAGCACCATTCGAGACTCGTCAGATACTGACGCAGTCCGTGTCCATATGCAGCAAGACCTGGACAACATTCAGAATTGGGCTGACAAGTGGCAAGTAACATTCGCACCACACAAGTGCCAGGCAATGACCATCTCCAACAAGCGAGACTCTAACCATCTCCCCTTGACATTCAATGGCATTACCATCACTGAATCCCCCACTATCAACATCCTGGGGGTTACCATTGATCAGAAACTGAACTGGACCAGCCATATAAATACTGTGGCTGCAAGAGCAGGCCAGAGGCTGGGAATTCTGTGGCGAGTGTCTCACCTCCTGACTCCCCAAAGCCTTTCCACCATCTACAAGGCACAAGTCAGGAGTGTGATGGAATACTCTCCACTTGCCTGGATGAGTGCAGCTCCAACAACACTCAAGAAGCTCGACACCATTCAGGATAAAGCAGCCCGCTTGATTGGCACCCCATCCACCACCTTCAACATTCACTCCCTCCACCATCGGCGCACTGTGGCTGCAGTGTGTACCATCTACAAGATGCACTGCAGCAACTCGCCAAAGCTCCTTCAACAGCACCTTCCAAACCCGCGACCTCTACCACTTAGAAGGACAAGGGCAGCAGACGCATGGGAACATCACCACCTACAAGTTCCCCTCCAAGCCACACACCATCCTGACTTGGACCTGTATCGCCGTTCCTTCACTGTCGCTGGGCCAAAATCCTGGAACACCCTTCCTAACAGCATTGTGGGTGTACCTACACCATATGGACTGCAGCGGTTCAAGAAGGCGGCTCACCACCATCTTCTCAAGGGCAATTAGGGATGGGCACTAAATGCAGGCCTAGCCAGTGACGCCCACATCCCATCAATGAATGAAAAAAAACAATAAAAAAGACATGCAGTCACCAACCAGGCCACGGCCATGATGTTCTTTAACCGAAGGTTGAGATCTCGTCTGGATTTGCTCAGACCAAATGTACGAAGGGATGTTGAGAGTAAGCAATTCAAGCACATCAATGAGAAGCCGACAAGGAGCTTCAATGTAGGGCAACCAGTCTTGGCCCGCGACTACCGAACAGAGAAATGGCAACCAGGAACGATATGCACATGGCAGAGGCCACTAATGTACACAGTGGATGTTGGGAAGAACATTGTGAGACGCCATGCTGACCAGATCCTAGAGTCACAGGAACGAGTCAACCCCATGTCTCGGCCATACGTACCTGGTGAGGAACCCGACATACAGGTCGCATCTACCTCAGAAACAATAGCATTGGAAGCTGATGAATCAACTGACGACATGGTGCTAGAATCGCCTCCGCACCAAGAGCGAGACACTCGGGAAAGGCGTTATCCAGAAAGAATCAGGAAGCCTCCCCAAAGACTGAATATATCAATAGACTATTTTCAGCTAATGTTGCATGTTAAAAGTGTTAATTGTAATTAGTTTGATATTTAATTGTTTAATGAGTGTTATGGTACTGTTAATCTAAAAGGGGAGGAATTGTAATGTATGTACCTTTAAGGGAGAGAACTACTTTTTACAGCTCCTGTATACTGTAGTACCGGCAGTGACCACACCTGTATATAAACCCTGAGTAGTGATCTGTACAGTTAGTTCTAGAGTAACCCTCATTCAGTAAACACCTGTTGATCGTTCCCTGCAGTCTCTTGTCTGATTATTGAAGGACACAACATTAAGATACACGGATCTAACAGAGGGAATGCTGCACTGTCGGAGGGGCAGTACTGAGGGAGTGCCGCACTGTCGGAGGGTCAGTACTGGGGGAGTGCTGCACTGTCTGAGGGGCAGTACTGAGGGAGCACTGCACTGTTGGAGGGGCACTACTGAGGGAGTGCTGCACTGTCGGAGGGGCGGTACTGAGGGAGTGCTGCACTGTCGGATGAGCAGTACTCGGGGAGTGCTGCACTGTCGGAGGGGCAGTACTGAGGGAGTGCAGCACTGTCGGAGGGGCAGTACTGCAGGAGTGCTGCACTGTCAGAGGGGCAGTACTGAGGGAGTGCTGCACTGCCAGAGGGGCAGTACTGAGGGAGCGCTGCAGTGTCAGAGGGGCAGTACTGAGGGAACGCTGCACTGTCGGAGATGCAGTACTGGGGGAGTGCCGCAATGTCGGAGATGCAGTACTGAGGGAATGCTGCACTGTCAGAGATGCAGTACTGGGGGAGTGCTGCACTGTGTGAGGGGCAGTACTGAGGGATCGCTGCACTGTTTGAGGGGCAGTACTGAGTGAGTGCCGCACCATCGGAGATGCAGCACTGGGGGAGTGCTGCACTGTTGGAGATGCAATAGTGGGGGAGTGCTGCATTTTCGGAAGGGCAGTACTGAAGGAGTGCTACACTTTCAGAGTGGCCAATACTGAGGGAGCGCTACACTGTCGGTGGCGCAAGGCTGCAGGAGTGCTGCACTGTCAGAGGGGCAGTACAGAGGGAACGCGGCACTGTCGGAGGGGCAATACTGTGGGAGAGCTGCAATGTCGGAAGGGCAGTACTAAGGGAGCTCTACATTGTCGGAGGGGCAATACTGAGGGAGTGCTGCACTGTCGGAGGGGGCCGTACTGAGTGTGCGCTGCACTGTCGAGGGGCAGTACTGAGGGAGTGCTGCACTGTCAGAGGGGCAGTACTGAGGGGGCGCTGCACTGTCGGTGGTGCAGTTGCTCCGAGACTGGGATTGAGAAGGTGCAGAATAACTGCAATTTCACTAATATCCGTGTCTGCACCTTCTCCCAGTGAGGAGCAGGAATCAGCTCCGGGACATCTGCTCTAATTTATGGGGAGACAAACTCGGGGACTGGGCTGGTTTTTGCTTCAATTCCATCGACACAAAGCTGTTCCCAACTTGCTGGGAGCTGCTGTTTCCAGATGTGTTGCTGCGCTGTGCTGGGATGGTTTGTTTGTGGAGTGTGACGGGAAGATGTCCCTCCTTGTCTGCTGTGTAACCAGGAAGGAAAGGTTCAGGAGCTTCCCCGGGGGCAGTCGGGGGATTTCAGGGGCCTTTTACTGAAATATTAAAGGGGAAGCCAACTTGGAACCTGCCCCGTGAGGGGATGGAGCGAGGGAGCGAGAGAAAGAGATGGGGAAGAGCTGAGGAGGGCAGGAGGGGGAGAGTGGGCAAAGGAAGATGTGAAGCAGAGTTTGTGAATTGCTTGCTGATCGAGGCAGGCGAGCGAGAGGAGTGAAGAAAATCTTGTTGAGGTGTGTGTGTTGTTGGGAGTAAAGTGCAAACCCATCAGTAACAGCAGGTTAGTCAGCAGGGAGCTGCTGTCAGAGGGAGATTGGAACACTGATGACCTTAGATTGATGTTTCTGTCTGCTGGGCAGGAGATGGAGGAAGGGAAATGTTCCTCCTGCTCTTTTCACTCTCCCATAGTCTGCAGCCCACTAATTACTGGGAGGCTCGACACCCCAATGTGACGGGATTTGTATTTTGGAAATGTGGAGCCTGTCATCCTGCCCGTGCCCTTTGAACTACGGACTCTTGGGACAGTTTCCGAGCTGCCCTGATTGCAGCTGGATATGGAAAGAATGTCGAACCATTTACTGTCTCCATACTGATCACTGGAGCCTCCCTGTATCTCCTAGAGTCACAGAATCAGACAGCACAGGAGGAGGCCATTCGGCCCATTGTGCCTGTGCCAGCTCTTTGAACGAGCTCTCCAATTAGTCCCACTCCCTGCTCTTTCCCCACAGCCCTGCAATTTTATTCCTTTTCAAGTATTTCTCCAATTCCCTTTTGAAAGTTATTATTGAATCTGCTTCCACCGCCCTTTCAGGCAGCGCATTCCAGATCACAACAACTCGCTGTAAAAACATTCTCCTCATCTCCCCTCTGGTTCTTTTGCCAATTCCGTTCAATCTGTGTCCTCTGGTTACCGACCCTCCTGCTACTGGAAACAGTTTCTCCTTATTTACTCATGATTTTGAACACCTCTATTAAATCTCCCCTTAACCTTCTCTGCTCTAAGGAGAACAATCCCAGGTTCTCCAGTCTCTCCACATAACTGAAGTCCCTCATCCCCGGCACCATTCTAGTAAATCTCCTCTGCACCCTCTCCAAGGCCTTGACATCCTTCCTAAAGTGTGGTGCCCAGAATGTTATCTTCAGGATTGTAAGATGATTGTTTTTAATTCACTTTCAGGATGTGGGAGTCACTGGCAAGGTTGTCATTGGCTATAAAACTTTTATGGACATCCTGAGGTCATGAAAGGCGCTATAGAAATGCAAGTGCTTTCTTTTCTGTAGAATTTGTGGGAATAAACATAGAAACATAGAAGATAGGAGCAGGAGTAGGCCATTCGGCCCTTCGAGCCTGCTCCGCCATTCACTGAGATCATGGCTGATCATCCAAATTCAGTACCCTGTCCCTGCCTTCTCACCATATCCCTTGAGCCCTTTAGCCTTAAGAAATATATCCAACTCTTTCTTGAATATATTTAATGAACTGGCCTCCACCGCCCTCTGTGGCAGAGAATTCCACAGGTTCACCACTCTCTGGGTGAAGAAATTCCTCCTCATCTCTGTCCTAAATGGCTTACCCCTTATCCTTAGACTATGACCCCTGGTTCTGGACTCCCCGGCCATCAGAAACATCCTTCCTGCATCTAGTCTGTCCAGGCCTGACAGAATTTTATAGGTTTTGATGAGATCCCCTCTCAATCTTCTAAATTCCAGTGAGTATAAGCCCAATCGACACAACCTCTCCTCATACGTCATTCCTGCCATCCCAGGTATCAGCCTGGTGAATCTTCGCTGCACTCCTTTCATGGCAAGAACGTCCTTCCTCAGGTAAGGCGACCAAAACTGCACACAATACTCAAGGTGTGGTCTCACCAAGGCCCTCTACAACTGTAGCAAGCCATCCTTGTTCCTGTACTCGAACCCTCTTGCTACGAAGGCCAACATACCATTTGCCTTCTTAACCTCCTGCTGCACCTGCATGCTTACCTTCAGCGACTGGTGCACAAGAACACCCAGGTCTCTTTGCACTTCCCCTTCTCCCAATCTATTGGCATTCAAATAATAATCTGCCTTCCTGTTTTTGCCACCAAAGTGGATAACCTCACATTTATCCACATTATAGTGCATTTGCCATGTTTCTGCCCAATCACCCAACCTGTCCAAATCATACTGGAGTTTCACGACATCCTCCTCACAGCTTACCCTCCCACCCAGCTTTGTGTCGTCTGCAAATTTGGAGATATTACATCCAATTCCCTCATCCCGATCATTAATATATAAACAGGATTTATTTTGACATTCAGGACAGGAGTTGATTTGTGAGATATTATCAGTGTTTGACACCGTGTGTAATGTTTCAGTCTGTCTTTTCTTTAACCTCACTGAACCGTTATTACACTGGGCAGACCCCAGCTCTATCTGGAACCTCCATCAGCTGTAGTGACAGCACAGTCCCAGACTGGGCAGGATTAATGTGATCCTCAATCTGTCGATGTGATGCTTGTTATGTTCATTAATAACTAGACATTCTTATTATGAACAGCTAGCTTCTAGCTAGTCATTTATTCAGTACACGTTCTCTAGGTACAGCATCTGTAGAGATTCAGCATGTGTACTTCTGTGTGCAGGCAGCCATCTTGACTACTGCCTTCTGGGTAGCCTAATGCATTGTGGGTAGTGTAGTCTTAAACACATACAACTATATACACAGCAATACAGCTCTACGGCTCCATCTCGTGTACCACTCTAGAATGACATGTTATTGATCATTACATCCCCCTTTCTTTGAGGTTAAACAAAATCAATATCAATCAACTTACAAGAAGCACGATAAAGAAGATATCAGTAACACTTTTGTTAGTGCTCTATAAACATAAACATTTTCACAACAGTCAACACATTTTCAAAGCTTTACTTTATACTCAATGATTAAGTCTATCAGGCTTTTTTACTTCACGTGTGGATCTTCTCAGCACGGGTGAGTCTGATGTGTTTGCATGAGATTGTTCTGGTGGTGATTGACAAGATTCAGTTGCGGCATTGTCATCAATTTGCTCTTGGGGACAGTTTCTTGCGTCTTCAGGAGGGAACGGCGGTTCCTCCTGAGAATCTGTCCTTCCTCAGTTCTAACAGTGTATGACCTTGGTCGTACTTCCTCAAGAACTGTAGCTTTCCTGTACCATGCATCTGGATCCTCAATCCTGACAACATCATCCCTTGTCAATGGTTTTAGAGTTTTGGATGACTTGTCATAGTATGATTTCTGTTTCAGCTTTAACAGTTGAAGTCTCTGTCTTAGTTCCTTACTTTGCTTTCCATTTGCACAGCAGGGCAGCGTGGTGCGCAACTTGCGACCCATTAGTAGTTCAGCAGGTGAAGAACCAGAGTCTAAAGGTGAGGCTCGGTAGCTCAGCAGGGCGAGATAAGGACCAGACTTGCTTTCTGTCGCTTTCTTCAGTAGCTGCTTGAGAACTTGAACACCTTTCTCTGCCTTACCATTCAACTGAGCATGCAGAGGACTGGATGTGATGTGCTGAAAGTCATACTGTGCTGCAAACTGTTGCCACTCCTTACAGTTGAAGCACGGACCATTGTCGCTAATGGCAATCCTGGGAATTCCATGTCTGGCAAAGATGGATTTCACATGCATTATGACACTGCTTGCTGTGGTGCTTGAGAGCAGCGCCATCTCAGGATAGTTAGAATAGTAGTCAATCACTATTAGATATTCTTTACCATTCAAATGAAAGAGGTCCATACCAACCTTTTGCCATGGTGTTGTTGGTAAGTCAGCTACTATCATTGGTTCCTTTGTTTGTTTGTTTTGGTGTTTCTGACATGTCTCACATTTGCCTATCATGTTCTCAATGTCCTTATTTATGCCAGGCCAATAAACAGTGTCTCTTGCTCTCCTTTTGCATTTTTCAATTCCGAGGTGTCCCTCATGAATCCTTTTGAGCATGTCTTGACGTAGAGCCTGTGAAATGACTATTCTGTACTGTTTTAGTAATAGTCCACTTACGACACTCAACTCTGACCTTATGTGATAGAATTTTGGACATGAACCTTTTGGCCAACCATGATGAATGTTCTCTATTACTGTTTGTAACACTGTGGCCTAGAAATTCAGTTGGGCGTCGTTTGGGGCGCCAAGCTCGCCTGGGCGCCGGAATTACCGCTGCGAGCGGAGCCACTAGCGCCATCCCGATATTCAGTTTCAGCGCCCCAAACGGAAGCGGACCGCTACTCGAGGCTCCCCGCATCCCGCTTGGGGCGCTGAAACTGATTATCGCAGCGCAACATTCCGCAGCGCCACACGCTGCGGCACGGCATGCTGCGGTACTGCAGGCCTTCCTCCCACTGTTAAGGGGGAGGTGCCTGCAACAGTGCGATCCCCGATCGCGAGTGCCGGCAAATGAGCCCGGCACCAAGGAGAAGTGCCGGGCTCTCGGGAAACAGCCGGCAATGCCGCGGGGGGGGGGTTTAGGAGGCCAGGGACGGAGGTGCTGGCAGGCGGCCGCCCCGCACCTCCACCTTAATTTGCGCCACTACCACCAGAGGTAGGCCCTGTGAACCGGTCGCGATTTGCGACCGGCGTTAAAGAGGCGGGCGCGACCAAATATGGTGATCGGGGCGGGAGCGGGGTGCTGCGCACACCGATGACGTCATTGGTGGTGGCGCAGCGCTACAGGCTAATGCCGCCATTAGCGCCCCACTAAATATCGCGGGAGGTGTGGCCAGTGGTGCTAAAGCCACTGAGTGCCCTCTTTGGGCGCTAACTGGTGGCGCAGGCCACTGAATTTCTAGGCCTGTATCTTTTACTGTTTCTTCTGCTATTTGCTTTGATTTTGTGTCTGACATGGGCAGCGCAGCAGTGACCATACTCACATGAACATCCACGTCTTCTTCAGTAGAGCTCACTTGACTCATTGTGGGTGCTCGGGATAGTGCATCTGCTAACACTATGTATTTGCCTGGTGTGTAGATCAGTTCAAAGTCATATCTTTGCAGCTTCATCATGAGTCGTTGAATCCTTGGAGACATCTCATTCAGATTTTTTTTTTATGATGGCAACCAGTGGGCTGTGGTCTGTCTCAACTGTGAAGGTGGGAAGTCCATATATGTAGCCATGGAACTTTTCTAGTCCAACTACCAAGCCTAGACATTCCTTTTCAATCTGGGCGTATCGACACTCAGTATCAGTCATAGACCTGGAGGCATAGGCAACAGGCTTCCAATCTTCACCCTCTGCTTGTAGCAAGACCGTGCCTAGGCCATCTTTTGATGCATCCGTTAACACTTTGATTCTCTTTGTTGGGTCAAAGAAGTTGAGTACAGGTGTGGTTGTCAGCACTGTTTTGAGATTCATCCGCTCTTGTTCATGTCTTTCTGTCCATGCGAACTCATTTGTTTTATGTAGCAGGTCTCGCAGACAGGTTGTCTTGGCTGACAAGTTAGGAATGAACTTTCCAATGAAGTTTATCATCCCCATGATGCGTAGCACTCCTTTTTTGTCAGTGGGTCGGGGCATGTTGAGTATGGCGTTTACTTTTTCCATATCTGGCTCTATTCCTTTACCAGATAGAAAGTGACTTCCTGGACACCAAACTGACACTTGGCTTTGTTGAGCTTCAGTCCATTCCGGTGTATGCTCTGTAGCACTTTAGTCAGTCTCTCATTGTGTTCTTTCAATGTGGAGCCCCAGATGATGATGTCATCAACATAGACCCAAACTCCTTCCAGACCTTCTATTATGTGTTCCATCGCTCCATGAAAGATTTCAGATGCAGATATTATCCCGAAAGGCATTCTGAGGAAACAATAACTGCCAAATGGTGTGTTGAAGGTACAGTATTTGGTGCTCTCTTCATCTAGTTTTAGTTGCCAAAATCCTTGTGAGGCATCGAGCTTTGTAAAGTATCTGGCACCTGACATTTCACTGGTGATTTCTTCTCGCTTGGGAATCTGGTAGTGTTCACGTTTTATGTTTGCATTTAAGTCCTTTGGATCCATGCATATTCTTAGATCATTGTTCTTTTTCTTTACACATACCATGGAGATAACCCAGTCTGTTGGCTCTTCGACTTTCCTGATGACTCCTAGTGTGGTCATTCTGTCCAGTTTGTTGTATCCATGTGTTAATAGAGACACTGAAGGCAGGAGTTGGTTTCACAGGTGTTTACTGAACAAAGTCTGGAGGTCAACTAACTGATACAACACAATATACAGGCTTATATAGCCCGAGTGGCCATTACTGGCATTACAGTACACAGGGGGCTCCAAAAGGCACATACACTACAATTCCTCCCCTTTTAGCCAACCAGTACATAATATTTTAAGTAATCATTAATTACATGTTACAAGAACAATAATCTACACATTGCTGCAGTTAATCAATTATAAGTCAGTCTCTCTGGAGGCTTCCTGACTCGGTCCGGATAACGCCTCAGTGGTGTAGTAGTTTCTGGTGGTGTAGTAGGTTCTTTTGGCAAAGCTGATTCAGCTTGAATGCCAGTGTCGGGTTCATCTGGTTCCAGTATCACCGGATCGGAGGTAGATACTATGGGTATCTCTACTTCATCATTAGGCGTATAGAGTTGTGGTGTAGGTTGTCCCTTTTCGGATGACTCTATGATCTGGTCAGCATGCTGCCTTATTATGCTTTCTCCAATGTCCACGGTATACATCAGCGGTCCTAGTCGTGTGCAAATAGTTCCAGGCTGCCATTTCTCGGTACGGTAGTCCCGGGACAAAACTTGTTGACCTATCTGGAAGGTTCTAGTTGGCCTTTCATTCATGCCTTCAAATTGCCGGTTCTCCACGTCCCTTCTGATGTTTGGCTTGATCAAATCCAGCCGGCATCTTAGGCTTCTATTGAAGAACATCATGGCGGGAGTTTGGTTTGTAACCATATGTGTTGCATTCCTGTATGCAAACAAGAAGTTATCTACCTTATGCTGAAGTTTTATGTCTTCATTTCCCATGGCCTTTATGGCCTTCTTGAAGGTCTGGACAAACCTTTCAGCCAATCCATTGGTGGCGGGATGGTATGGGGCGGACGTGTAGTGCTTAACCCCATTGTTTATAAAGAACTTCCAGAAATCTTCGGACACAAATTGCGGTCCATTATCAGAACAGATCTGTTCAGCCAGCCCATTCCTGGCAAATATGGTCCTTAATACTGTGATGGTTTTTTCCGTGGTGGTGGAGGACATCTTTATTACCTCCGGCCACTTGGAGTGTGCATCAACCGCGATTAAGAACATTGAGTCCATAAATGGACCAGCAAAGTCGATGTGTACCCTTTGCCATGGAGATGAGGGCCACTCCCATGGATGTAAAGGGGCTTGTGGTGGAGCGTTTTGGACCTTCTGGCATCCTAGGCAGCTCTTGGTCATTTCTTCGATGTCTGCATCGATACCTGGCCACCATACAAACGCCCTGGCTAGGTTCTTCATTTTCACTCCACCAGATGCCCCTCGTGAAGCTCCTTTAGCACTTTATCCTGGAGTTTGGGTGGAATCACCACTCTGGATCCACACATCAAGGTTCCTCGGCACACTGACAGCTGTTC
This sequence comes from Somniosus microcephalus, assembly GCF_052327205.1. Lineage (NCBI taxonomy): Eukaryota > Metazoa > Chordata > Chondrichthyes > Squaliformes > Somniosidae > Somniosus > Somniosus microcephalus. The sequence continues at coordinate 381,926,337 of NC_140989.1, read as the reverse complement.
TCTTCTTTGCGAGAATGCTGGCAACAGTGGTTTGCCAAGTGCTGGCCATCCCTTCACTGTTAAATCGTAGACTCGTGAGAGAGTCGGGTCATTTATCGTTTCCTTTTCAATGGCAGAAATTGTTACTGGTAGGCATTCCAATACAATACAATACAATACAATACAAATCGCTTTATTGGCATGATAAGGTACATCTTATGTTGCCAAAGCATCAAAATACATTTATGGTTGAACACATAAACGCGGTTCCATTCATACAGTGTATAAACAGGTATATCCCTGAGTTTATAAATATACATTCGCCTTGTTTATATATACTCTTGTCTTAGTTTACTGGTTGTCCCTCTGTTCATGGCAAGCTGTAACATAGTGTGCCGCCAGTGTTACACAGCTTCTCTCCTCCCCCAGTAGGAATGGGAGTTTTTGGTTGTCAGTCAGATTTCTGAATTCAGGGCATATTTGTGAGAATTTTTGGTAGAAATTCTCTCTGATGCCCTGATATTTTCCACAGGCTGTGAGGAAGTGCATCTCTGTCTCAACTACTCCCTGACTGCAGTGAGAGCATATCCTGTCTTCTCTTGGCAGCCTGGTCTGCCTGTGTCTGCCTTTTTTGATCGCTAGGCTATGTTCGCTAAGTCTGTACCTTGTCAAGGTTCTTCTCAGTTTGTTATCCTTTACCATGGTCAGGTAATCAGCTATGTTGTATTGTCTGTTTAGGGCCAAGTAGCAATTGAGTTTGCTTTGGGTTTTTGTTGTTTCTGCCCAATATGACAGATATTTTTCCTTTTGCTTAGCGACGATTGTGTTGGGTCGAATTCTTTGTGTTACCCTGTCACTGTCCTGGGACTGGTTATTGTTAGTATTGTTATTATGGTATGGTAGAGTGGAACATCTACCACTATGGTAGAGTGGAACATCTCCACTGGGTCTACTGTAGGTGCCTCTTCTACCGTTGGCAACGGTAGGCGCGATAACCCGTCAGCATTCCCATGCTGTTTTGATCCTTTGTATTCTATGTTGTATTGGTGTGCCCCTAGAAAAAGGGACCACCTCTGTAGCCTTTGCGCTGTCATAATGGGAACACCCTTTTTAGGGTTGAATATGGAGACGAGGGGTTGATGGTCAGTCAACAAGGTAAATTTTTGTCCGTGTAGGTAATGGTTGAATTTCTTCACTCCCCATACCAGGCTGAGTGCTTCCCTGTCGATCTGGGCATAGTTACGCTCTGCTGAGTTCAAAAAGCTATTGGCCGCTCAGAGCCATCAGGGAATCTATGCGATAATACCGCTCCTACGCCGTAAGGGGATGCATCGCACGCCAGGCTGATTGGCAGTGATGGTTTGTAATGAGCCAAAACTTCCTTGGACGTGATTAAGTCTTTGCATTTATGGAAGGCACGTTTACAGTCTTCGCTCCATTTCCAAATTACTCCTGTTTGTAGCAGTTCATTAAGAGGGTGCAGAAGAGTTGATAAGTTCGGTAAAAATTTATGATAGTAATTTATCAATCCCAGGAATGACCTTAATTGTGAGACATCTTCAGGTGCTGGGGCTTTTATGACCACTTCAATTTTTTCAGGTGATTTATGCAACCCTTCCTTGTTAATTATGTGGCCACAATATGATATTTGTTTCTGGAAAAATTTGCACTTGGGGCGATTTGCTCGTAGGCCCCGTTCTCTCAGCCCAGTGAGCACCTGCTCCAAATTGGCAAGGTGCTCGTTGTCATTTTCTCCTGTTACAAGGATGTCGTCTAGGTAGCATTGAGTCCCCGGAATCCCTTGGAGGACTTGCTCCATAGCTCTTTGCCAGATAGCTGGAGCTGATGCTACTCCGAAAACCAGTCGATTGTACTGGTACAGGCCTTTGTGTGTATTTATCATGAGATACTTTTTAGAGGCCTCTTCAACCTCCATCGGTAGATATGCCTGTGCCAAGTCAATTTTGGTGAAACGTTTCCCTCCGGATAGTGAGGCGAAAATATCTTCTATCCTCGGAAGAGGATACTGTATCGTGTGAAGAACCGGGTTTACAGTCACCTTGAAGTCTCCACAGATGCGAATTTTTCTCTGTTCTTCAGATTTATCATTATTCAACGTTTTCTTCATGACCGGGACGATGGGTGTTGCCCACTCGCTCCAATCTATCTTAGATAATACGCCTGCCTTCTCCAAATTCTCCAGCTCTGCCTCGACGGCTGGATGAATTGCGTATGGCACCGGCCTTGCCTTAAAAAACTTGGGAATTGCCGCATCTTCCACTTTTATTGAGGCGGTGATGCCTTTCAAGGTTCCTAGTTTCTCTTGAAACACTTCCTTGGCGTTGGCCAAGATGTCTTTTAATCGCTCAGGTATGACGTCATCATCATTTTTTTTCTTACTGGTCACCGTCAGTGCCTGAATGGAGTGCCAGTCTAAACGTATCTTCCTGATCCATTCACGTCCCAACAGCGGTGGACCACCATCTTGTAGAACGTATAAATACAACTTCTGTATTTCCTTGCCGTTGTATACAACAGGCACCCTTATTTTTCCTTTGGGGTATACTTTCTGTTCCGTATATGTTTTCAAGATAATGGATGTGTCTTTTAAAGGTATATGCGGAAATAGCCGCTCGTAATCCCGTCGATTTATGACGGTCAGAGCTGATCCTGTATCTAGCTCCATTTGAACTGGGGACCCCGCTATCGTGAGGGTAACCCAAATGGTCTTGTAATCTTCTTTGGCAATTACATTATGTAATTTGAGACAGCTTAGTCTCTTGTTTCCGGAGTCGCTATCGCCCTTCTGGTCTTCGGAGCTACTGTCCGTCATCATTTGTACTTTTCTCTACTTTTCCTTATTGATTTTTTTCCTGTCCGTGGATTTTTTTTGTCCAGATCGGCATACACGTGCAATGTGTCCAATCTTTCCGCATTGCCTGCATGCTTTGTCCGTGAACCAGCAGTCCTTCTGGTCATGGGTTGTTCTGCCGCAGCAATAACATCTTTCAAATCCCCGTGTCATTTCATGGGTGCCGTATTCCTGTGGCTTTTGCTGTATCTCTGCAGCTCCTCTTGCGGCTGCTTCATATGATACAGCCATACTGAAAGCCTTGTCCAGTGTCAAATCTTTCTCAGAAAGCAGCCTTTTCTGTGTTCCTTCACTTAGGAGACCGCAGACGAATTTGTCTTGAAGAGAATCTGCCAGTCCTGCCCCGAAATGGCAGTGCTTTGATAGCTTTCTTAATTCGGTGAGGTAATCAGCGTTACTTTCATTCTTGTGCTTAAAATTCTTGTCCTTTGGTTTGGCTGGAGTGATTAAGTTTCGTAACAGCCCATATGTCTTTGCGCCCATTAGATTTAGAAGTACTGATGCCTTTTTATCATTTTCTATTCCATTTGCTGTGCAATATACCTCCACTCTATCCATGTGGTCCAATCCTCTATATCGTTATCGAAAGTATCAATATTGCCAGCATTAGGCATCCTGGAAAAAAAATGGCTCTTCCCGCGCTTTCCTTTCTTCCCTGCAGAAAAAAAATGGCGCTTCCCGCGCTTTCCCGCCGCTGCTGCTGCTGACAACGCTGTTTTCCATGGTTTTTTTTATTTACAGGTGGAGACTCGTTCCCGCCGGACTCTCTGGGACTTTTCCCCCCCTCTGCTTGGTCCGAACGCCAACCTACTTTGCAGTGCTGGCTGTCTCCCGAGTGCTCCCCCCCATGTTTCTGTTTGCCTCCGCCTTCGCTGCTCGGCCTCGCTGCAGAGCCAGCCAATGGAGCCCCAGCCCACCGCCCAGGAAGGATTATTGCAGTACCTGCCGCCAGCTTGGCTAGCTGGTGAAACCACCGTTTTTGTTTTTTTTTCTTGCTTTTCTTTGACTTTGGACGTCTGAGGAATCGATGTCCTTGAGGTGCTGCCGAATTGCAGGTAAGTCCATTTCCAATTTGTCGCCACTGTTGTATCCATGTGTTAATAGAGACACTGAAGACAGGAGTTGGTTTCACAGGTGTTTACTGAACAAAGTCTGGAGGTCAACTAACTGATACAACACAATATACAGGCTTATATAGCCCGAGTGGCCATTACCGGCATTACAGTACACAGGGGGCTCTTAAAGGCACATACACTACACAGTTCATTCTTGAGCCGGTCACGCAGGGGTGCTGGAGCTCTTCGTAGAGCATGTACCACTGGCTGAGCATCCTCCTTTAGCTGGATCTTGTAAGTGAATGGTAGAACTCCAAATCCTTTGAACACATCTTGGAAATTATTTACTACAGAATCCACTGAGTCATCTAGTCTGTTTATGGCACAGTTTATACGGTATACTCTCTTGACCAGTTCTAAGTCCTCACAAGCTTTGTCACCCAGTAGTGAATCAAGTCCTTCAGCCACAACACAAAACATGAGATGATGTACTTTATCTTTGACTGTCACTTTAAGTCTGCATACACCTAAGCTATCTATTTTCTGTCCATTATAGTCCTTCAGTAGTATTGACTTTCTGTATTTTGGGCTTTTCTTTCATATTTTTAATGTCACTCATACTGATTAAGTTTGCTTTTGCCCCAGTGTCTAGTTTCAATGTAACTAATGCTCCATTCACCTGCAGTGGTATCATCCATTTGTCCTCTTTTACTGCATTAATTTTATGTTCAGCATTGTCCATATCTGAGGACTGCACATTTTCTGTATCATTTTTGACATTGTCACATGACACCATTTGTACAAAAAATGTCTCACTTAAATCAGTGTCCTCAATCATATTGACTTGTTGCCCTTTCTTTGTTGTTACTTTTGAAAAGCATTGTTTGGCAAAGTGATTCTTTCCATGACATTTTGTGCACATTTCTCCAAACGCTGGGCATTGTTTTAACTGGTGTTTGTAACCACAGCGTTTACAATTAAAAATTCCTTCCTCCGATTGCTTTTCTTTTCTGTTCTGCCCGCATTTCTTCCCTTTGTAGGACACAGCACCGACAGCAGCACTTACTACAATTGCATCATTATTGATTTCACTGAAAGTCTTCACATGCTTTTGAGCTAGCTCGGCATATTTTCACAGCATTTTCCAATGTTAGTTCGGTTTCTCTCAACAGACGTTCCCTGACCTTTGTTTCATGAATACCAAACACAATCTGGTCACAAATCATGGATGCTTTCAGCTCAGAGAAATTACATGTCTGTGCTTTCAGTTTCAGATCGGTCACAAAGCTATCAAAAGTATCATTTTGCTGTTGTGTCCTTGAATGGAACATGTACCTCTCATAGGTTTCGTTCTTTTGGGAGAACAATGTGTTTCAAATTTCTTTAGCACATCATCTAATTTTTCTCTGTTCTCCTCTGGCGTAAATACAAACGTATTAAATACCTCTATCGCCGGTGGGCCTGCAACCATGAGCAGCAACGCTATTTTCCCTGCGTCTGGCTTTGTACCGAACCCGATGGCAGCAATGTAGAGTTCAAATTGTTGTTTGAAAGTCCGCCAATTGTAGTCGACATTTCCCATGAGATTCAAAAACTCCGGTGGCTTCAAATTCTCCATGTCGCGTTTCACAATTTTGAGCAGATCTTCACCAATCCTGGTACCATGTTATGTTCATTAATAACTAGATATTCTTATTATGAACAGCTAGCTTCTAGCTAGTCATTTATTCAGTACACGTTCACTAGGTACAGCATCTGTAGAGATTCAGCATGTGTACTTCAGTGTGCAGACAGCCATCTTGACTACTGCCTTCTGGGTAGCCTAGTGCATCATGGGTAGTGTAGTCTTAAACACATACAACTATATACACAGCAATAAAGCTCTATGGCTCCATCTAGTGTACCACTCTAGAATGACATGTTATTGATCATTACAATGCTGCTTCATGCTGTGAGGTTCTCCCAGTGACTGACGGGGAGATGGAAAGTCAGTGTCGATGGGTCCTTGTTGTCCCAGGACACCTGATCCATCTTCACCATCTGGACAATCTTCAGTTCACTGTCCCAGGGCACCTGATCCATCTTCACCATCTGGACAACCTTCAGTTCATTGTCCCAGGACACCGGATCCATCTTCACCATCTGGACAATCTTCAGTTCATTGTCCCAGGACACCTGATCCATCTTCACCATCTGGACAATCTTCAGTTCATTGTCCCAGGACACCGGATCCATCTTCACCATCTGGACAATCTTCAGTTCACTGTCCCAGGACACCTGATCCATCTTCACCATCTGGACAATCTTCAGTTCACTGTCCCAGGGCACCTGATCCATCTTCACAATCTGAACAATCTTCAGTTCATTGCCACAGCTCCTTCCGAACTGATGAAGGGTCCCAGACCTGAAACGTTAACTCTGTTTCTCTCTCCATGGATGCTGCCTGGCCTGCTGAGTATTTCTAGCATTTGCTGTTGTTATTTCAGATTTCCAGCATCTGCAATATTTTGCTATTATATGAGGTGAGCTAAACCCCAGTGGGGGAGAGCTTTGGGAACCAGAGGTCCAAACTCACCTGTTCCTCCCGAGCTCGCTACACTCACCACACCTCATGTCTCCAATTACTCAGATACTGGAGCACAAAATGTTATTTTCTGGGGGAAATTGATCCTAAATCGAGAGTTTGGGAGAAATGAATCACATGTTCAGCTCAGAAACAAAGATCTTGTATTTCTATAGCGCCTTTCACCACCTCAGGACAGCCCAAAGCGCCTCACAGACAATGAAATGTAGTCACTGTTGTAATGTAGGAAAAGCAAAAACCCTTTTGTGCACAGCAAGCTTCCACAAACAGCAACGTGATATTGACCAGATAATCTGTGTTTTAGAGATATTGGCCTAGAAATTCAGTTGCGTTTGCGCCCACTTATTGGCTATAAAGTGGTTTGCGCCTGAAGTTTTTTATCGCCCGAAATTCAGACGGACCCTAACTTCGGCGTTAGCCGGTAGCGCCGCGCCGGCACCGATGACGTCATCGGTGTGCGCAGCACCCCGGTTGCAATGCTATTCCGGCCCGATGGCCAAATTCAGTTGCGGCCGCCTCGCCCGTGGCAGCCGCAAACAGCGTTTGTGAAACGGGGACTTGCAGCTCCGAAAGGCCGGCGCATAAAGGTGGAGCGGCGGCCGGCCGATTTCCTGGCGGTTGCCTGCCCGCACCTCCCTCCCCGGACTCCTGCACCACCCCCCCGTGGCATTGATGTCTGAGTCCCGCGAGCCCGGCACTTCTCCGTGGTGCCGGGCTCATTTGCCGGGGGAATCCACCGGCGATCTGACGGCTGCAGGCAGCTCCTCCTTAAGAGAAGGAGGAGGCCTGCAGTACCCCAGCCTGCCGCACCGCATCGGGTGCCGCAGCGGCAGCTGGACGCCTGAAAGCGACATTCATCGCCCCTAGCGAGGCGGCCAAACCCTGCAATAGCGCCCGCCGCCGTCTTGGCCCGTCGCAACTGAATTTTAGGCAGGCGCTACGGGAATCCTGGCGAGCGCAAAATTTCGGGCGCAAAAGACCTGGCGGGGCCATACCGAATTTCAAGGCCATTGGTTGAGGGTTAAATATTGGCCCAGAACACCGGAGAACTCCCTGCTCATCTTCCAAATAGTGCCCTGGGATCTTTTACATTCACCTGAGAGGGCAGACGGGGTCTTGTTTTAATGTCTCATCTGAAAGACGGCATCTCCGACAGTGCAGCACTCCCTCATAGGAAGATAGGAACAGGAGGAGGCCATTCAGCCCCTCGAGCCTGCTCTGCCTTTCAATGAGATCATGGCTGATCTGTATCCTAACTCCATTTACCTGCCTTGGCTCCATATCCCTTAATACCCTTGGCTCGCAAACATCTATCGATCTCAGAGTTAACACCATTAATTGAGCTAGAATCTACTGCTTTTAGTGGGAGAGAGTTCCACACTTCTACCACCCTGTGTGTGAAGAAGTGATTCCTAACCTCTCCTGAATGGCCTGGCTCTGACTCAGTATTGCACTGGGAGTGTCGGCCTGGAATATGGGCTCAATAAAAATCTGGGATCAGTCAAAGTGACCATGAAACTGTCGGATTGTCTAAAAACCCAACGGGTTCACTGATGTCCTTTAGGGAAGGAAACCTGCCGTCCTTACCCGGGCTGGGCCTATAGGTGACTCCAGTCCCTCACCAACCTGGTTGACTCTGAACTGCCCTCTGAAGTGGCCGAGCGAGACCCTCAGTTTGTACCAAACCCGCTCCCCGCGGTTCAAGAAGAAGTTCCACCCCCACCTTCTCAGGGCAACTGGGGATGGGCAATAAATGCCGGCCGTGCCAGCGAGGCCCACATCCCCAGAGTGAATGAAAGAAATGGAACCCACTCCCAGGAGCTCTTTGTCTCTGTCTGATGGGCCCATTGATCAGTAAACCTGCTCCCGCCCACCTGCCATTGGGAAACGCGGCAATTTGGGATTACGGAGATTAGCGACTGTTATTAGCAAAAGTAAAAGTGTATTTAAGTTTAATGAGCATCAAAGATTACCACAAATGAAATAGAATAACCTTTAAACCCTGTTAGATAAAATCCCAGTGCTGAAACTGAACAGATTCATTAAATTCAAGTAACGATTTTAATTCTGATTCACTGAGGTTTAAGTTGACTAATTTATACAATAATGTCTTCAGGGGCAGAATCTGTTAACCTGAGTTTTTTATGGATCGCACTGAAATCGATAAACTACATTATCCCCTCATCGAATTCCTGTAATTATTTCATCCTGATCATTATTCTTGGTAGAAGCAATTGAATTATTAATGACGGTGATTTATTCATGGGCCGTCCCACTCCTGAATCAACAGGTGGAACCAAACTCCTTCCAAGGCTGATTTCCTGTTCACTTGACTGATTGATGGGTCATTGAGAGAAGATTGATGGGTCATTGAGAGAAGATTGATGGGTCATTGAGAGAAGATTGATGGGTCGTTGAGAGAAGATTGATGAGTCATTGAGAGAAGATTGATGGGTCGTTGAGAGAAGATTGATGGGTCATTGAGAGAAGATTGATGGGTCACTGAGAGAAGATTGATGGGTCATTGAGAGAAGATTGATGGGTCATTGAGAGAAGATTGATGGGTCATTGAGAGAAGATTGATGGGTCATTGAGAGAAGACTGATGGGTCATTGAGAGAAGATTGATAGGTCATTGAGAGAAGACTGATGGGTCATTGAGAGAAGATTGATGGGTCATTGAGAGAAGATTGATGGGTCATTGAGAGAAGACTGATGGGTCATTGAGAGAAGATTGATGGGTCATTGAGAGAAGATTGATAGGTCACTGAGAGAAGATTGATGGGTCATTGAGAGAAGATTGATGGGTCATTGAGAGAAGATTGATGGGTCATTGAGAGAAGATTGATGGGTCATTGAGGGAAGATTGATGGGTCATTGAGGGAAGATCGATGGGTCATTGAGGGAAGATCGATGGGTCGTTGAGAGAAGATCGATGGGTCATTGAGAGAAGATCGATGGGTCATTGAGAGAAGATCGATGGGTCGTTCAGAGAAGATTGATGTGTTGTTGAGAGAAGATTGATGGGTCATTGAGAGAAGATTGATGGGTCATTGAGAGAAGATTGATAGGTCACTGAGAGAAGATTGATGGGTCATTGAGAGAAGATTGATGGGTCATTGAGAGAAGATTGATGGGTCATTGAGAGAAGATTGATGGGTCATTGAGAGAAGATTGATGGGTCATTGAGAGAAGATTGATGGGTCATTGAGAGAAGATTGATGGGTCATTGAGAGAAGATTGATGGGTCATTGAGAGAAGATTGATGGGTCATTGAGAGAAGATTAATGGGTCGTTCAGAGAAGATTGATGTGTTGTTGAGAGACCCAGGAAACTCAATCCATGAGGGAGCACTGCACTGTCGGAGGGGCAGTACTGAAGGAGCGCTGCGGTGTCGGAGGGGCAGTACTGAGTGAGGGCTGCACTGTCAGAAGGGCAATACTGAACGATTGCTGCACTGTCAGAAGGGCAGTACGGTGGGAGTGCTGCACTGTCAGAGGTGCCATCCTTTGGCTGAGACATTAAACCAAGACACCATCTGCCCTCTCAGGTGGATGTAAAAGATCCCACGGCCATGATTCAAAGAAAAGCAGGGGAGTTCTCCTCCGTCTCCTGGGGCCACTATTTCTCCCACAACCAACATCAGTAAAACAGATTATCCGGTCATTTATCTCATTGCTGTTTGTGGGATCTTGCTGTGCACAAATTGGCCGCCGTGTTTCCTACATTACAGCAGTGACTGCACTTCAAATGTACTTCATTGGCTGTGAAGCACTTTGGGAAATCCTGAGGTGGTGAAAGGCGCTATAGAAATGCAAGTCCTTTCTTTCTACCAACCCTGGAATTAAACTCCTGAACCCACATAAAGTCCTGTGATCCTCACAACACAGCTCCCCTAATCCCGGGCTCAATCCCAGTCATTCCAATAGATTCTGACATTAGCTCATTAGCTCCATTCTAGAATCACAGCACAGAAGGAGGCCATTCGGCCCATCGTGCCTGCTCCGGTGCTAGCTCTTCCACTGGGGCTGTCTGCTCGAAATCCTATTTCCCGCTCTGTCCCCACATCCTGTTCTATTTGCCCTTCTCATCAGAGCCTGAGAGCTGGAGAATCTCTCAACAGTTCACAGTCTTTGCCCCGCATTCTCTCTCAGCTCTTCTCCCCTGACAAGGTTCCTGAAAGAACAGAGGCAGAGCTTTAGGGGAAGAATAAAGCTGGGATTGGCCTGTGCTGGAGTGCGAGAGCTCACAGTATGGACGGCAGTCATTGAGAGCTCGGTTACTCATCCTTCCTGGAATAAGACAATCGCCTCCTCCCACATTCCAGGCACTCTCAGCACTTTCCAAACTCATTCTTTAAAGCCTCCTCCTTCACTCTCCCTCCGATCACCCTCCACTTCTCTTTCATTCACATCTTCTTATTGCCTCGGAGAAACCCACCAGCTCCTTGTCCTCGCTGAATAAGGAGACACTTGTGAATGAAATGGATCATTAGCCATTTTCTCTGAGGAATACTTGACATTTCTGAGACTCGTTCAGTTAATAGATCTCGACTTCAAGTTCTGAGCGTGTCTCCCCCTCACGGAGCCTCCAGGTACCACAAGTCAACCGTAGTTTATGTTTCTTCACAGAATCTCACAGCACAGGAGGAGGCCATTCGGCCCATCGTGCCTGTGCCGGCTCTTTGAAAGAGCTCTCCAATTAGTCCCACTCCCTGCTCTTTCCCCACAGCCCTGCAAATTCTTTCCTTTTCAAGTATTGGCAAAAGAACCAGAGGGGAGATGAGGAGAATGTTTTTACAGCGAGTTGTTGTGATCTGGAATGCGATGCCTGAAAGGGCGGTGGAAGCAGATTCAATAGGAACTTTCAAAAGGGAATTGGAGAAATACTTGGAGGGAAAGATTAGCAGGGCTGTGGGGAAAGAGCAGGGAGTGGGACTAATTGGAGAGCTCTTTCAAAGAGCCGGCACAGGCACGATGGGCCGAATGGCCTCCTCCTGTGCTGTATCATTCTATCATTCTATGATTCTATGAAATGTACAAAGTCACCTCATCTTCCTTAATGTTCTTCCTGTTCTGATCGATTTCGAGACACATTACATCTTTACTGTCTGTGTTGTTACCAGGGCGATCTTCCAGACTGGAATAAACCAATCAACAGCACGATAATCCATTAATTCCTCTGGCCCAGACATCACAACACCTCAATATTACATTAAAGTCCCAGATTCCTGTAGCAGCTGCTCTGTGTGTAGGTCGAGGGCGACAGATCGTTACAGATAAGCTGTTGTACTGGAGACAGCGGCTTTAGTGAAGTCTGATCGAAGGTTTCCCATCTCTGTAACCCCCTCCCACCCTACACCCCTCCCCATCTCTGTAACCCCCTCCCACCCTACACCCCTCCCCATCTCTGTAACCCCCTCCCACCCTACACCCCTCCCCATCTCTGTAACCCCCTCCCACCCTACACCCCTCCCCATCTCTGTAACCCCCTCCCACCCTACACCCCTCCCCATCACTGTAACCCCTCCCACCCTACACCCCTCCCCATCTCTGTAACCCCCTCCCACCCTACACCCCTCCCCATCTCTGTAACCCCCTCCCACCCTACACCCCTCCCCATCTCTGTAACCCCCTCCCACCCTACACCCCTCCCCATCTCTGTAACCCCCTCCCACCCTACACCCCTCCCCATCTCTGTAACCCCCTCCCACCCTACACCCCTCCCCATCTCTGTAACCCCCTCCCACCCTACACCCCTCCCCATCTCTGTAACCCTCTCCCACCCTACACCCCTCCCCATCCCTGTAACCCCCTCCCACCCTACACCCCTCCCCATCACTGTAACCCCCTCCCACCCTACACCCCTCCCCATCTCTGTAACCCCCTCCCACCCTACACCCCTCCCCATCTCTGTAACCCCCTCCCACCCTACACCCCTCCCCATCTCTGTAACCCCCTCCCACCCTACACCCCTCCCCATCTCTGTAACCCCCTCCCACCCTACACCCCTCCCCATCTCTGTAACCCTCTCCCACCCTACACCCCTCCCCATCCCTGTAACCCCCTCCCACCCTACACCCCTCCCCATCACTGTAATTCAATTCAATTCAATTCAAATCGCTTTATTGGCATTACAAGTTACATCTTATGTTGCCAAAGCATTGGAAAACATTCATGTTTGTTCACAAAAATACAGGTCTATCCATACAGTGTATAAACAGATATATCCCTGAGTGTATAAATATACTTTCATATAATTTATATATACTCTTTTCTTATATTTAGTGGTTGTCCCTCTGTTTATGGCAAGCTGTAACATAGTGTGCCGTTAAGGTTACACAATTTCTCTCTTCCCCTAGTGGGTATGGGAGTTTTTGGTCGTCATTCAAATTTCTGAATTCCGGGCATATTTTTGTGAATTTTGGGTAGAAATTCTCCCTTATGCCCTGATATTTTCTACAAGCTGTGAGGAAGTGCATCTCTGTCTCCACCACTCCCTGACTGCAGTGAGAGCATATCCTGTCCTCTCTTGGTAGCCGGGTCTGCCTGTGTCTACCTTTTTCGATCGCCAGGTTATGTTCACTAAGTCTGTACATTGTCAAAGTTTTTCTCAGTTTGCTATCCTTTACCATTGTCAGGTAATCAGCCATGTTGTATTGTCTGTTTAGGGCCAAGTAGCAATTGAGTTTGCTTTGGGTTATTGTTGTTTCTGCCCAATATGACAGATATTTTTCCTTTTGCTTAGTGACGATTGTGTTGGGTCGAATTCTTTGTGTTGCGCTGTCACTGTCCTGGGGCTGGTTATTGTTAGTAGTGTTAGTAGTTACTTCACTGAGTCCCAGGACTAGTTGACTGAGGATATTCTTCTTTATGGTCCTCTCTTGGCATTTCAGGGCTTCGTAATGATAGCATTGGGGGTTGCTCATTTCTAGGTGTTTCCATAATTTGGTGGCTCTTTTTTGGATAGTGATTATTAATGGATATTGGCCTAGTTTTGCCCTGCATGTATTGTTTACGGTTTTCCTTTGAGTCCGGAGGATACTTTTACAGAATTCTGCATGTAGGATCTCAATTGGGTGTTTGTCCCACTTTTCAAATTCTTGCTGTGTTAGCGGTCCCCACACCTCACTGCCATAGAGTGCAATTGGTTCAATTACTGATTTGAAAATTTTGAGCCAAATGCTAATTGGGATTTCCATTTGGATTGATTTTTTAATGGCATAGAAAGCCCTTCTTGCTTTCTCTTTCAGTTCATTCACAGCCAGTTTGAAATTTCCTGTAGAACTGATTTTTAAGCCCAAGTATGTGTAGTTAGTGGTTTGTTCAATTTTGGTTGTTCCTAGTGTGAAATTTATTTTGGGTCCCTGATGTCTGGATCTTTGCTGGAACACAAGGACTTTGGTTTTTTGGGGATTTATTGTCAGGGCCCAAGTCTGGCAGTACGACTCCAGCAGATCCAGGTTCTGCTGCAGACCCTCCTTAGTTGGTGATAGCAGAACCAGGTCATCTGCATAGTGGAGGAATTTAACCTTGGATTCATATAGGGTGAGGCTGGGTGCTGTAGATTGTTCAAGTAGTTTTGCCAATTCATTAATGTAAATATTAAAGAGTGTCGGTGAGATTGGCGAGCCCTGCGTCACCCCCCGCCCCTGTGGGAAGTATTTTGTTTGTTTGTCTCCAATTTTAACTGCACATTTGTTGTTTGTATACATTGATTTAATTACATCATATGTTTTTCCCCCTACCCCGCTTTCGATGAGTTTCATGAATAAACCGTCATGCCACATGGAGTCGAAAGCCTTCTGGAAATCTATAAAGCATGCGTAGATTTTGCTTTTGTTTTGATGAACGTGTTTGTCAATTATCGTCTGTAGAGTGAAGATATGATCTGATGTTCTATAGTTTGGCAGGAATCCAATTTGACTTTTACTCAAGACATTGTGCTCCTCAAGGAAGTTTATAAGTCTTTTGTTTATGATGCTACATAGAAACATAGAAACATAGAGATAGGAACAGGAGTAGGCCATTCGGCCCTTCGAGCCTGCTCCGCCATTCAATGAGATCATGGCTGATCTTCGTCTGAGATCATAGCTGATCTTACCAGTTCAGTACCCCGTCCCCGCCTTTTCTCCGTAACCCTTAATCCCCTTAGCCTTCAGAAATATATCCAATTCTCTCTTGAAAATATTTATTGAATTAGCCTTCACAGCCCTCTGTGGCAGGGAATTCCACAGGCTCACCACTCTTTGAGTGAAGAAATTCTTCCTCATCTCTGTTTTAAATGATTTGCCCGCTATTTTTAGACTGTGGCCCCTGGTTCTGTGCTCCCCGGCCATTGGAAACATTCTCTCTGAATTCAGCCTGTCCAGGCCTGCCATAATTTTATATGTTTCGATGAGATCCCCTCTCAATCTTCTAAACTCCAGTGAGTACAAGCCCAAACTATTTAATCTCTCTTCGTAGGTCATTCCCGCCATTCCAGGTATCAGCCTGGTGAATCGCCGTTGCACTCTTTCCATGGCAAGAACATCCTTCCGCAGATGGGGCGACCAAAACTGTACACAATACTCCAGATGCGGTCTCACCAGCACCTTGTACAGCTGTAGTAAGGTATCCCTATTCCTATACTCGAACCCCCTTGATATGAAGGCCAACATACCATTTGCCCTCTTAATCGCCTGTTGCACCTGCATGCTCTCCTTCAGTGACTGGTGCACAAGAACACCCAGGTCCCTCTGCACTTCCCCATCTCCCAATCTATTGCCATTTAGATAATAATCTACCCTCCTGTTTTTACCCCCAAAGTGGATAACCTCGCATTTATCCACATTATAGTGCATCTGCCACGTATCCGCCCATTCCCCCAACCTGTCCAAATCGCACTGTAGCCTCCTGACATCCTCATCAGAGCCCACCCCTCCTCCTAGTTTAGTGTCGTCAGCGAATTTGGAAATATTGCATCCAATTCCCTGATCCAGATCATTTATATATATTGTGAACAGCTGGGGTCCCAGGACAGATCCTTGCGGCACCCCGCTGGTCACTGCCTGCCACTCCGAAAACGAGCCGTTTATTCCAACTCTCTGTTTTCTATCCGCCAGCCAGTTCTCTATCCACGTTAATACTTTGCCCCCAATTCCATGAGCCTTAATTTTGCATGATAATCTTTTGTGTGGAACCTTATCGAAGGCTTTCTGGAAGTCAAGGTACACCACATCCACTGGCTCTCCCCCATCTATTTTACCAGTTACTTCCTCAAAAAATTCCAGCAGATTAGTCAAACACGATTTACCCTTTGTAAATCCATGTTGACTCTGTCCGATCCTTTCCCCATTTGTCAAGTGCT
This sequence comes from Somniosus microcephalus, assembly GCF_052327205.1. Lineage (NCBI taxonomy): Eukaryota > Metazoa > Chordata > Chondrichthyes > Squaliformes > Somniosidae > Somniosus > Somniosus microcephalus. The sequence continues at coordinate 381,910,500 of NC_140989.1, read as the reverse complement.
CCGCTATTTTATCCTTAATAATGGACTGTAGCATTTTGCCCACAACCGATGTAAGGCTTACTGGTCTATAATTCCCTGCTTTCTCTCTACCCCCCTTTTTAAATATTGGGGTAACATTAGCTACCCTCCAATCCACGGGTACTGTTCCCGAGTCAATGGAGTTCCGTAAGATGATCCTTAGAGCATCTGCTATCTCCAGGGCCACCTCCTTAAGTACCCTAGGATGTAGTTTATCAGGCCCCGGGGATTTGTCGGCCTTCAGTCCCCTCAACTTACCCAACACCATATCCCTAGAGATACTAATTTCTGTCAGCTCCTCCCTCTCATTAGTCCCTATGTTTGCCGATATTCCTGGGAGGTTATTTGTGTCCTCCTTTGTGAATACAGAACCAAAGTATGAGTTTAATTGGTCTGCCATTTCCTTATTCTCCATTATATATTCTCCCGAATCGGACTGCAAGGGACCGACTTGGGATTTTACCAGTCTTTTCCTCCTGATATACCGATAAAAGCTTTTGCAGTCTGTCTTTATGTTTGCTGCAAGTTTACTTTCGTATTCTATTTTCCCCTTCCTGATTAATCCCTTTGTCCTCTTTTGCTGTATCCTGTACTGCCCCCAATCTTCCGGTCTGGTGCTTTTTTTTGCCAGTTGATATGCCCTTTTTTTTGATTTTATGCTGTCCCTAATTTCCCTCGTTATCCACGGTTGAGTCACATTTTTAGGTTTATTTTTATGCCAAACCGGTATAAACATGTTCTGGAATTCTTCCATTCTATCTTTGAATGCTTGCCATTGTCTATCCACTGTCAATCCCCCCAGAAACACCACCCAATCAATCTTACCCAATTCCCGTCTCATACCCTCGTAATTCCCTTTATTTAAGTTCTGGACCTTAGTCTCTGATTCAATTTCCTCACTCTCCATCTCGACTGAGAGCTCGATCATATTATGATCGCTCTGACCCAAGGGGCCTCGTACAAGAAGATTGCTGATAAGTCCCTTCTCATTGCACAATACCCAGTCTAAAATGGCCTGATCTCGAGTCGGCTCCTCGACATATTGGTCCAGATAACCGTCCCGAAAACATTCCAGGAATTCCTCCTCCTCAGAATTTTTACTAATTTGGGTAGTCCAATCAATATGTAAATTAAAGTCACCCATGATGACAGCTGTGCTCTTATCGCACGCTTCTCTAATTTCCCTTTTTATGCCTTCCCTCACCTCCATATTACTATTTGGAGGCCTATATATCACACCCACTAACGTTTTCCTCCCCTTGCTATTTCTCATTTCTACCCATACAGATTCCGTTTCATCCGAGTTAATATCCTTCCTTTCCATTGCATTAATCCCCTCCTTTACCAGCAATGCTACCCCACCTCCCCTACCTTTTTGCCGATCCTTCCTAAATATTGTATATCCCTGGATGTTAAGTTCCCAGCCTTGCCCACCCTGCAGCCACGTTTCTGTAATCCCAATCAAATCATACTTGTTTACCTCTATTTCCACAACTAATTCATCCACCTTGTTCCTAATGCTTCTAGCATTAAGATACAAAGCCTTCAGGCTTGCTTTTTTCACACTCTCATTATGAATTAGTTTGGCCCTTTGTGTTTCTCTCCTTTGCTTATTGCTTCTCACCTTTCTACCATCTATTTCTGACTTCATATGACTTCCCTCTTTTCCACTACCTAGGTTCCCATCCCCCTGCCAAATTAGTTTAAATCCTCCCGAACCGCCCTAGAAAATATTACCCCGAGGACATCGGCTCCCTCACAGTTCAGGTGTAGACCGTCCCCTTGGTACAGGTCACTCCTCCCCAAGAACTGGTTCCAATGCCTCAAGAATTTAAATCCCTCTCCCTTGCACCACTGCTCAAGCCACGTATTTAGCTTATCTATCTTACTCTCTCTAAACTTATTAGCTCGTGGCACTGGTAGCAATCCAGAGATTACTACCTTTGAGGTCCTACTTTTCAATTTAGCTCCTAACTCCCTAAATTCAGCTTGTAGGACCTCCTCCCTCTTTTTACCTACATCGTTGGTACCTACATGTACCACGACAACTGGCTGATCCCCCTCCCCCTTCAGAATGCTCTGCACCCGCTCCGAGACATCCTTGACCCTTGCACCAGGGAGGCAACATACCATCTTGGAGTCTCGGTCTCGGCCACAGAAACTCCTATCTATCCCCCTTACAATTGAATCCCCTATCACTATAGCCCTATCCCTCTTTTTCCCGCCCTTCTGTGCAGCAGAGCCAGTCATGGTGCCCTGAACCTGGCTGCTGGTGCCTTCCCCTGATAAGTCATCTCCCCCAACAGTACCCAAAACGGTAAACCTGTTTTGGAGGGAGATGACCGCAGGTGACTCCTGCACTACCTTCCTGCCTTTACCCTGCCTTTTGGTCACCCATTTACTGTCTGAGCTAGCCTTTACCTGCGGTGTGACCAACTCACTGAATGTGCTATCCACAACATCCTCAGCATCGCGTATGCTCCAGAGTGAGTCCATTCGCAGCTCCAGCGCCGCCATGCGGTCCGCTAGGAGCTGCAGCTGGACACACTTCCTGCACACATAGTTGTCAGGGACAGTGTCCCTGATTTCCCACATGGCACAGGAGGAGCATGACACGGGTCTGAGCTGCCCTTCCATGACTTAACCCTTACAATACCTTTTTATTTACTACGATTTAGCTTAATTATTGAATTCTACTTAGAATAAGTTTGTGAAAGTACTCACCAACCAGTCACCTACCTGTTTTCTGGTGTTGTATTTTCACTGCCGCCTCCTGTCCTGGAACCTTTTCCACCTAGGTTAGGCTCCTGAAATAAAATAAATTGAACCTACCTTTTCAACTTCCCCTAACCCCTAAAAGGTTAGAGGAGGTGGAAGGGTGGGAGACACTACACTGTAGTGTTTCGGGTTTAGCAACAGCTCCACCTATATAAGAGTTACTGGCCTCCTGCTCTCCCGACTGCACCAGCTGCTCCCTGGTGACGTCACACACTGATTACTATTTACCCCTCTCCTCTGCCGTTGATTTGGTACGCCTCGCAACTGCCGCCGGTTTTTAAGCCGGGCTCCTCCTCGCTGCTCTCTGCTGCTCCGAGTGGTCGGGCCTCGCAACTGCCGCCGGTTTTTAAGCCGGGCTCCTCCTCGCTGCTCTCTGCTGCCCCAGGTTACTGTTTACACAGGTGCCTCGATAGTTATTTGGGTTGACTTTGTCCCCACTTTTGTATATGGGCGTTATGAGTCCTTTGTTCCAGATATCAGGGATGTAACCGACCCTCAGAACCAAGTTGAAGAGTTTCAGGATAGCCAGTTTCATTTTATCGTCTGTGTGTTTAATCATCTCGCTTAGTATGCCGTCTGCTCCACAAGCTCTGCCTGGTCGCAGGTCCTTGAGTTTTTCAAAAAGTTCTTTTTCTGTTATTATGGAGTCTAGCGGGTTTTGGTTATCTTTTTTGGCCATTTCGAGCTTTTCCAGTTTTTTGCATATTTGGTGTTGCTCTGGCCTTAGTGTGTTTTTCTGGTATAATTTTTCAAAGTGGTTTTCCCATGTGTCTCCATTTTGAATGGCCAATTCGTCGTGTTGTTTTTTGTGTAATGTATTCCAGTTGTCCCAGAAACAATTGGAATCAATGGATTCCTCAGTGGAGCTGAGTGTATTCTTAATATATTGCTCTTTTTTGGTTCTGAGTGTGTTTCTGTATTAGAGTCATACAGTCATAGAGTAATACAGCACGGATAGAGGCCCTTCGGCCCATCGTGTCCGCGCCGGCCATCAAGCCCTGTCTAATCTAATCCCATATTCCAGCATTTGGCCCATAGCCTTGTATGCTATGGCATTTCAAGTGCACATCCAAATGCTTCTTAAATGTTGTGAGGGTTTCTGCCTCCACAACCCTTTCAGGCAGTGAGTTCCAGACTCCAACCACCCTCTGGGTGAAAAAGTTCTTTCTCAAATCCCCTCTAAACCTCCCGCCCTTTACCTTGAATCTATGCCCCCTAGTTATTGACCCCTCTACTAAGGGAAAAAGCTCCTCAGCATCCATCCTATCTATGCCCCTCATAATTTTGTACACCTCAATCATGTCCCCCCTCAGCCTCCTCAGCTCCAAGGAAAACAAACCCAACCTGCCCAGTATTGTGTTAGTGTCTGACAATAAGTAAGGCGTAATTTCTCGTTGTCTGGATGTCTGTGTTTTTGGTTTGATATTTTTCTAAGTTTTTTCCTCATGTTATGGCAATCTGGGTCAAACCATTTTTCATAGTTTTTTGTTTTGGGTTTTGTGGTAAACCACTGTATTGTATATTGCCACCTCTGGGTGGCGCTGTGTATGGAGGCATGCCTCAGCTGACTCCACCCACCACTGTGTGGGTTTCGTTCAGACTTGTTCAGTCACTCACGAAGAAGCATGGTCTCTTCTTAGCTAATAAAAGCCTTATTCATCTCTTCTTTCGACTCGTCATCTCTTCTTCGACTCATCACCTTTTATGAAGTAATTGATAAGCGTATCAATTTTATTAGCTAAAAGTTAAATGGCGACACCTGAGGAGCAACAACAGCAACGGATACAGCAGACATTGCTGAGAGCCCTCAGACCACCACGCCTGGACCTCGACCCTCAAGAGGTGGGTGCATCAGCCAAGTTTGAACACTGGCTGAGCTGCTTTGAATCCTTCCTCGCAATCTCACAGGTTACAGAGGAGGATCACAAACTGAAAATTTTGACCGCCCAGGTGAGCCATCAAGTATATATGCTAATCCGGGACTCTAATACGTACGTGGCGGCCCTCGAGCTACTAAAAGGGCAATATACGCGCCCAGTGAACACAATTTACGCCCGACACCTCTTGGGATCCCGCAGGCAGCAACCGGGAGAATCGGTAGGGGCATTTGCACGGGCGCTACTGGCACTCTGCAGAGACTGCGATTGTAAAGCGGTAACGGCTGTGGAGCACGCGCAGGGTCTCGCCTGTGATGCCTTCGTCAGGGGCCTCCAGTCAGACCACACCCGGCAGAGACTGCTAGAAAGCAAGGAACCCGACCTGAAGACGGCCATTGCCCTTGCGCTCTCGTTAGAGGAGGCCCACCGAAACCTCGAGGCATACCCCCGTAACGGCGCCGAGACATGGCAATCGAAACCGTGGGACACGGGACCGCCGCCCCCGGCACCAACCGCTGCAGCGACCCAACCGAGACAGCAGCCTCCGGTAAGAACTGCTTCGATGCCCAGTAACCAGGCCCAAAAATGCTATTTCTGTGGCCAGTTAAAACATCCCAGAGCGCACTGCCCAGCTAAGCCAGCTACCTGCTCGGGCTGCGGGAAGAAAGGCCATTACGCTAACGCCTGCAAGGGGAAGCCAGCCAGCAGCGCAGCGTGCGGGCCGTGGGAGCAGCCATCTTATCCGCCATTTTGTGTACCCCCGGCCGCATGGCATCCGCCGCCATCGTATCCAACGCACTCAACCGCCATTTCGTCACCGGAACCGACCACCGTCTCGGCGGATGACTATAGTGACTCACTAAGCCACATACTGGCCTCCGTGACGCTGGATCAAGCCCTCCCTCACCATCTATCCAGCTCCATGATGGATATCGCGGTAAACGGCCGCGCCACCAGTTGCCTGATCGACAGCGGGAGCACAGAGAGTTTCGTCCACCCCGACACGGTACGTAGCCACTCCCTCACGATTCTGCCAACGCACCATCGCATTTCTATGGCGTCCAAGTCCCAGTCAATGGACATCAGCGGCTACTGTGTGGTGACCCTGTCAGTAGGGGGCACTGAATATAAAAAATTTAAACTGCTAGTCCTGCCCCGTCTTTGCGCTGCCGTCCTGCTAGGGTTGGATTTTCAGTGCCACCTTAAGAGTGTCACACTAGCATACGGTGGACCCCTCCCCCCACTCACAGTCTGCAACCAACAACTTTTAAATCGCCCGCTGCAAACCACCTGCAGCCTTTCCACATTAAAAGTCCCCCCCCCTCCCCTGTTCGCTAACCTCACCCACGACTGTAAACCCATCGCTACCAAAAGCAGGCGGTACAGTGCCGGGGACAGAGCTTTTATCAGCTCTGAGGTGGAGCGGCTATTGAAGGAGGGCATTATCGAAGGTAGCACTAGCCCCTGGCGAGCCCAGGTTGTAGTCGTTAAAACCACTGCAAAACGCCGCATGGTAATCGACTACAGCCAAACCATAAACCGGTACACCCAGCTGGACGCGTACCCCCTCCCTCGCATATCTGATATGGTCAATCAGATTGCGCAATACAAAGTATTCTCCACCATCGACCTTAAGTCAGCGTACCACCAGCTGCCCATCCGCCATGAGGACTGCCAGTATACTGCCTTCGAGGCAAACGGCCGCCTCTACCACTTCCTTAGGGTCCCCTTCGGCGTCACCAACGGGGTTTCGGTCTTCCAAAGGGAGATGGACCGAATGGTTGACCAGAACGCGCTGCGGGCAACCTTCCCCTATTTGGATAACGTCACCATCTGCGGCCACGACCAGCAGGACCACGACGTTAATCTAGCAAATTTCCTCCGTACGGCACAACGGCTGAACCTAACGTACAATAAGGAAAAATGTATGTTTCACACCAAGCGCCTGGCCATCCTCGGCTGCGTGGTGGAGAACGGAGTCATCGGGCCCGACCCCGACAGAATGCGCCCCCTAATGGAGCTACCCCTTCCCCACTGCCAAAAAGCACTGAAGAGATGCCTGGGGTTTTTCTCCTACTACGCCCAGTGGGTGCCCCTCTATGCAGACAAAGCCAGGCCCCTCATCAAAGCCACCTCCTTCCCCCTGACACCAGAGGCGTGTGCAGCCTTCACTCTTATCAAGAACGATATCGCGAAGGCCGCAATGCACGCGGTGGATGAGTCCATCCCCTTCCAAGTGGAGAGCGATGCCTCCGACTTCGCCCTAGCCGCGACCCTTAACCAGGCGGGCAGACCCGTGGCCTTTTTCTCAAGGACCCTCCAGGGCCCCGAGACGAGACACTCCTCCGTCGAAAAGGAGGCCCAGGCTATTGTAGAAGCGGTGCGTCACTGAAGGCATTACCTGGCCGGGAAACGATTTACCCTGCTCACTGACCAGCGTTCAGTAGCTTTTATGTTTAATAATAAGCAGAGGGGTAAAATCAAGAACGACAAGATCTTGAGGTGGAGAATCGAACTCTCCACCTACAATTATGATATCTTGTATCGGCCAGGGAAACTCAATGAGCCCCCAGATGCCCTATCACGTGGTACATGCGCCAACGCGCAGAGTGATAGGCTGCAGTCCCTCCACAATGACCTCTGCCACCCGGGGGTCACCAGGTTTTTCCATTTTATCAAATCCCGTAACCTGCCCTACTCCATCGAGGAGGTCAGGACCATGACCAAGAGCTGCCAAATCTGCGCCGAGTGCAAACCGCACTTCTATAGGCCGGACAGAGCAAGCCTGATCAAGGCCACCCGCCCCTTCGAACGCCTGAGCGTCGATTTTAAAGGGCCCCTCCCCTCCGCTGACCGCAATGTGTACTTCCTCAACATAGTTGATGAGTACTCCCGTTTCCCCTTTGCCATCCCTTGCCCAGACATGACCAGTACCACGGTCATCAAGTGTCTGAATGACATCTTCGCTCTGTTCGGGTTCCCCAGCTATATACATAGCGACAGGGGCTCATCGTTCATGAGCGACGAACTTCGGCAGTACCTGCTAACAAGAGGTATCGCCACGAGCAGGACCACCAGTTACAACCCCCGGGGGAACGGCCAGGTGGAAAGGGAGAACGCGACGGTTTGGAAGGCAGTCCTCTTAGCACTAAAATCTAAGGGCCTTCCGACCTCCCGCTGGCAGGAGGTCCTCCCTGCAGCGCTCCACTCCATTCGGTCACTGCTTTGTACTGCCACTAATGCGACCCCTCATGAGAAAATGTTCGTTTTCCCCCGGAAGTCTACATCGGGAACCTCGCTACCGGCATGGTTGACTTCTCCTGGGCCCGTCCTACTGCGGAGGCACGTGAGGACGCATAAAACGGACCCCCTGGTCGAGCGGGTGCACCTCCTACACGCCAACCCCCAGTATGCCTGGGTGACATACCCAGACGGGCGGGAGGACACGGTCTCCATACGAGATCTCGCACCCTCGGGTACCCCTGAATTACCACCGTTATCCCCCTTACCACCGTTATCCCCCTTACCACTGTTATCCCCCACCACCCCTCCCAACCCAACCCCTGCAGACGGCATGCCAAAGCCCCAGGAATCTTCGCCAACCACCCAGACACCAGACCCGACGTCGGATGCTGCAACACCACCGCCGCCACCACGACGATCAGGACGTCAGACAAGGCCTCCTGATAGACTTAACTTGTAGTACCCTTCACCCCGCCGGACTTCACATTAAACAAGGGGTGAATGTGGTAAACCACTGTATTGTATATTGCCACCTCTGGGTGGCGCTGTGTATGGAGGCATGCCTCAGCTGACTCCACCCACCACTGTGTGGGTTTCGTTCAGACTTGTTCAGTCACTCACGAAGAAGCATGGTCTCTTCTTAGCTAATAAAAGCCTTATTCATCTCTTCTTTCGACTCGTCATCTCTTCTTCGACTCATCACCTTTTATGAAGTAATTGATAAGCGTATCAGGTTTGTTCTTGGGAACTTTCAAGTTTGACCTTGTTGCCAAATTATCAAAAATATTGTTGAGGTTATTCACTGCCCAATTTACGCCATCTTTATTGAGAGTGTATATGTTATCCAGAAATGTGTCCAAGGGAGCTTGAGTTGATTCATTGCTAATTGCTTTCTGGTATTTTTCCGTGTCGTTTTTGGCCCATCTGTACGATTTTTTGGTGTTGTACAGTTTACTGGGTTGTATTTCTGTGTTGTTTGTTTCTGTCTTTTTAAGATACATAGTAATTTGACTGTGAACTGACAGTGTTGTTTGTGGTTTGACTGTGAATGCTCTGAAAGAGGATGGGTCCAAATCCGTAATCATATAGTCTACGGTGCTGCATCCAAGAGGTGAGAAATAGGTCGATCTTCCTAGGAGGTCTCCTATGAACCTATCATTGACAATGTACAGACCCAGGCTTCGACAGAGCTGCAGGAGCTGTTTTCCATTGGTATTTGTCTGCTTGTCGCAGTTATGCCTGTATGGAAGGGAAGGGATATCGAAGTGGTTATTCCCGAATATGTAATTGTTTCCCTGATTATTGGTGAAGTCTGGTTCTTCGCCAGTTCTTGAATTGAGGTCACCACAGATCAACACGTTCCCCTGGGCCTGGTATTGGATAATATCCCCCTCAATGTTGGAGAAGGTGTCCTCTTTAAAGTACGGGGATTCCATTGGGGGGATATAGAGTGCGCAAATTAAAACATCTTGGGTGTTAGAGATAATCTCCCTCTCAATTTTGAGCCACATGTGGTTTTCGCCCTTTTTTATAAATTTGATGTAATTCTTAAGCTCTGTTTTAAATCAAATCAGTATGCCTCCGGAGTCTCTGCCCTGGGTTACTCCTGGTAAACCCCCTCCCGCCCTACACCCCTCCCCATCTCTGCAACCCCCTCCCACCCTACACCCCTCCCCATCTCTGTAACCCCCTCCCGCCCTACACCCCTCCCCATCTCTGTAACACCCTCCCACCCTACACCCCTCCCCATCTCTGTAACACTCTCCCACCCTACACCCCTCCCCATCTATGTAACCCCCTCCGCCCTACACCCCTCCCCATCTCTGTAACCCCCTCCCGCCCTACACCCCTCCCTATCTCTGTAACCCCCTCCCGCCCTACACCCCTCCCCATCTCTGTAACCCCCTCCCGCCCTACACCCCTCCCCATCTCTGTAACCCCCTCCCGCCCTACACCCCTCCCCATCTCTGTAACCCCCTCCCACCCTACAGCCCTCCCCATCACTGTAACCCTCTCCCACCCTACACCCCTCCCCATCACTGTAACCCCCTCCCACCCTACACCCCTCCCCATCACTGTAACCCCCTCCCACCCTACACCCCTCCCCATCACTGTAACCCCCTCCCACCCTACACCCCTCCCCATCTCTGTGACCCCCTCCCACCCTACACCCCTCCCCATCTCTGTAACCCCCTCCCACCCTACACCCCTCCCCATCTCTGTAACCCCCTCCCGCCCTACACCCCTCCCCATCTCTGTAACCTGCTCCCACCCTACACCCCTCCCCATCACTGTAACCCCCTCCCACCCTACACCCCTCGCTATCACTGTAACCCCCTCCCGCCCTACACCCCTCCCCATCTATCACTGTAACCCCCTCCCACCCTACACCCCTCCCCATCACTGAAACCCCCTCCCACCCTACACCCCTCCCCATCACTGTAACCCCCTCCCATCCTACACCCCTCCCAATCCCTGTAACCCCCTCCCACCCTACACCCCTCCCTATCACTGTAACCCCCACCCACCCTACACCCCTCCCCATCACTGTAACCCCCACCCACCCTACACCCCTCCCCATCACTGTTACCCGTTCCAGCCTGCACCCCTCCCTATCACTGTAACCCCCTCCCACCCTCCCAGTTCCCCTAATTTTTATCCATCACCTACTCCATTCACTCCACCATTGGTGGCCGTGCCTTCAGCTGCCTGGTCCCAAAACTCTGGAATTCCCTCCCTAAACCCCTCCCTCTCTTCCTTCAGGACGCTCCTTAAAACATCCCTCTTTGACCCAGCTTTTGGTCACCTGTCCTAATATCTCCTTATGTGTCTTAGGTTCAGTTTGTGACTGATTTACACTCCTGTGAAGCACCTTGGTTGGTTTTGCTAGTTAAGGGTGCTATATAAATGCAGGTTACTATTTTAAACAGGTGCTGGAGGGAGTTTCAGAGAATCGGTCTCAGTCTTCCTTGAAGTGAAAGTAGTTTAATTTCTGTCGCTTGTTGACTTGATGTGGGACTGTAATGAGCTGACTGGATATTCACAGAGTCAGCAAGGTTATATTGGGAAATGGCTGGGCCAGGCAGCTCATGGAGCAATAACTCGGGGTTGTGGGGCATTAAGATCATTCTCAGCTGTGAAGAGAACAGTAACCAGCCCCCGAGGGATGATCCAAGCTGCCCACAGGATAGTTGGCCCATCAATCGGGCGCTGGCTGTAATTCAGGGCACTGACTCCCTCTCACTCTCTAACCTCACTCCGAGAAACTCCTCTCCTTCCTCCGCCCTCTCAGCAATGCTGCGGCCCCCAGATGCTGTCCTGTTTCTAGCCTGTCGACATCACTAGAATTGGGTTTGCCTTTTAATGAGGGTGGAATCTCGCTGCTCCCTCTTGGTTCCAGAAAGTTGTGTGTGTGTTGGGCGAGATCCCATTCCTCCCTCGCCATCTCTACTGCTCCAAGCAGGAGAGAAATCCCAATGGGATTAAAGGCTGAGATTCCCATCTCTCAGGGACAGAACCAGCAGCAGAGATGATGGCCCCGATAGAGTCCGTTTCTGCCACCTTCAATGATTTATGCACACACACCCCCAGGTCTCTCTGTTCGTGCCCCCCTTTAGGATTGCACCATTTAGTTTATATTTCCTCTCCTCATTCTTTCTGCCAAAATGTATCACTTCACACTTTTCTGCATTAAATTTCATCTGCCACGTGTCCGCCCATTTCACCAGCCTGTCTGTCGTCCTGAAGTCTATCACTCTCCTCCTCACTGTTCATTTAACTTCCAAGTTTAGTGTCATCTGCAAATTTTGAAATTGTGCCCTGTACACCCAAGTCCAAGTCATTAATATATATCAAGAAAAGCAGTGGTCCTAGAACCGATCCCTGGGGAACACCACTGTAAACCTTCCTCCAGTCCGAAAAACAACCGTTCACCACTACTCTCTGATTCCTGTCACTTAGCCAATTCCGTATCCAGGCTGCCACTGTCCATTTTATTCCATGGGTTCAACTTTGTTGGCAAACCTATTATGTGGCACTTTGTCGAACACCTTTTGGAAATCCATGTACACCACATCAACCACATTATTCTCATCAACCCTCTCTGTTACCTCATCAAACACTTGATTAAGTTGGTTAAACACGATTTGCCTTTAACAAATCTGTGCTGGCTTTCCTTAATTAATCCACCCCTATCCAAGTGACTGTTAATTTTGTCCCTGATTACTGTTTCTAAAAGCTTCCCCACTCCCAAGGTTAAACTGACTGGCCTGTAGTTGCTGGGTTTATCTTTACACCCTTTTTTGTACAATGGTGTAACATTTGCAATTCTCCAGTCCTCTAGCACCACCCCCGTATCTAAGGAGGATTGGAATATTATGGCCAGTGCCTCCGCAATTTCCTTCCTCAATTCCCTCAGCATCCTAGGATGCATCCCATCCGCTCCTGGTGACTTATCTACTTTAAGTTCAGCCAGCCTTTCTAATACCTCTTTATCAATTTTTATCCTATCAAGTGTCTCTATTAACTCCTCCTTCACTATGTCTATGGCAGCATCCTCATCCTTGGTGAAGACACATGCAAACTACTCATTTAGTACCTCAGCCATACCCTCTGTCTCCATGCATAGATCTCCTTTTTGGTCCCTAATCGGCCCCACCCCTCCTCTTACTACCCTTTTACTATTGATCTGCCTACAGAAGCCTTTTGGGTTACCTTTTATGTTGGCTGCCATTCTAATTTCATATCCTCTCTTTGCCCTTCTTATTTTATTTTTCACTTCTCTTCTGACCTTTCCATATATAGCCTGATTCTCAGATGTATTTGCAATGTGACATCTGTCATACACGTTCTTTTTCTGCTTCATCAGATTCTCGATCTGTTTCATCATCCAGGGAGCTCTGACTTTAGTTGGCCTGCCTTTCTCCCTCAAGTGAATGTACCTCGACTGTATCCAGACTATTTCCTCTTTAAAGGCAGCCCGTTGTTCCACTACAGGTTTGCCTGCCAATCTTTGATTCCAGTTTACCCGGGCCAGATCCGTTCTCATCCCACTGAAATTGGCCTTCCCCCAGTTAAACATTTTTACTCTAGATTGCTCCCTGTTCTTTTCCATAGCTAATTTAAAACTTATAATATTATGATCACTGTTCCCTAAATGTACATATACTGACACTTGCTCCACTTGACCTACCTCATTCCCAGAACCAGATCCAGCAATGCCTCCTCCCTCGTCAGGCCGGAAACATACTGGTCAAGAAGGTTCTCCTGAACACACTTCAGAAATTCTTCCCCCTCTCTGCCCTTTACACTATTCCTATCCCAGTCTATATTAGGATAGTTGATGTCCCCCATTGTCACTACTCTATAGTTCTTGCATCTCTCTGTAATTTCTCTGCAAATTTGCTCCTCTGTCTCCTTCCCACTAGTTGGCGGTCTATAGAATACACCTAGTAGTGTAATGGCACCTCTATTATTTCTTAACTCTAGCCAAATAGATTCTGTCCTTGACCCCTCCAGGAAATTCTCCCTCACCAGCACTGTAATATTCTCCTTAATCAATACTGCCACACCACCTCCTAACTTTCCTTCCCTATCTTTCCAGAACATCTTATAACCAGGAATATTTACTCACTAGTGCATGGCACCGGGAGTAATACGGAGATTACTACCTTTGAGGTCCTGCTTTTTAATCTCCTTCCTAGCTCCCTAAAATCTGCATGCAGGACCTCATCCTTTTTTCTACCTGTGTCATTGGTACCAATATGGACCACGACCTCTGGCTGTTCACCCTCCCCCCTCAGAATGTTCTGCAGCCGCTCAGTGACATCCTTAACCCTGGCACCAGGGAGGCAACATACGAGCCTGGAGTCACATCTACGGCCGCAGAAATGCCTGTCTGCTCCCCTAACTATCGAATCCCATTCCACTATTGCTCTTCTACTGTTCTTCCTCCCCACCCTGTACAGCTGAGCCACCTGTGGTGTGGACTTGACTCTGGCTGCACTCCCCCGAGGAACCATCTCCCTCACCAGTACTCGGAACACTGGTTGGAGAGTGAGATGCACTCTGGGGAGTCCTGCACTACCTGCCTGGTCCTCCTCTTCTGTCTGGCAGTCACCCATTCCCTCTCTGCCTGCACACTGCTTAGCTGCGGGGTGACCACCTCCTGAAACGTGCTATCCACGAAGCTCTCAGCCTCACGGATGCACCGCAGTGATGCCAGCTGCTGCTCAAGCTTCAAAACCCGGAGCTCGATCTCCTCCAGCCGATGACACAACCTTCACATGTGGAAGCGTCCTGTTTTCCCACATGGCACAGGATGTGCATTCCACTGGACTGAGCTGCCCTGCCATGTCTCTATTTAATAGGCTATTAACTAACATACAGAAACTGAAGACTAAGATGTATCTAATTCAAGTTATTAATATAATATGGTTACCACAATTAGACATTAATTAGTGCGATGAACAGATCACTATTAGTCAAATGTGGCCCCGGAGCAGAACTGAGCCTCAGAGCGAGAGAGCGGAGCCCAGGGATTATGGGCTGTTTGGGAGCTCAGGGTTAATTAGCTGCTAGAGGCAGAAATCTTTCTGGAAGAAGGTCCTTAAAGAAAATGTTCAGATGTTGAGTGTTGTTGCATTTAACCAGAAGCTTTAAACAGATTACTGAGGGTCAGCTGGTCTGAGATGAAACAATATAATAACATTGAACTGTCTGGGAGCTGTGATATATCAGCTGGTGAACATGGGCCGCTTTCAGTTCAATGGAGGGACGGATCCAGCGGGAGCAGTAGATCACATCCTGACCAGAAACGGGTGTGAAGGGATTTAACCCCCATCTCCCTGCAGCCGGCTCCTCACTGCTGCTGTCCTGTACCTTAGTCGCTCCGCACCAACTCGCCAAGGCTTCTTCCCCAGCCCCTCCCAAACCCTCCTCCCCCGGCGCACCGTGTCTGCAGTGTGGACCATCCACAGGAGGCCCTGGAGCAACTCGCCAAGGATTCTTCCCCAGCCCCTCCTAAACCCACTCCCTCCTCCCCCGGCGCACCGTGTCTGCAGTGTGGACCATCCACAGGAGGCCCTGCACCAACTCGCCAAGGCTTCTTCCCCAGCCCCTCCCAAACCCTCCTCCCCCGGCGCACCGTGTCTGCAGTGTGGACCATCCACAGGAGGCCCTGGAGCAACTCGCCAAGGATTCTTCCCCAGCCCCTCCTAAACCCACTCCCTCCTCCCCCGGCGCACCGTGTCTGCAGTGTGGACCATCCACAGGAGGCCCTGCACCAACTCACCAAGGTTTCTTCCCCAGCCCCTCCTAAACCCACTCCCTCCTCCCCCGGCGCAGCGTGTCTGCAGTGTGGACCATCCACAGGAGGCCCTGGAGCAACTCGCCAAGGATTCTTCCCCAGCCCCTCCCAAACCCACTCCCTCCACCACCTAGAACGACCAGGGCAGCAGGTGCATGGGAACACCACCACCTCCAAGTTCCCCCCGAGTCACGAACCAACCTGAGGCTGTGAAAGGCGCTCTATAAATTCAAGTTCTCCTCCAAGTCACACAACATCCTGAATTGGAAATTTATCGCTGTTAATTCATCGTCGCTGGGTCAAAATCCTGGAACTCCCTCCCTAACAGCACTGTGGGAGCACCTTCTCCACACGGACTGCAGCGGTTCAAGAAGGCGGCTCACCACCACCTTCTCGAGGGCAATTAGGGATGGGCAATAAATGCTGGCCTTGCCAGTGACGCCCACATCCACAATGCCCACAATGGCACAAGAACCTCGAGTGTGAGACTTGAGTGAGGACCTCCCCTGGGGGCAGAACACAACGTACGTACGATGGACTTACTGTTATCACTCGTACGGTGTACGATGCAGACTGACTTTTGCCCTCTGGTGGGAAATGCTGCTTTCTGCTTATTGGGGCAATATTGAGATTATCAGCACCACATTTGTGTTGTAAAAAGTCCCCATAATGACCCACACATTAAACAAGGGGAGTTTCCGGTTTAGTGGGATCAATGGAAGCTGTTAAACTGGAATCTAACACAAAACACAGACTGGACAAGCACCCAGAGTGCATTGGGTTCAATTGCCTTCCTGTCAGAGCCCATTCCCGGGATTCCTGGTGTCTCTGGGACTTTGAGCCAATATTGGTGTCTCTGGGACTTTGGGCCAATATTGGTGTCTCTGGGACTTTGAGCCAATATTGGGGTCTCTGGGACTTTGAGCCAATATTGGTGTCTCTGGGACTTTGGGCCAATATTGGTGTCTCTGGGACTTTGGGTCAACATTGGTGTCTCTGGGACTTTGGATCAATATTGGTGTTTCTGGGACTTTGGGTCAATATTGGTGTCTCTGGGACTTTGGGCCAATATTGGTGCCTCTGGGACTTTGGGTCAATATTGGTGTCTCTGGGACTTTGGATCAATATTGGTGTCTCTGGGACTTTGGGCCAATATTGGTGCCTCTGGGACTTTGGGTCAATATTGGTGTCTCTGGGACTTGGGGTCAATATTGGTGTCTCTGGGACTTTGGGCCAATCATTATTTGAAGGGTGGAAGATGTGATTCAGAGGCAGAGTGTGAGATTGTTCCATCGCACTGTCTCCAGCTGTCCTGTACAGTGAGAGTGACAGGATTAAACCCAGGGCCCTGGGCTCTGGAATTCTGGAGATCCTGGGGGCAGATATGTTTTTACTCCCATATTACTCCAGTATTTCCACACTGCCTGCACTGGGAGCCTTTCCCCTGGGTCCTGTCTTAGATCGGCTTTTATTCGCATATTTGCCTCCATGACCTCAGGAAGAGTCTCATTAAACCTAAACTGCTCCTCCGAGGAATCTCTCCCTGATTCTGTGCTTTATAACTTCATCTTCAGACTGTCTCTCCCGAGACTCTTTAAAGACGGAGATTCAGTCCTGGATTGGCTCCCCTCAGCCCTCTTCCCCGAGCTTTAAAGCTTCATTTCTCATTCCCAGAGGGGAGAGTCACCGGCTCAAAGAGTGTTGGTGCCAGAATCCATCAAACATTCCTGGGATAATCCATTCCCATTTCTAATTGATTCTACCACCCACTCCTTCCAAAAAATCTCAGCCCCAGAATCCCAAAGGCAGAGTCTGGACCCACTGCCCCTCCCTGTGTGACCGTGACCCTGAACAGGAGCCAGATTCTGAGAGGGCAGAACCAGCCTGGGAGAGACTCCAACCCTTCCCATTATTAATGACCAGCTTCACTTTAAATAAGATTGCTTTATTTCCAAATGATCCTTTTGTTTGTTGTGTTTGACACATTTGTTCATTTCAGAAACAAGGCGGGATTTACAGGGTTCATTTTATTGCGCACAATGTGATAATTTGCTGGAACAGACTCGCAGCCCAGGGAGCGTCTGTCTCGGGATCTCCACTGTGAACAGCAGAAGAGTTAAAGATCTCGCTCAGAAATTGGCAGAATGCCGGCAATTATTCACAAGCTTTGTGAAGGATAATTTCTGTGGAATATCCATTGGGATTCTTCAGATTGTTATTCTGTGTGAATGGTGAATATCCCGGCACCAGGTCCCTTGTTAGAGAACAGAATTTACACTGAAACAAGACATTTACATCTTTACATATTGGGAAGAGTGAAGCCATTGACTTCAGTCCCTGCCACAAACTCCGTTCCCGGGTCACCGACTCCATCCCTCTCCCGGGCCACTGTCAGAGGCTGAACCAGACCGCTCGCTACCGTGGAATCCTATTTAACCCTGAGCTCAGCTTCCGACCCCATATCCTCACCATCACCAAGACCGCCTACTGCCACCTCCCTAACATCGCCCGTCTCCGCCCCGCCTCAGCTCATCAGCTGCTGAAACACTCATCCCTGCCTTTGTTATCTCCAGACTCAACTATTCCAATACTCTCCAGACCAGCCTCCCTCCTTCCAACCTGTGTAAACTAGAGCTCATCAAAAACCCGGCTGCCCCGTGTCCTAACTCACACAAAGTCCCGTTCACCCCTCACCCCCTGTGCTCACTGCCCCGTGTCCTAACTCACACCCAGTCCCGTTCACCCATCACCCCCTGTGCTCACTGCCCCGTGTCCTAACTCACACCCAGTCCCGTTCACCCATCACCCCCTGTGCTTACTGCCCCGTGTCCTAACTCGCACCAAGTCCCATTCACCCCTCACCCCTGTGCTCACTGCCCCGTGTCCTAACTCTCACCCAGTCCCGTTCACCCATCACCCCCTGTGCTCACTGCCCTGTGTCCTAACTCTCACCCAGTCCTGTTCACCCCTCACCACCTGTGCTCACTGCCCCGTGTCCTAACTCACACCAAGTGCCATTCACCCCTCACCCCTGTGCTCACTGCCCCGTGTCCTAACTCACACCAAGTCCCGTTCACCCCTCACCCCTGTGCTCACTGCCCAGTGTCCTAACTCACACCCAGTCCCGTTCACCCATCACCCCCTGTGCTCACTGCCCCGTGTCCTAACTCACACCCAGTCCCGTTCACCCATCACCCCTGTGCTCACTGCCCCGTGTCTGAACTCACACCCAGCCCCGTTCACCCATCACCCCCTGTGCTCACTGCCCCGTGTCCTAACTCACACCCAGTCCCGTTCACCCCTCACCCCCTGTGCTCACTGCCCCGTGTCCTAACTCACACCAAGTCCTGTTCACCCCTCTCCCCTGTGCTCACTGCCCCGTATCCTAACTCACACCCAGTCCTGTTTACCCCTCACCCCTGTGCTCACTGCCCCGTGTCCTAACTCACACCCAGTCCCGTTCACCCTTCACCCCTGTTCTCACTGCCCCATGTCCTAACTCACACCAAGTCCCGTTTGTAATGATATCAGCAAATAGTGATGGTATTTGCCTGTTTGATTATGATGCCTTACCAGCATATTTGCCTGTTTGATTATTTATGCCTTACCAGCAGAGGGCATGTGACAGAGGCAGAGTTTAGTTTTAGTTCTGTTTTAGGTGGATCTCTAACATGTTGTCTCCTGTAATGCTGTTAACTTAGATGAACAAACTTCAGATAAATAGACATTCTCTTTCATCAAGGTGTCGTCATTGAACCCACATCGAAATTGATACATGGTGTCAGAAGTGATTGAAAGAGATGAAGAGGAAAAATCTGAAGTTAAATCAGCTCTCCACATATTAGCAAGCCAAAAGAGAACATCGTTACTTACCATTGGAGAATAGCTAACGAAGTGAAAAAATGGAAGGTTTGCACCCACCGGCGAAGCTTCAGTTGACAGGTAATGTGGCTGAAAATTGGAGGAGGTTCAAACAACGTTTGGAGTTGTATTTAGCAGCATTCGGAGCTGACGAGAAAAGTGATAAAATGAAAGCGTCAGTGTTCTTGCATGTCGTGGGTGATGAAGCACTGGAGGTGTATAATAACTTCACATTTGCTGCTGATGGAGACAAAATGAAACTGGATAAAATAATGGAACAGTTTGAGGCCTACTGCATACCTAAACATAACGTGACGTTTGAGAGGCACAGATTTTTCACATGTGTACAGAAAACGGGAGATACTATTGATCAGTATGTGACTGAACTGAGAAACAGAAGCAAAACATCTGAATTTGGGGGACTGACAGACTCACTGATAAAAGACAGACTGGTGTGTGGTATTCCAGATAATGGTCTAAGGGAAAGACTGCTAAGAGAGCAAAATCTAGACCTGGGAAAAGCCATAGCACTGTGTAGGGCTACAGAGACTTTGAAGTCACAGGCAAAGGAGCTGTTCAGTGACAGTAGCTGCAACGTGGATGCAGTGAGAATGAACGGACACAAACCATTTAACAAAAAGAGCGCCAATGTGAAAAAAGAGGCGTGGCCAGCAAACAAAAATGAAAGGGGCAATCGAAAGTCATGTAGTCGATGCGGTACACAGCATCCACCAAAAAAGTGTCCAGCATATGGTAAAACATGCAATAGTTGCAACAAAAACAACCATTATGCCCGTTGCTGCAAGAACCAAGCGCAACAAAGCAAGGTCCATGCAGTAGATGAAAGCGAGATAGAGGAGTTCTATGTGGATGTTGTGTCTGAAAACAAAAAAGAAAAAAGAGACTGGATGTTGACACTAAAAGTGAATGACACACACATTCCATTTAAATTGGATACTGGAGCACAAGTTAATGTGATATCAGAGACTGATTTTAAGAAAATTAGACCCAGACCAAAGATACATGGAATAAAAGTGAAAGTGACAGGATACTCAGGTACTGATATACCAGTGAAAGGAAGATGCATTATCAAAGTGACACACAAGGACAGAGAGCACACGCTAGCATTAATCGTGGTGCCAAAGGATGTGCAAGCCATGCTAGGTTTAATAGCCTGTGAGAGACTGAACCTGGTAAAGAGAGTCCTCATTGTGGAAAGTGAAGGAGAGACAGTCTATGATGAACTCATGAAAGAGTACAATGACCTATTTAAGGGTCTAGGCTGCCTTCCAGGAAAACACACGATCAGAGTAGATAAAAGTATGCCAACGGTCATACATCCATGCAGAAAAGTTCCGTTTGCTCTTCAAAAGCAACTGAAGGCAGAGTTGGACAGGATGGAAAGCCTGAACGTGATTCAGAATATAGATGAGCCAACTGAGTGGGTGAGTTCCCTCGTCGTAGTGGACAAAAAGAATGGAAAGCTCAGAATTTGCCTGGATCCAAGAGATCTAAACAGAGCAATAAAGAGAGAGCACTTCAAGCTTCCTACACGTGAGGAAATCATGTCACAGTTTGCAAATGCAAAGTATTTCAGCAAGTTAGATGCATCATCAGGATTTTGGCAGATGAAATTGGATGAGGCAAGTTCAAGACTGTGCACGTTCAACAGTCCATTTGGCAGATACAGATTCCTAAGGTTAACATTTGGCATTGCCTCAGCTCCTGAAGTGTATCACAAAACTATCCATATGATCTATGAGCACCTAGAGGGAGTTGATACATCAATGGATGACATCATAGTATGGGGAACCACGAGAACTGAGCATGACGAGAGACTGAAAAAAGTGCTGGAAGCAACAAGGAAAACAAACCTGAAGCTGAACAGAGAGAAATGCCAGCTCGGGGTGACAGAACTGACATTCGTGGGAGATATCCTTAGCAGTGAGGGCATCAGACCAGATCCCAGAAAGGTGTCCGCCATTGAGAATATGCCAAAGTCACAATGCAAAAGGACGTGCAGAGGCTTAATGGAATGATCAACTACATGGGTAAATTCATATCCAACCTCTCAGAAAAGATGGCGCCACTGAGAAGACTAACTGAAAAGAACATAGAATGGGAATGGAATCATGAGCATGAGAAGTCATGGAGCGATCTAAAGAAACTGCTCACAGAGGAACCAGTTCTGAGGTTTTATGACCCAGCGAGACCCATCAAGATATCATCAGATGCATCACAGAGTGGGCTCGGTGCCGTTCTTCTGCAAAAATATGACTACTGGCAACCTATTGCCTATGCATCGCGCTCAATGACAGACGCGGAGACGTGATATGCTCAAATAGAAAAGGAGCTGCTCAGCATCACATACGCCTGTGAAAGATTTCACCAGTTTGTGGCAGGACAAGCAATCAGTGTAGAGACTGACCATAAGCCCTTGATTGCATTGTTCCAAAAGCCACTAAATAGCTGTCCGCTTAGAATACAAAGAATGATGATCATGCTGCAACGCTATACACTGAATGTTGCGTACACTCTGGTTAAACTGATGTATACAGCAGACACGTTGTCCAGAGCTGTTGACCCAAGTGAGCCCGCAAACACCAAAATGGATGAAAAAGTGAACGCCTACGTGAACATGATCACAAGTGCACTGCCCATAGCAGATGCAAAAATGGAGCTCATAAAGACTGAGACAAACAAAGATGAAACAATGAGACGACTGAGGAAAAGCATCTTGGATGGATGGCCCAACATGAAGCAAGACTGCTCACCTGACATGGCAGAGTACTGGAACTGCAGGGCGGAACTATCAGTGGTCAAAGACATCATCTACAAAGGAAGTAAAATAGTTATCCCAAAGAGTCTGAGAAAAGAGATGCTAAAAAGGATCCATGGAGGACATCTGGGAATCGAAAAGTGTAAGAAAAGAGCACGAGAGGTGATGTACTGGCCACAAATCAACCAAGATGTGACAAATGAGGTGTCAAACTGCACAATATGCCTGAAATATCGAGCAAGCAATCCGGTAGAACCACTAAAGCCACACCCAGTGCCAGACAGACCTTACCAGAAGGTAGGCGCTGACCTATTCGTATGTCAAGGGAAGGACTATCTTGTAGTCACAGACTATTACTCCCTGTATCCAAAGGTTTGTAGACTGTACACCACCACTGCAGATGCTGTGATAACATGTATGAAAGCCATATTCTCCGGACATGGCGTGGCAAGCGAGGTCTTCACAGACAACGGACCTCAGTTTTACAATGCAAGTTTCCGACACTTTGCCAAAGAGTGGGACTTTGTCCACACAACGTCAAGTCCTCACTTTCCACAGTCCAATGGATTAGTGGAAAAATCGGTCCAGACAGTGAAAAGACTGATGTACAAGGCAAAAGACAGTGGAACTGACTTCTACCAGAGCATGCTTGTATACCGCACAACGCCGCTCGAGTGTGGTATGTCACCAGCCCATCTCCTGATGGGACATCGGCTAAGGTCAAACCTACCCATCCCAGAGAACCTCCTGAAAACAAAAGAGGGGGAGAAAGTGAGGAAGTTCAAAGAACAACAGAAAGAAAAGCAAAAGTACTACTATGACAGAGGAACACAAAACCTACCTGAACTCCACACTGGTGACCAAGTAAGGTTCAAAGACAAAACAAACATATGGACTCAGAAGGGAACTGTCCTGAGTGAAGTTCAACCAAGATCATACACCATTCAGACAGATGAGGGTGCTGTTCTGCACGGTGGCATAGTGGTTAGCACTGTTGCCTCACAGCTCCAGGGACCCGGGTTCGAATCCAGCCTCGGGTAACTGTCTGTGTGGAGTTTGCACATTCTCCCCGTGTTTGCGTGGGTTTCCTCCGGGTGCTCCGGTTTCCTCCCACAGTCCAAAGATGTGCAGGTTAGGTTGATTGGCTATGATAAAATTGACCCTTAGTGTTAGGGGGATTAAATACGCGGGGATAGGGTGGGATATGTGTTGGTGTAGGGGTTACGGGGATCGGGGGTGGGATATGTGTCGGTGCAGGCTCGATGGGCCGAAATGGCCTCTATCTGCACTGTGAGGTTTCTGTGATTTCTGTGATTTCTGTGAAATCGTCGGGATCTTCTCATGGGACCAGCCACAGCAAATCAAAAGACTGATACTGTTGAACAACCTGATCACACAGCAGGTCAAAAGACTGATACTGTTGAACAACCTGATCAAACAGCTGAGAAATCATCATCTGAGGCAACAACTCAAATTCAAGGACAATCAATCAGAAAATCCTCAAGATGCGTGAAGCCTCCTGAGAGACTCATTGAGCAAGTTTAAGGACTCTTGTTATAGAAGGAAGTAATGTTATCTTATTCTCTCTTCAAGTTCTAGTGTATTTACATATTTCATGTGAACACACAAAACAAGGTTAAAAAACCTTGATCATGATAATGATAATGTAAGTTCATTAAGTGTTACAGTTAAAATGCAGAGTAATACAAAGAAAACATGTTGTTACATAAAAGTAAAATACTTTTGTTTTAAGAAAGGGAGATGTAATGATATCAGCAAATAGTGATGGTATTTGCCTGTTTGATTATTTATGCCTTACCAGCATAGTTGCCTGATTGATTATTTATGCCTGACCAGCAGAGGGCATGTGAGAGACAAGCAGTTTAGTTTTAGTTTCGTTTTAGATAGATCTCTAACATGGTGTCTCCTGTAATGCTGTTAACTTAGATGAACAAGCTTTAGATTAAAAGACATTCTCTTTCATGAATGTGTCGTCATTGAACCCACATACAAAGTAATACATTTACATCTTTACATATTGGGAAGAGTGAAGCCATTGACTTCAGTCCCCGCCACAAACTCCGTTCCCGGGTCACCGACTCCATCCCTCTCCCGGGCCACTGTCAGAGGCTGAACCAGACCGTTCGCTACCGTGGAATCGTATTTAACCCTGAGCTCAGCTTCCGACCCCATATCCTCTCCATCACCAAGACCGCCTGCTGCCACCTCCCTAACATCGCCCGTCTCCGCCCCGCCTCAGCTCATCAGCTGCTGAAACCCTCATCCCTGCCTTTGTTATCTCCAGACTCGACTATTCCAATATTCTCCAGACCAGCCTCCCTCCATCCAATCTGTGTAAACTAGAGCTCATTAAAAACCCTGCTGCCCCGTGTCCTAACTCACACCAAGTCCCGTTCACCCATCACCCTCTGTGCTCACTGCCCCATGTCCTAACTCACACCCAGTCCCGTTCACCCCTCACCCCCTGTGCTCACTGCCCCGTGTCCTAACTCGCACCAAGTCCCATTCACCCCTCACCCCCCTGTGCTCACTGCCCCGTGTCCTAACTCGCACCAAGTCCCGTTCACCCATCACCCCTGTGCTCACTGCCCAGTGTCCTAACTCACACCCAGTCCCGTTCACCCCTCATCCCTGTGCTCATTGCCCCGTGTCCTAACTCACACCAAGTACCGTTCACCCCTCACCCCCTGTGCTCACTGCCACGTGTCCTAACTCACACCCAGTCCCGTTCACCCCTCACCCCTGTGCTCAATGCCCCGTGTCCTAACTCACACCCAGTCCCGTTCACACCTCACCCCTGTGCTCACTGCCCCGTGTCCTAACTCACACCAAGTCCCATTCACCCCTCACCCCCTGTGCTCACTGCCCCGTGTCCTAACTCACACCAAGTCCCATTCACCCATCACCCCTGTGCTCACTGCCCCGTGTCCTCACTCACACCAAGTCCCATTCACCCATCACCCCTGTGCTCACTGCCCCGTGTCCTAACTCGCACCAAGTCCCATTCACCCATCACCCCTGTGCTCACTGCCCCGTGTCCTAACTCACACCAAGTCCCGTTCACCCCTCACCCCTGTGCGCACTGCCCCGTGTCCTAACTCACACCAAGTCCCATTCACCCCTCACCCCTGTGCGCACTGCCCCGTGTCCTAACTCACACCAAGTCCCATTCACCCATCACCCCTGTGCTCACTGCCCCGTGTCCTAACTCACACCAATTCCCATTCACCCATCACCCCTGTGCGCACTGCCCCGTGTCCTAACTCACACCAAGTCCCGTTCACCCATCACCCACTGTGCTCACTGCCCCGTGTCCTAACTCACACCAAGTCCCATTCACCCATCACCCCTGTGCTCACTGCCCTGTGTCCTAACTCACACCCAGTCCCATTCACCCATCACCCCTGTGCTCACTGCCCTGTGTCCTAACTCACACCCAGTCCCATTCACCCATCACCCCTGTGCTCACTGCCCCATGTCCTAACTCACACCAAGTCCCGTTCACCCCTCACCCCTGTGCTCAGTGACCTACACAGGGTCACCCTGGGTTCAGACTGTCACTCAGCCCAGCTTTTATTAATCTCACCGGTCAGAGGAACCCAAGAATACAGAAATCAGAATCGAAACTTCACTCTTTGAATTACTTTCAGCTGAAATACACTGTGATTAAAATCTATTTGATTGAAGTTGTCAGACAGAAGGAAAGGCCACTGTCATTGTAAGGCCAGCGAATCTCTCCTGGTATTCCAGACCTTGGAGTCCTGTGTGCAGAGCCAGCTCACTTCCTCAGTAACAGTCCTCACAGTTCGATGGTCCACTAACCAGGGAAGGTCCACAGGCACAAACAATAAGCACAGTCCAGGGAGTCGATGATATGAAGCATATAGAGCAGAGTGGGAGAGGTGGGAGACAGCAGACACACTGTCTCCCTCAGTCCCTGTACATCAGCTCATTCCCACAGCTTCTCTCACTCAGGCCCAGAGCTCAGTTCCATCTGACAGTGCAGCGCTCCCTCAGTACTGCCCCTCCGACAGTGCAGCGCTCCCTCAGTACTGCCCCTCCGACAGTGCAGCGCTCCCTCAGTACTGCCCTTCCGACAGTGCGGCGCTCCCTCAGTACTGCCCCTCCGACAGTGCAGCGCTCCCTCAGTACTGCCCCTCCGACAGTGCAGCGCTCCCTCAGTACTGCCCCTCCGACAGTGCGGCGCTCCCTCAGTACTGCACTGGGAGAGCCAGCCTGGATTAAGGGCTCAAGTCTCTGGAGTGGGGCTTGAACCCACGACCTTCTGACCCAGAGGCGAGAGTGCTGCCCACTGAGACACGGCTGACTCTGAGCTGTTGTTGAAATTGTTTTCTCGCTGAAACATCGAATGAGGAAACGAGGTCAATGTGGAGATTGAAGAATGAAATGTGGCTGGGCAGGTACAATGTCCGTTTCATTCCTCTAATACCTGGGATTATTCGATAAAGAGCTTCCTACACACAAAGGATCAGAGATTTCAGTGTTTGCAATCTGACGAGTTATCAAGATTCTCATCCTGATTCTATTCTCTGGATTTCAATTTTATTTCACTCCCGATATTAAACTGTGAGATAACAACAACTTTCAACAATTCCCTGTCCAATCATCTTGTCCGACCCTGGTGACCAGACTGACCCTTGACCCCTGGACCGAGCAGTGCCGATCAGACTGACCCTTGACCCCTGGACCGAGTGGTGTCCATCAGACTGACCCTTGACCCCTGGACCGAGTTGTGTCCATCAGACTGACCCTTGACCCTTAGACAGTGTGGTGTCCATTAGAATGACTCTTGACCGCTGGACCGAGGGATATAGACAGGCTAGGTGAGTGGGCAAACATTTGGCAGATGGAGTATAATGTGGGAAAGTGCGAGGTTATCCACTTTGGCAGGAAAAATAAAAAAGCAACTTATTATTTAAATGGAGAGAGATTACAAAATGCTACAGTTCAGAGGGACCTGGGGGTCCTTGTGCATGAAACACAAAAAGTTAGCATGCAGGTACAGCAAGTAATCAAAAAGGCAAATGGAATGTTGGCCTTTATTGTAAGGGGGTTGGAGTATAAAAGCAGGGAAGTCCTGCTACAACTGTACAGGGTATTGGTGAGACCACACCTGGAGTACTGCGTACAGTTTTGGTCTCCTTATTTAAGGAAGGATATACTTGCATTGGAGGCAGTTCAGAGACGATTCACGAGGTTAATTCCAGAGATGAGGGGTTTGACTGATGAGGAAAGGTTGAGCAGGCTGGGCCTATACTCATTGGAGTTTAGAAGAATGAGAGGTGATCTTATCGAAACATTTAAGATACTGAGGGAGCTCGACAGGGTAGATGCAGAGAGGATGTTTCCCCTCGTGGGGAAATCTAGAACTCGGGGGCACAGTTTTAGAATAAAGGGTCGCCCTTTTAGAACTGAGATGAGGCCTTTCGGGCTGATCACCTGCGGTGGGCTTCACCCACTGACGGTGGACACGGGACAGAAACCCAGTGAGAGCAGGGTCATTATGGGATGTCATTAAAATGTACTTAAGGCACGGGTGGTGTTTAATGGGAGGCTGGTTTAGTTTAGCAGTCACCCAGTGTACATTGAGGTGATTTGTATTTAACATAAAATAATTGGATTGAATCAGTTCTTAATGTGTTGGCACTCAGACAATTATGAGGCAATAATTGAAGATTATTTAACTCATTTCTGCTTAATCAGGACCGATATATTACTGGAACATGACAGAGATCAGATTAACATCACCAGGAACTATTAACACAAAAACCATGAAGACCGCTTGTCTAATTTATAATGGCAGTCCAGCCCATCACAGATGTGTCTGTCCATGACGGTATTGGTAGGAGTGATCACCGCACAGTCCTTGTGGAGACCAAGTCCCATCTTCACACTGAGGACCCCCTCCATCGTGTTGTGTGGCACTAACACCGTGCTAAATGGGATAGATTCAGAACAGATCGAGCAGCTCAAAACTGGGCATCAATGGGGCACTGTGGGGCATCAGCAGCAGAATTGTATTCCACCACAATCTGTAACCTCATGGCCCGGCATATCCCTCAGTCTTCCAACACCATCAAGCCAGGCGACCAACCCTGGTTCAATGGGGAGTGTAGAAGAGCATGCCAGGACCAGCACCAGGCGTACCCAGAAATGAAGTGCCAACCTGGCGAAGCTACAACACAGGATTACAGGCTAAACAGTGGAAGCAGCATGCTATAGACTGAGCCAAGCAATCCCACCACCAACGGATCAGATCAAAGCTCTGCAGTCCTGCCACATCCAGATGTGAATGGTGATGGACAATTAAACATCTAATGGGAGGAGGAGACTCCATGAATATCCCCATCCTTATCAATGGCGGAGCCCAGCATGTGAGTGCAAAAGACAAGGCTGAAGCAAACATCTTTAGACAGAAGTGCCGAGTGGATGATCCATCTTGGCCTCCTGAGGTCCCACGATTACAGATGCCCCTCTAACAGTGAAGCACGCCCTCAGTACTGACCCTCTGACAGTGCAGCGCTCCCTCAGTACTGCCCCTCCGACAGTGCAGCACTCCCTCAGTACTGCCCCTCTGACAGTGCAGCGCTCCCTCAGTACTGCCCCTCCGACAGTGTAGCACTCCCTCAGTATTGCCCCTCCGACAGTGCAGCGCGCCCTCAGTACTGCCCCTCTGACAGTGCACCACTCCCTCAGTACATCCCCTCCGACAATGCCGCGCTCCCTCAGTATTGCCCCTCCGACAATGCATCGCTCCCTCAGTACTGCCCCTCCGACAGTGCAGCACTCCCTCAGTACTGCCCCTCTGACAGTGCAGCACGCCCTCAGTACTGCCCCTCTGACAGTGCAGCGCTCCCTCAGTACTGCCACTCTGACAGTGCAGCGCTCCCTCAGTACTGCCACTCTGACAGTGCAGCACGCCCTCAGTACTGCCCCTCTGACAGTGCAGCACTCCCTCAGTACTGCCCCTCTGACAGTGCAGCACTCCCTCAGTACTGCCCCTCCGACAGTGCATCACTCCCTCAGTACTGCCCCTCTGACAGTGCACCACTCCCTCAGTACATCCCCTCCGACAATGCCGCGCTCCCTCAGTATTGCCCCTCCGACAATGCATCGCTCCCTCAGTACTGCCCCTCCGACAGTGCAGCACTCCCTCAGTACTGCCCCTCTGACAGTGCAGCACGCCCTCAGTACTGCCCCTCTGACAGTGCAGCGCTCCCTCAGTACTGCCACTCTGACAGTGCAGCGCTCCCTCAGTACTGCCACTCTGACAGTGCAGCACGCCCTCAGTACTGCCCCTCTGACAGTGCAGCACTCCCTCAGTACTGCCCCTCTGACAGTGCAGCACTCCCTCAGTACTGCCCCTCCGACAGTGCATCACTCCCTCAGTACTGCCACTCTGACAGTGCAGCACTCCCTCAGTACTGCCCCTCCGACAGTGCAGCGCTCCCTCAGTACTGCCCCTCCGACAGTGCAGCGCTCCCTCAGTACTGCCCCTCCGACAGTGCAGCACTCCCTCAGTACTGCCACTCTGACAGTGCAGCGCTCCCTCAGTACTGCCACTCTGACAGTGCAGCACGCCCTCAGTACTGCCCCTCTGACAGTGCAGCACTCCCTCAGTACTGCCCCTCTGACAGTGCAGCACTCCCTCAGTACTGCCCCTCCGACAGTGCATCACTCCCTCAGTACTGCCACTCTGACAGTGCAGCACTCCCTCAGTACTGCCCCTCCGACAGTGCAGCGCTCCCTCAGTACTGCCCCTCCGACAGTGCAGCGCTCCCTCAGTACTGCCCCTCCGACAGTGCAGCACTCCCTCAGTACTGCCACTCCGACAGTGCAGCGCTCCCTCAGTACTGCACTGGGAGTGTCAGCCTTGATTTTGTGCTGAAGTCTCTGGAATGGGACTTGAACCCACGACCTTTGACTCAAAGGTGAGAGTGCTGCCCACTGAGCCACGGCTGATCCTGAGGAATGGAATCTTTCTCTGATGAAATAGGCCCAGAAATTCGGGTTGGGGGCTTCCCACGGGTGCAAGCCCCCGACCTGCACTTACCTAGCGCGCCGGCCGTTGAGCTGTAGGCCCGCGTGGGATTCCGATCCTGGGCCTCCTCCAGCTGCCGGCGCGCAGTGCTTGTGTATCCCAGGGGCGCAGTTAGTTCGAAACGTCCCCTGGGATCACGTGGGCCATGGAGAGCCAATGGGAGCAGGGAATGCTTCATTCATAAGTTTGACAGGAAGGGCTGTCACACCTATAAATACTATAAGCCCCAAAACATCACTAAATCTTCAAATAAATTTTTAAAACACCATCACATTTTTAAAATAACTATAAATTACATAAAATAACTATTTTAAACAATAATTTAAATATTTGAAAAAATTAATTACTTTTTCTAACGGGGCTGAAAATAAACTTACCTTTCTTTAAAGTATTAAAAAATAATAAACCTGTGGAAAAAATGTTTTAATTTTAATTAATTCACCACTTACCTTGTTAAAAGCAGGCCTTGCGACTGCTATTTACATGTCTAACTTCTGGAGACTTACCCTCCCGGAGAAACCTGGGAAAAAAGCCGAAGTTCGATGTGCACGCGCTGCCTCTCCTGCGCACGCGTTCGACCTCTGAACCCTTTCCTTTAAGGGAACGGAAGTGCCGGTTTCCCGCGCATGCGCAGTGCGTGCACAAAACCGGCACTTTTATTGGGCCTACGCGTGAGTACCGAGCGCGCACTCTCCCGTGGGGAGCCGAATTTCTGGGCCTAATTATTTCAAACTCCGTGTGTCAGTCGGAACCAGCCGGAGTTAATCTAATCGTGTGGATCATGGGCAGAAACATCCCGGTTTATCTGTAATTGGGAATAAATTTAATTGCAGCAACTTCCTCCCCTTCTGCTCCCAAAGCTTGTTGTATTTGCAGAATATAATACTTGTATTAATCAGACTATTTGATCCTGACTGCACCAGCCAACTGATCCAATTAATCTCCCGCTCACTGTAAAAAGGCCCATTAACAGGTGTCCATTATTCTAATGGTGGAGGTTCCCCGGGGGGTTCGGGCGGGGGGTTTGGGGATTCCAGGAGTGGGTTTGAACCTCCCCCCGCGGCCTCTTTCTCTGTCGGTTCCCCGGGGGGTTCGGGCGGGGGGTTTGGGGATTCCAGGAGCGGGTTTGAACCTCCCCCCGCGGCCTCTTTCTCTGTCGGTTCCCCGGGGGGTTCGGGCGGGGGTTTGGGGATTCCAGGAGCGGGTTTGAACCTCCCCCCGCGGCCTCTTTCTCTGTCGGTTCCCCGGGGGGTTCGGGCGGGGGGTTTGGGGATTCCAGGAGTGGGTTTGAACCTCCCCAGATGTTGCAGCATCTGTCAGGGGCCTGGGAGGGAGTTACAAGCCCAGCCTCCCATCCAGTCAATGTTGGGCAGTGAGAGGGAGGGAAAGGGAAGATGAAATGGTTGTAACAATGACGGAGGAAGAAGGGCGAAGTTTACAAATAAACATCTACAATGATAAAAAGTTCAGTGGAAAGTGAACACACAGAAACCCAAATACTGTCCACAGACTCTCCCTGTCCCGGGTGCCCGGGGCTGAGATTTATATTCCAGCTGACTTCAGTCAGAAATAAGAAACACATCTTTGAATTATTGATCTTTCCGACCTGTTTATTTCAACTTGTTTTAACTCTCACTCGACATCCTGTCAACAGAGGCAATAAATATTTCATTGGGGAAGTCAGTTGGTGTCATTGTTTGCTCAGGTTTCTGGCTGATAGTCGATGAGAAACAGGTTCGCAGAAATTTGAAAGAGATTTAAAGGAAAGTTGAAAGTTAGGTGTCAGAGTGTCTCAGTGGGCAGCACTCTCGCCTGAGTCAGAAGGTCGAGGGTTCAAGTTCCACTCCAGAGACTCGAGCCCATAATCCAGGCTGACTCTCCCAGTGAGTACTGAGGGAGCGCTGCACTGTCGGAGGGGCAATACTGAGGGAGTGCCGCACTGTCAGAGGGGCAGTACTGAGGGGGCGCTGCACTGTCGGAGGGGCAGTACTGAGGGAGCGCTGCACTGTCGGAGGGGCAGTACTGAGGGAGCGCTGCAATGTCGGATGGTCATTACTGAGGGAGTGCTGCACCGTCGGATGGGCAGTACTGAGGGAGTGCTGCACCGTCGGATGGGCAGTACTGAGGGAGTGCTGCACTGTCGGAGGGGCAGTTCTGAGGGAGTGCTGCACTGTCGGAGGGGCAGTACTGAGGGTGTGCTGCACTTTCAGAGGGTCATCTCTGATCGTGGGACCTCAGAAGGAAGCCAAGATAGATCATCCACTTGTCACTTCTGGCTAAAGATGTTTGCTTCAGCCTTGTCTTTTGCACTCACATGCTGGGCTCTGCCATTGATAAGAATGAGGATATTCATGGAGTCTCCTCCTCCCATTAGATGTTTAATTGTCCATCACCATTCACATCTGGATGTGGCAGGACTGCAGAGCTTTGATCTGATCCGTTGGTGGTGGGATTGCTTGGCTCAGTCTATAGCATGCTGCTTCCACTGTTTAGCCTGTAATCCTGTGTTGTAGCTTCGCCAGGTTGGCACTTCATTTCTGGGTACGCCTGGTGCTGGTCCTGGCATGCTCTTCTACACTCCCCATTGAACCAGGGCTGGTCGCCTGGCTTGATGGTGTTGGAAGACTGAGGGATATGCCGGGCCATGAGGTTACAGATTGTGGTGGAATACAATTCTGCTGCTGATGCCCCACAGTGCCCCATTGATGCCCAGTTTTGAGCTGCTCGATCTGTTCTGAATCTATCCCATTTAGCACGGTGTTAGTGCCACACAACACGATGGAGAGGGTCCTCAGTGTGAAGATGGGACTTGGTCTCCACAAGGACTGTGCGGTGGTCACTCCTACCAATACCGTCATGGACAGACACATCTGTGATGGGCTGGACTGTCATTATAAATTAGACAAGTGGTCTTCATGGTTTTTGTGTTAATAGTTCCTGGTGATGGAAATCCGATCTCTGTCATGTTCCAGGAATATATCATTCCTGATTAAGCAGAAATTAGTTAAATAATCTCCAATTATTGCCTCATAATTGTCTGAGTGCCAACACATTAAGAACAGATTCAATCCAGTTATTTTATGTGAATACAAATCACCTCACTGTACACTGGGTGACTGCTAATCTAAACCAGCCTCCCATTAAACACCACCCGTGCCTTAAGTACATTTTAATAACATCCCATAATGACCCTGCTCTAACTGGGTTTCTGGCCCCGAGGAACAGCACCTCATCCTAACCTGATTATTACCACTCACCCTGACTACTGCCTCTCCTAACCTGACTATTACCATTCACCCTGACTACTGCCTCTCCTAACCTGACTATTACCATTCACCCTGACTACTGCCTCTCCTAACCTGACTATTACCATTCACCCTGACTACTGCCTCTCCTAACCTGACTATTACCACTCACCCTGACTACTGCCTCTCCTAACCTGACTATTACCATTCACCCTGACTACTGCCTCTCCTAACCTGACTATTACCACTCACCCTGACTACTGCCTCTCCTAACCTGACTATTACCACTCACCCTGACTACTGCCTCTCCTAACCTGACTATGAGGAAATCTACATGATATAAGGGGTTAATTTCAAGTGCTTGCTTGGTAAAAGTTTTCAGACTTGACACAGGTAAAGAGTCGATGTGTAACTAAAGCTATTGCACGTACCAGAGAGAGAAGGTTAAGTCAGGAATTTGATTAACTAAGGAGCTAGCGATTTACTGGAAATTGAACTAGCAAGGTTCCAGCTTGAAGTTAGCTGGGACAAATTGAAGGCCCTTTTTTGCCAAAGATTTGGCTAAAGGGAGTAGGGTAGAGGGAGAGCGAGTGGGTGAAGTTAGCTGGGACAAATTGAAGGCCCTTTTTGCTAAAGATTTGGCTAAAGGGAATAGGGTAAAAGGAGAGAAGAGTGGGCGATTGTCTGAAACACAGTGTCAATGTTTAATGTTTATGAGAGTGAGTATTTAACTACTTGTTATTATCAATCAACTTTGCAGCTTTGTCCAGTAAGGCTGCATAGGTTGGGGATTTAGTAACACTTTGGTTATTGTTTAACAAGTGTATTGTTTATTGTTTATTGTTATATGTATTAATGTTTAGTCATGTCTGATCTGTAGAGGCGTCCCACGCAGATCATAGAGTGTTACGGAATTGTTGTATGTTTTAACTAAAATATTTAAGCTGAAAAAAAATCTGCAGAAGGGGTTGGAAAAGACCCAAGCCGGGGAAGTGAGTCCCGCGGTGGAATGTATTGTTGAGAAAATAGTGATGTCTTTTACATGATCCACTAAGCTATTGTGGATTCAGTATTTTCCCCAGTTAGAAATACCTTCCACGAGGGTTGAGAACCCTCGAGTTTTAAAGCATAAGGATATGTCTTAATGTGTTGTAAATATTTTTAAAAAAAACCTTGTTGCAGTCAGTTGACTAAATTCAGTCGGGAAGTGCTGAGTTTCAGTCGCCTAGCCTCAGGCCGGTTATTAAGAGGGCAAATGCCCCACGTGAAGGCCGGGACCATAAAGTAGGCGCCGAAACTCTAAAGGCACTCGGAGTGACAAATGGTCAAGGACTTTGTGACACTGATTTGAAGTAAAGACCAAGAAGATTGGATGTGACTGTAATTTTGATACGTATGTATAGTTTATTAATCTGATCTGTAGGGGCGTACAACGCAGATCACAGATTGTCACGGGAGTTTAGATTGTTTTAAGTGAACCATTTAAGCTGCTGAAATGGGTGCTAGCACCAGTAAGCCACCCGAGAAAGGCACGCCAGCAGCCTTTATGTTAAAGAACTGTGGTCAATCATCCATTGATCACCTACCGAACTGGTCCAAATGGACTGTAAATAAGACTAGACCCTTTCCCTCAGATGGTTCATTTAACATAGAAAGAATTACTTGCCTCGAGGAATGTTTAACGGACAAGAGAGAAA
Organism: Somniosus microcephalus; assembly: GCF_052327205.1. Taxonomy (NCBI): domain Eukaryota; kingdom Metazoa; phylum Chordata; class Chondrichthyes; order Squaliformes; family Somniosidae; genus Somniosus; species Somniosus microcephalus. The sequence continues at coordinate 381,875,613 of NC_140989.1, read as the reverse complement.
TAGAGAACAGCCAGATAAAAAGACTGCCTCTATGTTTGTTGAGTCAGAAGAAAAAAAAAAAAATTACCCCGAAGAAACACCTCTCTCCTCTATTATGGTAGGATAACAAGGTAACTATAGAAGGATGAATAGAGGGGAATATAGAGGAAGACGTGGTAGAGTAAGAGGGTATGGACGATCTGGTCATTGTTACAATTGCGGACAACCCGGACATTGGGCAAACCAATGCCCTGCGAAAAATCGTCAGAACCAAACCTCCAATAATGGACCTCCATTAGAGAATAAAGGTCCTAATTTCACTGTCCATAACCCTTTTTCGGACCAGTCAGGAGGTTACCCTACAAACGGACAGGGATTTAGGAGAAATAGAGATCAGAATTACTGACTGACACCAGCAGCCCCAGGCGCCACAGACCACCAAATGCCCGTTGTTTCATTTTAGTAGATACAGGAGTAACCTTTTCGGTGTTAGGGAAAGGATATTCTGAAGGAATGCCTATTAATGGGAAAAAGACCCCGATAGCTGGATTGGCTGGAATACTACAACGCTTGAATCAATCGACTCCCCTCACAGTAAAAGTAGAAGAATTTGAGGAAGAACACTCCTTTCTGTTATCAGGAGATGTCTCTATGAATTTATGTGGCAGTCTGTAAATATCTATACTGACTCTCGATATGCTTTTGGAGTAGCTCACGATTATGGACAAATTTGGAAGATTCGCGGTTACCTGACTTCGTCGGGAACCCAGATTAAAAATGCACAAGAGGTGCAAAATCTTTTACTAGCTATTCAGAGACCTAAACAGATTGCAATTATTAAGTGCCAAGCGCACACGGGGCATTTAGACGAGGTTGCGCTTGGAAACGCTGCTGCAGATAGCGCTGCTAAGTCAGTAGCTATATCAAGTACTGAACGACAAGTTTCAGCCTTCCGTTAGGGAAAAGCCAGAGATACCGCAGCCCCCGTCCTTAGATGATGTGCTGACCCATCAAGATAGGGCCAGTTCTGATGAAGTAAAGGAATGGGTTATTAATCATTGTTTTAAAAACACTGACTGCTTATGGGTTCATCATGACGGCTGCATGGTGGCACCCAAATCATTACTATCACCAATTGCCCGATGTGTTCATAAATTCACCCATGCGGGCAAAATGGGGATAGCGGACTATATCCTCAAGACCTGGTATGCACCAGGAATCTCAAAATTGGCAAAACAAATTTGTGAAAATTGTATTATCTGCCAGACCATGAATGCAGGGAAAATAAATAAGGTACAGCCCGCATCCCACCCAAACCCCATGGGCCCTTTTGTACACTTGCAAATGGATTTTATTGAACTACCTGTGTGCATGAGCTTTAAATATGTATTAGTTATTGTTGATATGTTTTCAAGATGGATTGAAGCGTTTCCTTGTAGAAAGAGTGACGCCACCACTGTTGCTAAATGTTTATTGAAGGACATTGTGCCTCGCTTTGGGATACCAGCAAAACTGTCAAGTGACAATGGGTCCCATTTTACGGGAACAGTGATTAAGGAACTATGCAAAGCCTTACAGATTAACCAGCACCTCCGTTGCAGTTATCATCCACAGTCGGCTGGACTAGTGGAAAGATATAACGGGATGCTGAAAAACAAGCTTGCAAAACTGTGTAAAGAAACTGGACTTAAATGGGTTGATTTGTTGCCCATAGCTTTAATGATAATGCGGTCTGCTACCAACAGAACTACAGGATTGTTGCCTTACGAGATCGTCATGGGAAGACCACAGAGATTGCCTTTCTCGGCACCTTTAACAGCTAAACAAATGGACATTCATAAAATGGAGGAAGATATGTTGAGTTATTGCATTGCACTAACCAAATGCATTTCTTGCTTCCATCAACAGGTGAAGGAAGCCCAGGTCGATCCCGCTGAAGGAAAGTGCCATACTTTCGAGCCAGGAGATAAGGTCTACATAAAAATCTTCAAGCGAAAGAATGGCCTTCAACCCAGATTTGAGGGACCCTTCCAAGTACTCCTGACCACAAACACCGCTGTAAAAGTAAAGGAGCGACCAACATGGATACATGCGTCCCATTGTAAGAAGGCATCAGTTGAAGACGATACACTGCCAAGATGAACTGGATTTGGACTCTAATAAGACTGTTCCCTTTGTTAACGATAATTGAAACTGCCATATTGATTTACCCAGATCCCCTGAAGGGCAAACCATGCATAGAAGAATGTGTACTTTTAAACAGTGATTTCTTTTATATTATATGCTATAACGAGACTATGAAGGTTCAGCTTCAGGATCACACTATGCAGGTACCCCCGTATCAACCCCTGAGTCTTAGGATTAGGCAGAATAAGATAGTAGAAGAAGATAGTGGACAGAAGCTTGATAAGCTATGGGTTACATGCCCCAATACTGTGTCACCAAGTGAAAGAATTGCGAATGAAGGAGTTATCTGTAGTGGTAATCCAAAGGGAGGACTGGCCCTGACGGCCAGGCCAATGTTTTGTAACAATCCAGTTACACAGCCCTTTATTTCAACATTAGCCACTCAGAAAAGAAAACTTAATAAGACAGATCCAGAACAACTAGAAGATGAGTGGAAGGGAGCAGGATATAACCTAACGAAATTCGAAGGATGGTTTCATCCCCAATATGATAATCAAAGGAATCCAGAGAGTCTATTAGTGACGTCAATGGGAACCGTAAATAAAACAAAAGAAGTCTGTCTGGTAAACGACAATGGAGAAGGATTGATGGTTGGATGGAGTGAGTGCAAATGTAACTACACTTTGACTAAAACTACTACTAAACCACCGGGTGCAGTCGAATGGCCCTATTGGGGACGGTGGAACCTGTCCACAGTACAAAATTTGACTAGTAAAAAATCTGGAAAGGAGAACACGGAATAGGAATGATGCACCAGATATGGAACAAATTTGAAGCCTATAATAACACCTATTTCATCTGTGGGCATAGAGCATACCCTTGCTTACCACAAAATTGGATCACCAACCTGGTAAACCACATAAAAGGAGGCTGTAGAGAAACTACGTCAACCTGAACCATGGTCCATGTGGGATTGGATTTCAGGATGGGGAGGAGCACTAGGAAAGCAAATTTTGGAAGCCTTAATCGCAATTGTGATGATAATAATTTTAATTAGTTTATTGACTGGTTGTTTAAAATTATTGTGTACAAAAGTCCTTTCCTTATTAACGTCAACTCCTCCAGTACCCATGATGTCTGAATATGAGGATATTAAGGGTGAAACCTTTGATGTGGAATTTCTTAAACTTAGCGAAATAGATTGTCCTTAGAAAGGACAAAAGGGGGGAATGAGGAAATCTACATGATATAAGGGGTTAATTTCAAGTGCTTGCTTAGTAAAAGTTTTCAGACTTGACACAGGTAAAGAGTCGATGTGTAACTAGAGCTATTGCACGTACCTGGATTACAGCCAAGAACAGATGTCTGCCCACCTAATGAGAATGTAGAAGTGAAACAATGGGTTCCGTTTCTGAAATACCCAGTGACCTAATAATTTGTTAGATCTAGTCTCCAGATACATGATTAAGATTAAGGAGGACCTCCGGTTACACGATTCATATCCTGTTATATCTTAACCGTTGACTTATGTGTCCAGGATCCTTCTGTCAATATGTCATAAGACCTAATGATTAATCTAAAATGTATCCTGATTGACATTCCTTTGTTCCTCAATTAAACTTGTTTGTTACACTGTATAAATATGGAACGCTTACGCTGTATCATTGGAATAGGAGCCTCACCCCTTGAGTGGAGGTGCTGATTCCCCTTGCAAGAAGTGAAATAAAAGGCCTGTCCGTCTGACGAATCCAAGTGTGTATTGAGTCATTACCCAGAGCTAAGAAGTAAGGCACTTCTACAATTATTACCATTCACCCTGACTACTGCCTCTCCTAACCTGACTATTACCACTCACCCTGACTACTGCCTCTCCTAACCTGACTATTACCATTCACCCTGACGACTGCCTCTCTGTGAGGAATGGAACTTGGTGAACCCTACTGCAGGAAGGCAAACTGAGGCAGAGGTTAGGTTGCAAAAACAAAGATAGACTTTACTTGAAATAAACAAAATAACAACAGCACAGATACAGGCTAGCAGGCCGGCAAGAGGATCACAAGGCAGTGAAACTCAAGACTGAGCAATGAACATAAACTAAGCACCACTTAAATAGTAGGCATATAACCATGCACAGGTGAGTACAATTAGGAATAAAGAAGGAAACAATTAAGAGTTCATGGTGCCCTCTGGTGGCGAGGCGAGGCAGAACCTGGGTCCTTCCTGACAGGACCCCCCACCCCCAGGAATGGCCCCTGACGTTCCCCCAGAAGGTCCATGGCGACGACGAAGAAAGTTCTGCAATAAATCGCGATCCAAGATGTTCCGGTCCGGGACCCAGGAGCGTTCCTCCGGACCATATCCCTCCCAGTCCACCAGGAACTGGAGGCCCCCGCGAACCCGGCGAGATTCCATCAGGCGACGGACCGTGTAGGCAGGCTGGCCTTCGATGATGCGGGGAGCAGGAGGAGGCCTCGTGGCGGGTGCCAGGGAACTGATGGCCACTGGCCGGAGCCGGGAGACATGGAAGGTAGGATGAATCCGCATGGAGCGGGGCAGCTGGAGACGGTAGGACACTGGGTTGACCTTCCTCAACACCGTGAAGGGACCGATGAAATGGGGCGCCAGCTTGCGGGACTCCACTCGCAGCGGGAGATCCTGCGTAGAAAGCCAGACCCTCTGACCAGGACGGAATGAAGGAGCCGGTCTGCGCCGCTTGTTGGCCTGGATCTGTCGTTGCCGAGAAGCTCATTGTAAGGCCAGCCGCGCTCTCCTCCAGGTCCGTCGACAGCGCTGGACAAACCTCTCCGCGGAGGGAACCCCCACCTCAAGCTCCTGCTCCTGGAACAGTGGAGGCTGAAACCCGAACTGGCACTCGAATGGCGACATTCCTGTGGAGGAGCAGCGCAAGGTGTTGTGCGCGTACTCAGCCCAGTTGATGTGACGGCTCCAGGTCGTAGGGTTAGCGGACACGAGACACCTCAGGGTCGTCTCCAGGTCTTGGTTGATCCGTTCTGTTTGACCGTTAGATTGAGGGTGGAAACCCGAGGAAAGGCTGACAGTAGCTCCAATGTGCTTATATAAAGCTCTCCAAAACCAGGAGGCGAATTGTGGACCACGGTCAGAGACGATGTCCAGAGGCAAACCGAACAACCTGAAAACATGCTGGACCATGAGCTCGGCTGTCTCTTGGGCTGAGGGAAGATTGGGCAAGGGCAGAAAGAGACAGGCTTTGGAGAAGCGATCTACGATGACCAGAATGACAGTGTTGCCTTGAGATGGTGGAAGGCCTGTGATGAAATCCACAGTGAGGTGTGACCAGGGGTGGGTGGGAATGGGGAGAGGATGCAGCAAACCCTGGGGGAGAGATCGAGGGTTCTTGTTTCGTGCACAAATGGCACAAGCTGCCACGAACGCCTTTACGTCCTTCTCCATGGTGGGCCACCAGAACCTTCTGCGAAGGAACTCCAGCGTCCTGGATGTGCCTGGATGACCGGTGAGTCGTGACGAATGCCCCCACTGCAGGACTTGTGAATGTGCCGTGTTGGGAACAAAAAGGCGACCTGGTGGGCCGTTGCCAGGGTCTGCCTCCCTCTGTTGCGCCTTTCTGACCAGCGTCTCGATCCCCCAGCGAACCGGTGCTACAATTCGAGAAGTTGGAAGAATAGGTTCTGGTTGTCTCTCCCGCTCGGGTGGATCAAATTGCCTGGAGAGAGCATCAGGCTTGAGATTCTTGGATCCTGGACGATATGACAGGACAAAGTCAAAACGATTGAAAAACAGTGCCCAGCGAGCTTGACGGGAGTTAAGCCGTTTGGCCTCCTGGATATAGGCCAGATTCTTATGGTCTGTCCAGACAGGTGTTTAGACCCCTCCAACCAACCAATGTCTCCACTCCTCCAGTGCCAACTTAACTGCTAGTAGTTCCCTGTTCCCAATATCGTAGTTTCGTTCTGCAGGAGTGAGTCGGCGAGAAAAGAAGGCGCAAGGGTGCAGTTTGTTGTCGTTAGACGGCTGGGACAAAACGGCACCCACTCCAATATCCGAGGCATCCACCTCGACAATGAAGGGGAGTGAGGGATCCGGAATCACGAGGACAGGAGCAGACGTGAAGTGCCGCTTGAGATCCTCGAAAGCCTGCGCAGCCTCAGCGGACCAACTGAAGCGGGTGGAAGCGGTTTTGGTGAGAGGGTTGAGAGGGGCAGCAATGGTGCCGAAGTTCCTGATGAATCTCCGATAGAAATTAGCGAACCCCAAGAAACGTTGCACCTGTTTGAGAGAGGTGGGTGGTGGCCAATCTCGGACAGCTTGGGTCTTGCCAGGGTCCATTTGGATGTTGCCGCTGGAGATGATGAAGCCCAGGAATGAAACCATGGAAACGTGAAACTCACACTTCTCAGCCTTGACAAACAAGAGGTTGTTAAGCAGACGTTGCAGGACTTGCCTTACATGCTGGACATGATCGTGAAGAGTTTTGGAGAAAATGAGAATGTCGTCCAGGTAGACAAAGACAAAGTGATTCCGCATGTCTCGGAGGACGTCGTTGATGAGCGCCTGGAACACAGCAGGGGCGTTGGTCAATCCAAAGGGCATGACCAGGTTCTCGTAGGTGTGTTGAATGCCGTCTTCCACTCGTCCCCTTCGCGGACGCGGATGAGGTTGTAGGCGTTGCAGAGATCCAATTTTCTGAAGTCTGTGGCTCCCTGTAGTAGCTCGAAGGCCGTCGACATGAGCGGAAGAGGATAACGGTTTTTTATAGTAATCTTGTTAAGGCCACGGTAGTCGATGCAGGGGCGGAGGCTTCCATCTTTCTTACTCACGAAGAAAAAACCGGCACCAGCAGGAGAGGTGGACGGACGGATGAAGCCAGCGGCGAGGGCGTCACAGATGTAATCCTCCATGGCGGCGGTCTCTGGAGCAGAAAGGGAGAAGATCCTACCCCTAGGTGGGCATGTCCCAGGCAGGAGGTCAATGGCACAGTCATATGGCCTATGAGGGGGAAATGATGTGGCTCGAACCTTACTGAAGACCTCTCTTAAATCCTCATACTTGGGAGGCACTCAGGACAATTCAGAGTGCGATGGGGTCTCCTGGGGCTGGGAAGGAGACTTGGAGCGAAGACAGGTGGTATGGCAGGTGGAGCCCCATTCCGTAAGCCGGCCAGCGGCCCAATCCATGCGTAGATTATGGCAGGCCAACCAAGGGTAACCCAGAACTAATGGAAACTCGGGAGAGTGGATAAGGGAGAATTGGATGGTCTTGAAATGTTGTCCTTCCACGCCCAAACACAGGGGGGCAGTAAGATGGTGAATAGTTCCAGAGCCCAGGGGTCTTCCATCCAGGGCGATAACAGTGAGGGGGTGATCAGGATGGGTCAGGGGAATCTTGAGCCGTTTAGCTAAACCCAGATCCATGAAGTTACCATCGGACCCAGAATCCACCAGGGCCTTAAGATCATGTTGTTGATTGCCCCAGAAAAGGGAAGATGCCAGCAGGACCCTAGAAACAGTGGGGCCGGGAGGGATGGTTACGCTCATCTCAGGTCCCTCCGTCCTGGACGAGCCCTGGCTTTTCCCACCAACTCTGGACAAGAAGAGCGAAAGTGGCCCGGTTCCCCACAATAGAGGCAAGGTCCCTCTCTCATTCGGCGATCACGTTCAGGCTGCGAGAGACGAGTTACTCCCAACTGCATGGGCTCCTCTGGAGCAGTCAAAGATGGACTCGGGATGGCTCGGAGGTTCTCGGATGGCTTCGAAGCAGGGAAGGCTCTTGTCTCCGGAAGTGGGGTGAAAAAGGAGCAGCGTTCTCTTCGCCTCTCACGGAGACGATTATCCACTCGAATGGAGATATCAAAGAGAGACTCCAAATCACCCACCGGATCTCTGGAAGCCAGTTCGTCCTTGATTTCATTCGTGAGACCATGGCGAAAGGTGGCGATGAGCGCCTCCGAATTCCATTGGATCTCCGCCGCGAGAGTGCGAAACTCAATGGCGAAGTCCGCAACGCTACGAGCCCCCGGCGAAGCCGAAGCAGTTTATTAGATGCCTCTCTCCCACTGACAGGATGATCAAAGACCCTTCTCATTTCCTCAGAGAAAAGTTGGTAGTTTGAACTGCAGTGTATGTGCCTTTAAGAGCCCCATGTGTACTGTAATGCCAGTAATGACCACTCGGGCTATATAAGCCCGCATATTGTGTTGTATCAGTTAGTTCCCCTCCAGACTTTGTTTAGTAAACACCTGTGAAACCAACTCCTGTCTTCAGTGTCTCTATCAACACACGGACACAACAGTGGCGACGAATTGGAAACGGACTTACCTGCAATTCGGCAGCACCTCAAGGACATCGATTCCTCTGGCGTCCAAAGTTGAAGAAAAATCAAGAAAAAATAAAAAGCTGGTGGCAGGTACTGCAATAATCCTTCCTGGGTGTCAGGCTGGGGCTCCAGCGGCTGGCTCTACAGCGAGGCCAAGCAGCGAAAGCGGAGGCAAGCAGTAACAGATGGGGAGGGAGCACTCGGGAGACGGCCGGCGCTGCAAGCAGATCGGCGTTCAGACCTAGAGAGAGAGTCCGGCGGGAACGAGTCTCCAGCTGTAAATAAATAAATAAAAAGAACGGAAACTGCGGGAAACAGCGTTGTCATCGGCAGCAGCGATGGGGAAGCGCGGGAAGCGCCATATCTTTTCTGCCGAAAAGAAAGAAAAGCGCGGGAAGCGCCATTTTTTTTCAAGGATGCCTAAGTCTGGCAATATTGATGCTTTTGACAACGAGATAGAGGATTGGACCACATATGTGGAAAGAGTGGAGGTATATTGCACCGCAAATGGAATAGAAGATGAAAAAAAAGCTTCAGTACTGCTAAATCTAATGGGTGCAAAGACATACGGGCTGTTACGAAATTTAATCACTCCAGCCAAACCAAAGGACAAGAATTTTAAATAAATTGTTGATACCCTACAGGAGCACTTAAACCCAACACCGCTGCTGATAGCGGAACGATTCAAATTCTTCAAGAGAAATCAACACAAGAATGAAAGTAACGCTGATTACCTCACCGAATTAAGAAAGCTATCAAAACACTGCCAATTTGGGGCAGGACTAGCAGATTATCTTCGAGACAAATTCGTCTGTGGTCTCCTAAGTGAAGGAACACAGAAAAGGCTGCTTTCTGAAAAAGATTTAACACTGGACAAGGCTTTCAGTATGGCTATATCATACGAAGCAGCCGCAAGAGGAGCTGCAGAGATACAACAAAAGACACAGGACTTCGGCACCCATGAAATGACACAGGGTTTCGAGAGATGTTATCGCTGCGGCAGATCCACCCATGACCAGAGGGACTGCTGGTTCAAGGACAAAGCATGCAGGCAATGCGGAAAGATTGGACACATTGCACGAGTATGCCGATCTGGACAAAAAAAATCCACAGACAGGAAAAAAAAAATCAATAAAGAAAAGTACAGAAAGGTACAAATGATGACGGACAGTAGCTCCGAAGACCAGAAGAGCGATAGTGACTCCAAAAACAAGAGACTAAGCTGTCTCAAATTACATAATGTAATTGCCAAAGATGATTACCAGACCATTTGGGTTACCCTCACGATAGCAGGGTCCCCAGTTAAAATGGAGCTAGATACAGGATCAGCTCTGACCGTCATAAATCGACGGGATTACGAGCGGCTATTTCCGCATATACCTATAAAGGACACATCCATTATCTTGAAAACATATACAGGGCAGAAAGTACACCCCAAAGGAAAAATAAGGGTGCCTGTTGTATACAACGGCAAGGAAATACAAAAGTTGTATTTATACATTCTACAAGGTGGTGGTCCACCGCTGTTGGGACGTGAATGGATCAGGAAAATACATTTAGACTGGCACTCCATTCAGGCACTGACGGTGACCAGTAAGAAAAAAAACAATGATGACGTCATACCTGAACGATTAAAAGACATCTTGCCCAATGCCAAAGAAGTGTTTCAAGAGAAACTAGGAACCTTGAAAGGCATCACCGCCTCAATAAAAGTGGAAGATGCAGCAATTCCCAAGTTTTTTAAGGCAAGACCGGTGCCATACACAATTCGTCCAGCAGTCGAGGCAGAGCTGGAGAATTTGGAAAAGGCAGGCTTATTATCCAAAATAGATTGGAGCGAGTGGGCAACACCCATCGTCCCAGTCATGAAGAAAGCATTGAATAATGATAAATCTGAAGAACAGAGAAAAATTTGCATCTGTGAAGACTTCAAGGTGACTGTAAACCCGGTCCTTCACACGGTACAGTATCCTCTTCCGAGGATAGAAGATATTTTCGCCTCACTGTCCGGAGGGAAACGTTTCACCAAAATTGACTTGGCACAGGCATATCTACAGATGGAGGTTGAAGAGGCCTCTAAAAAATATCTCACGAAAAATACACACAAAGGTCTGTACCAGTACAATCGACTGGTTTTCGGAGTAGCATCCGCTCCAGCTATCTGGCAAAGAGCTATGGAGCAAGTCCTCCAAGGGATTCCGGGGACTCAATGCTACCTAGACGACATCCTTATAACAGGAGAAAATGACAACGAGCACCTTGCCAATTTGGAGCAGGTGCTCACTAGGCTGAGAGAACGGGGCCTACGAGCAAATCGCCCCAAGTGCAAATTTTTCCAGAAACAAATATCATATTGTGGCCACATAATTAACAAGGAAGGGTTGCATAAATCACCTGAAAAAATTGAAGCGGTCATAAAAGCCCCAGCACCTGAAAATGTTTCACAATTAAGGTAGTTCCTGGGATTAATAAATTACTATCATAAATTTTTACCGAACTTATCAACTCTTCTGCACCCTCTTAATGAACTGCTACAAACAGGAGTAATTTGGAAATGGAGCGAAGACTGTAAACGTGCCTTCCATAAATGCAAAGACTTAATCACGTCCAAAGAACTTTTGGCTCATTACAACCCATCACTGCCAATCAGACTGGCGTGCGATGCATCCCCTTACGACGTAGGAGCAGTATTATTGCATAAATTCCCTGATGGCTCGGAACGGCAGATAGCTTTTGCGTCACGCTCATTGAACTCAGCTGAGCGTAACTATGCCTAAATCGACAGGGAAGCACTCAGCCTGGTATGGGGAGTGAAGAAATTCACCCATTACCTACACAGACAAAAATTTACCTTGTTGACTGACCATCAACCCCTCATCTCCATATTCAACCCTAAAAAGGGTGTTCCCATTATGACAGCGCAAAGGCTGCAGAGGTGGTCCCTTTTTCTAGGGGCACACCAATACAACATAGAATACAAAGGATCAAAACAGCATGGGAATGCTGACGGTTTATCGCGCCTACCGTTGCCAACGGTAGAAGAGGCACCTACAGTAGACCCAGTGGAGATGTTCCACTCAACCATAGTGGAATGTCTACCAGTAACAAATTCTGCCATTGAAAAGGAAATGAGAAATTACCCGACTCTCGCACGAGTCTACGACTTAACGGTGAAGGGATGGCCAGCACATGGCGAACCACTGTTGCTAGCATTCTCGCAAAGAAGAGAACAGCTGTCAGTATGCCGAGGAACCTTGATGTGTGGATCCAGAGTGGTGATTCCACCCAAACTCCAGGATAAAGTGCTAAAGGAGCTTCACGAGGGGCATCTGGGTGGAGTGAAAATGAAGAACCTAGCCAGAGCGTTTGTATGGTGGCCAGGTATCGATGGAGACATAGAACAAAAGACCAAGAGCTGCCTAGGATGCCAGAAGGTCCAAAACGCTCCACCCCAAGCCCCTCTACATCCATGGGAGTGGCACTCATCTCCCTGGCAAAGGGTACACATCGACTTTGCTGGTCCATTTATGGACTCAATGTTCTTAATCGCGGTTGATGCACACTCCAAGTGACCGGAGGTAATAAAGATGTCCTCCACCACCACGGAAAAAACCATCACAGTATTAAGGACCATATTTGCCAGGAATGGGCTGCCGGAACAGATCTGTTCTGATAATGGACCGCAATTTGTGTCCGAAGAATTCAGGAAGTTCTTTAAAAACAATGGTGTTAAGCACTACACGTCCGCCCCATACCATCCCGCCACCAATGGATTGGCTGAAAGGTTTGTCCAGACCTTCAAGAAGGCCATAAAGGCCATGGGTAATGAAGACATAAAACTTCAGCACAAGGTGGATAACTTCTTGTTCGCATACAGGAATACAACACATATGGTTGCCAACCAAACTCCCGCCATGATGTTCTTCAATAGAAGCCTAAGATGCCGGCTGGATTTGATCAAGCCCAACATCAGAAGGGACGTGGAGAACCGGCAATTTCAAAGCATGAATGAAAGGCCAACTAGAACCTTCCAGATAGGTCAACAAGTTTTGGCCCGGGACTACCGTACCGAGAAATGGCAGCCTGGAACTATCTGCACACGACTAGGACCGCTGATGTTTACCGTGGACATCGGAGAAAGCATAATAAGGCGCCATGCTGACCAAATCATAGAGTCATCCGAAAAGGGACAACCTACACCACAACTCTATACGCCTAACGATGAAGTAGAGATACCCATATCTACCTCCGATCCGGTGATACTGGAACCCGATGAACCCGACACTGGCATTCAAGCCGATTCAGCCTTGCCAAAAGAACCTACTACACGACCAGAAACTACTACACCACCGAGGCGTTATCCGGACCGAGTCAGGAAGCCTCCAGAGAGACTGACTTATAATTAATTAACTGCAGCGATGTGTAGATTATTTTTCTTGCAAAATATAATTAATAATTACTTAAAATATTATGTACTGGTTGGCTAAAAGGGGAGGAATTGTAGTGTATGTGCCTTTAAGAGCCCCCTGTTTACTGTAATGCCGGTAATGGCCACTCGGGCTATATAAGCCTGTATATTGTGTTGTATCAGTTAGTTCCCCTCCAGACTTTGTTTAGTAAACACCTGTGAAACCAACTCCTGTCTTCAGTGTCTCTATCAACACACGGACACAACATGAACATGCCGGAGTTTGCTGTTGCCAGATGGCCGTAGCCCAGGTAAGTGCTTTGCCGGTGAGTAGCGAAATGATGTAGACTACTCAGGAACGGTCACTGGGAAATAATGAACCTTGCAGTTGGAAAGCCAGGGAACACTGAGTTAGAAAGCCTCGACATCCTCCTGGGTTACCGTCGTAGCGCTCAGGTGCAGGTAATCGGGGTTCTTTCAGAGGGGGAGGCGAAACCGGAGGAGCGGGTAACGGTGCTGGAGTAGCTTGGATCACCTGACTCTGGCTCTGATGGTAAGCAATGACGAGGGCCTCCAGCTGTTTCTGGCTTCGGGAGAATGACGTGGTGAGGCACCGCAGTTCATCCAAGACCAGTTGTAGCTGTTCAAAGACTTGTCATAGCCATTGGTCCTTCCCTGCTGGGTCCATGTTTGGCTCAGTCTTGCTGTGAGGAATGGAACTTGGTGAACCCAACTGCAGGAAGGCAAACTGAGGCAGAGGTTAGGTTGCAAAAACAAAGATAGACTTTATTTGAAATAAACAAAATAACAACAGCACAGATACAGGCTAGCAGGCCGGCAAGAAGATCACAAGGCAGTGAAACTCAAGACTGAGCAATAAACATAAACTAAGCACCACTTAAATAGTAGGCATATAACCATGCACAGGTGAGAACAATTAGGAATAAAGAAGGAAACAATTAAGAGTTCATGGTGCCCTCTGGAGGCGAGGCAGAACCTGGGTCATTCCTGACACTCTCCTAACCTGACTATTACCATTCACCCTGACTACTGCCTCTCCTAACCTCACTATTACCATTCACCCTGACTACTGCCTCTCCTAAACTGACTAATACCATTCACCCTGACTACTGCCTCTCCTAACCTCACTATTACCATTCACCCTGACTACTGCCTCTCCTAACCTGACTATTACCATTCACCCTGACTACTGCCGCTCCTAACCTGACTATTACCATTCACCCTGATGACTGCCTCTCCTAACCTGACTATTACCATTCACCCTGACTACTGCCTCTCCTAACCTGACTATTACCATTCACCCTGACTACTGCCTCTCCTAACCTGACTATTACCATTCACCCTGACTACTGCCTCTCCTAATCTGACTATTACCACTCACCCTGACTATATTTGGAGTTTAAAATCGCTGAGTGTTTTGCAGCGATGGGGAAATTCTGCTGAAGGTTCTTTCCCAATGTCTCCTGTGTTAAAGACCCTGTACAGCTCGATTGCAATGTTCGAATCTCACTAGTTTTACATTACACCGACATAACGTGAATTTAATCAGCATCCCAGCAAACTGCAGAGTAAAAGAGCAATGAGCTGGACAGGAAATGATATCTAAAGCTGTCTGTGGGTCATCAACACAAGGGACCTAGGCCGAGAATATTAATCCTCAAAAATAGTTAAATCCTGCTCACTCTTAATAAACATCTTGTAAATTAATTTAATTCCTTATGAAAATTACTGATCTAATCCCCTCCAATATCTAATCCTTTCCGATATCATGATTATAAAAACCTGATCCTCTTTCCCCAAATATGAAATCTCAGTAATAGGTTATGTCTCGAAGGCCCCAATCTTTGCTCCTTCTGTCTCCTGTCTGGACTCAGATGCTGCAATGTGGTCTGTGTTTAATTTCTCCTGGTATTTGTGAATGAAAGATTTCTCCCCTCACTAATCTAATGATGGGCCTGAGATCAGAGAGTCCAGCATTCCAACCCAGCGACCTTTCCCCGATATCAACCTCACATCAAAGCGGCTCCCACACTTTCTCACTTTACTCCCTGGGCTTTGCAGCTCGCGACCTCCTTCCCACCGATCTCCCATCATTAGGAAATGGCCGTGTTGATCTCTGTAACTGCAGGGAGCAGAGTTCAGGATTCCGCCTCTCTTTAAATGTGAAAAGAAACCAGATTCTAATCGTGGGTTCAGTATCCAGGGTCAGTGTGAGTGAAGTATAAATCAGAACATCGCTGGCACCGGATAATAAGCAGCAATAATCCCAACCCCAATAATAATATAACACCTGCAAGGTCCACACCACTCGGTTCAAGGTTCAAGGGTCAGTCTGATCGACACTGCTCGGTCAAGGGTCAGTCTGATGGAGCGCACTTGGTCTAAGGGTCAAGGGGCAGTCTGATGGACACCACTCGGTCCAGGGGTCAAGGGTCAGTCTGATGGACACCACTCGGTCCAGGGGTCAAGGGTCAGTCTGGACACCAGGGTCGGACACGGTGATTGGACAGGGAATTGTTGAAAGTTGTTGTTATTTCACAATTTAATATCGGGAGTGAAATAAAATTGAAATCCAGA
This sequence comes from Somniosus microcephalus, assembly GCF_052327205.1. NCBI lineage: Eukaryota > Metazoa > Chordata > Chondrichthyes > Squaliformes > Somniosidae > Somniosus > Somniosus microcephalus. Next base: position 381,860,189 of record NC_140989.1, on the reverse strand, counting down.
GAATAGAAGCAGGATGAGAATCTTGATAACCCGTCAGATTGCAAACACTGAAATCTCTGATCCTTTGTGCGTAGGAAGCTCTTTATAGAATAATCCCAGGTATTAGAGGAATGAAACGGACATTGTACCTGCCCGGCCACATTTCATTCTTCAATCTCCACATTGACCTCGTTTCCTCATTCGATGTTTCAGCGAAAAAACTATTTCAACAACAGCTCAGAGTCAGCCGTGTCTCAGTGGGCAGCACTCTCGCCTCTGGGTCAGAAGGTCGTGGGTTCAAGCCCCACTCCAGAGACTTGAGCCCTTAATCCAGGCTGGCTCTCCCAGTGCAGTACTGAGGGAGCGCCGCACTGTCGGAGGGGCAGTACTGAGGGAGCGCTGCACTGTCGGAGGGGCAGTACTGAGGGAGTGCTGCACTGTCGGAGGGGCAGAAATGAGGGAGCACTGCACTGTCAGAGAGGCAGTACTGAGGGAACGCTGCACTGTCGGAGGGGCAGTACTGAGGGAGCGCCGCACTGTCGGTGGGGCAGTACTGAGGGAGTGCTGCACTGTCGGAGGGGCAATACTGAGGGAGTGCTGCACTGTCGGAGGGCAAGTACTGAGGGAGCGCTGCACTGTCGGAGGGGCAGTACTGAGGGAGTGCTGCACTGTCGGAGGGCAAGTACTGAGGGAGCGCTGCACTGTCGGAGGGGCAGTACTGAGTGAGCTCTGCAATGTTGAAGGGGCAGTACTGAGGGAGCGCAGAACTGTCGGAGGGGCAGTACTGTGCGACTCTGCACTGTCGGAGGGGCAGTACTGAGAGAGCGCTGCACTGTCGGAGGGCCAGTACCGAGGGAGCGCTGCACTGTTGGAGGCAGTGTACTGAGGGAGCATTGCACTGTCGGAGAGGCAGTACTGAGGGAGCGCTGCACTGTCGGAGGGGCAGTACTTAGCGAGTGCTGCACTGTCAGAGGGGCAGTACTGAGGGGGCGCTGCACTGTCGGAGGGGCAGTACTGAGGGAGCGCTGAACTGTCGGAGGGGCAGCACTGAGGGAGCACTGCACTGTCGGAGGGGCAGTACTGAGGGAGTGCTGCACTGTCTGAGGAGCGGTACTGAGGGAGCGCTGCTCTGTCAGAGGGGCAGTACTGAGGGAGCACTGCACTGTCGGAGGGGCAGTACTGAGGGAGTCCTGCACTGTCAGGGGGCAGTACTGAGGGAGTCCTGCACTTTCGGAGGGGCACCGTCTGAGGGTCAGTACTGAGGGAGTGCTTCACTGTCTGAGTGGCTGTCTTTTGAATGAGAATTTAAAGCGAGGCCCCTGTCCTCCCTCTCAGGTGGATATAAATAATCGCATTGAAATATTTCGAAGAAGATCAGGGGAGTTCTCCCCGGTAATCTCCTCCAGCCCTACGGTGACCAATATTTATCACTGGATCGGATTATCTGGTCATTATCACATTGCTGTTTATGGGAGCTTGCTGTGCATAAATTTGCTCCCTCATTTCCTGCAGTAAAACACTTCACAAATTACTTGATTGGCTGCAAAGTGCTTTCTCAATGTCCTGAAGTTGTGACGGGGGTTATAGAAATAAAAGTCTTTCTTTCTTTCTATCTCATCGCGATCTTCAGTCAGTCTTGGTGTTCATCCAACCAGTGAACACACTTTACATTTCGATCGCTCTCCAGTCTCGCTGTTTAACTCTGCTAAATCTTTACAATCAACATCTTCATTATTCATCTAAATCCTCACACAAAGACATTAAAATGTCCCAGTCCATCAGCCCAGTGTGTGAACGAGCATTGCACGGTTTATGTCACTCAGTATACAACACAGTGAACGAGCATTGCACGGTTTATGTCTCTCAGTATACAGCACAGTGAACGAGCATTGCACGGTTTATGTCACTCATTATACAGCACAGTGAACGAGCATTGCACGGTTTATGTCTCTCATTATACAGCACAGTGAACGAGCATTGCACGGTTTATGTCACTCATTATACAGCACAGTGAACGAGCATTGCACGGTTTATGTCACTCATTATACAGCACAGTGAACGAGCATTGCACGGTTTATGTCACTCATTATACAGCACATTGTGTGAAATATGCTGTCGTTGGGAATAATTGTCCGGTACTTGGGATAATGTAAATGAAATGTTTATCATGGAATTCTGGAGAACAGTGAGTATTATCCGATGGTTAATGATTGTAATAAATCGAGGCCAACACACTCCATAACTTAACATTATTGCTGGGGATTCTGGCTCTGTACAAGGCCATTACTGCGAGTGATGGGACTGGACTCAGTGAGAGCATTGTGCGAGATTAACCTTGTCTTATTCCAGTAATTCGGTGTAATTTTACTGCCCTGTTAAATGTACAGATGTTCTCAGTATTGATATTGTGTTCACACAATCTGTCAGGGCTATGGGTCAGGTTATTTATCCTGTTACCACTCCCAGTAATACCAGGAGATCTGAGTATCAATATAATCACAGGTAGTCAGAGACCCTGCCCTCAACACACTGCCTCAATCCACGGGGCCAGGAGGCACTCGCTGCTCCCTGGGGAGTTTGGCACAATTCAGGCCATCGTCAGTTAACACTGCGCTCTCTCACAATAATTCTTCATTCATAACTATGGCAACAGTATCATGGGATGTATCAGAGGGTGCGGTTAGTGTAGTGGTCAGCTTACAACAACAACCTGTATTTATATAGCACCTTGAACGTGATAACACGTCCCAAGTCGCTTCACAGGGGCGTAAATCAGAAAAAAATTGACACCGAGACACATAAGGAGAATTAGGACAGGTGACTGTTCAAAAATGGTGGTAGAGAGAAAACGGGGAATTACAGACCGGTAAGCCTGACATCGGTAGTGGGGAAAAAGCTAGAGTCCATTATAAAGGATGTAATAGCAGAGCACTTGGAAAAAAAGTGACCGGATCGGAAAAAAGTCAACATGCATTTACAAAAGGAAAATCGTGCTTGACTAATCAACTGGAATTATTTGAGGATGTAACTGGTAAAATAGATAAGGGAGAACCAATGGATGTGGTGTATTTGGATTTTCAAAAGGCTTTCGATAAGGTCCCACATAAGAGATTAGCGTGTAAAATTAAGGCACATGGGATTGGGGGCAAGGTATTCACTTGGATAGCAGTGACTAGTGGGGTACCGCAGGGATCGGTCCTTGGACCCCAGCTATTCACAATATATATTAATGATCTGGACAAGGGAACAAGATGTAATATCTCCAAGTTTGCAGATGGCACAAAGCTGGGTGGGCGTGTGTGCTATGAGGAGGATGCCGTGAAACTCCAGTATGATTTGGACAGGTTTGGTGATTGGGCAGAAGCATGGCAGATGCAATGTAACTTGGATAAATGCGAGGTTATCCACTTTGGTGTCAAAAACAGGAAGGCAGATTATTATCTGAACGGCAATAGATTGGGAGAAGGGGAAGTGCAATGAGGCCTGGGTGTCCTTGTGCACCAGTCGCTGAAGGTAAGCATGAAGGTGCAGCAGGCGGTTAAGAAGTCAAATGGTATGTTGGCCTTCGTAGCGAGAGGGTTTGAGTACAGGAACAAGGATGTCTTGCTGCAGTTGTACAGGGCCCTGGTGAGACCGCACCTTGAGTATTGTGTGCAGTTTTGGTCGCCTTATCAGAGGAAGGATGTTCTTGACATGGAAGGAGTTCAGCGAAGATTCACCAGGCTGATACCTGGGATGGCAGGAATGGTGGATGAGGAGAGATTGGGTCGATTGGGCTTGTACTTGCTGGAGTTCAGAAGAATGAGAGGGGATCTCATTGAAACTTATAAAATTCTGACAGGACTGGACAGACTAGATGCAGGAAGGATGTTCCCGATGGTCGGGGCGTGCAGAACCAGTGGTCACAGTCTAAGGATAAGGGGTAAGCCATTTAGGACAGAGATGAGGAGGAATTTCTTCACCCAGAGAGTGGTGAACCTGTGGAATTCTCTACCACAGAAGGCAGTAGAGGCCAATTCATTAAATATATTCAAGAAGGAGTTGGATATATTTCTTAAGGCTAAAGGGATCAAGGGATATGGGGAGAAGGCAGGAACAGGGGACTGAATTTGGATGATCAGCCATGATCTCATTGAATGGCGGAGCAGGCTCAAGGGGCCGACTGGCGTACTCCTGCTCCTATCTTCTATGTTTCTATGTTTCTATGACAAAAGCTTGGGCAAAGAGGTAGGTTTTAAGGATCATCATAAAGGAGGAAAGAGAGGCGGAGAGGTTTAGGGAGGGAATTCCAGAGCTTAGGGCCCAGGCAGCTGAACGCACGGCTGCCAATGGTGGAGTGATTAAAATCGGGGTTGTGCAAGAGGCCAGAATTGGAGGAGTGCAGAGATCTTGGAGCGGCGTAGATCTGGAGGAGGTTACAGAGATAGGGAGGGGTGTAGGGCGGGAGGGTGTAACAGAGATAGGGAGGGGTGTAGGGCGGGAGGGTGTTACAGAGATAGGGATGGTGTAGGGCAGGAAGCGGTTACAGAGATAGGGAACGGTGTAGGGCGGTAGGGGGTTACAGAGATATGGAGGGCTGTAGGGCGGGAGGGTGTTAGAGACAGGGAAGGTGTTAGAGACAGGGAAGGTGTAGGGCAGGAAGGGGTTACAGAGATAGGGAGGGGTGTAGGGTGGGAGGGGTTACAGTGATAGGGAGGGGTGCAGGGTGGGAGGGGGTTACAGTGATAGGGAGGGGTGTAGGGTGGGAGGGGGTTACAGTGATGGGGAGGGTTGTAGGGTGGGAGGGGATTACAGTGATGGGGAGGGTTGTAGGGTGGGAGGGGGTTACAGAGATAGGGAGGGGTGTAGGGTGGGAGGGGTTACAGAGATAGGGCCCAGGCAGCTGAAGGCACGGCCACCAATGGTGGAGTGATTAAAATCCGAGATGCGTAAGAGGCCAGAATTGGTGGAGCCCAGAGATCTTGGAGGGCTGTAGGGCTGGAGGAGGTTACAGAGAGAGGGAGGTGGGGTTGTCCATGGATGTATTTGAACAAAGATAAGAATTTTTAATTTGAGGAATTGGTGGATTGGGAGCCAATGTTAGTGAGCACAGGGGGTGATGGGTGAACGGGACTGGGTGTGATTTAGGACACGGGGCAGTGAGCACAGGGGTGAGGGGTGAACGGGACTTGGGTGAGTTAGGACATGGGGCAGTGAGCACAGAAGGTGATGGGTGAACAGGACTGGGTGCGAGTTAGGACACGGGGCAGTGAGCACAGGGGTGAGGGGTGAACGGGACTGGGTGTGAGTTAGGACACGGGGCAGTGAGCACAGTGGGTGAGGGGTGAACGGGACTTGGTGTGAGTTAGGACATGGGGCAGTGAGCACAGGGGTGAGGGGTGAACGGGACTTGGTGTGAGTTAGGACATGGGGCAGTGAGCACAGGGGGTGATGGTGAACGGGACTTGGTGTGAGTTAGGACATGGGGCAGTGAGCACAGAAGGTGATGGGTGAACAGGACTGGGTGTGAGTTAGGACACGGGGCAGTGAGTACAGGGGGTGAGGGGTGAACGGGACTGGGTGTGAGTTAGGACACGGGGCAGTGAGCACAGGGGGTGATGGGTGAACGGGACTGGGTGTGAGTTAGGGCACGGGGCAGTGAGCACAGGGGGTGATGGGTGAACGGGACTGGGTGTGAGTTAGGACACGGGGCAGTGAGCACAGGGGGTGATGGGTGAACGGGACTGAGTGTGAGTTAGGACACGGGGCAGTGAGTACAGGGGGTGATGGGTGAACGGGACTGAGTGTGAGTTAGGACACGGGGCAGTGAGCACAGGGGTGATGGGTGAACGGGACTGGGTGTGAGTTAGGACACGGGGCAGTGAGCACAGGGGGTGATGGGTGAACGGGACTGGGTGTGAGTTAGGACACGGGGCAGTGAGCACAGGGGGTGATGTGTGAACGGGACTGGGTGCGAGTTAGGACACGGGGCAGTGAGTACAGGGGGTGATGGGTGAACGGGACTGAGTGTGAGTTAGGACACGGGGCAGTGAGTACAGGGGGTGATGGGTGAACGGGACTGGGTGTGAGTTAGGACACGGGGCAGTGAGTACAGGGGGTGATGGGTGAACGGGACTGGGTGTGAGTTAGGACACGGGGCAGTGAGCACAGGTGGGGATGGGTGAACGGGACTTGGTGTGAGTTAGGACACGGGGCAGTGAGCACAGGGGGTGATGGGTGAACGGGACTGGGTGTGAGTTAGGACACGGGGCAGTGAGCACAGGTGGGGATGGGTGAACGGGACTTGGTGTGAGTTAGGACACGGGGCAGTGAGCACGGGGTGATGGGTGAACGGGACTGGGTGTGAGTTAGGACACGGGGCAGTGAGCACAGGGGGTGATGGGTGAACGGGACTGGGTGTGAGTTAGGACACGGGGCAGTGAGCACAGTGGGTGATGGGTGAACGGGACTGGGTGTGAGTTAGGACACGGGGCAGTGAGCACAGGGGGTGATGGGTGAACGAGACTGGGTGTGAGTTAGGACACGGGGCAGTGAGCACAGGGGGTGAGGGGTGAACGGGACTTGGTGCGAGTTAGGACACGGGGCAGTGAGCACAGGGGGTGATGGGTGAACGGGACTTGGTGTGAGTTAGGACACGGGGCAGTGAGCACAGGGGGTGATGGGTGAACGGGACTGGGTGCGAGTTAGGACACGGGGCAGTGAGCACAGTGGGTGAGGGGTGAACGGGAGTGGGTGTGAGTGAGGACACGGGGCAGTGAGCGCAGGGGGTGATTGGTGAACGGGACTGGGTGTGAGTTAGGACACGGGGCAGTGAGCACAGGGGGTGATGGGTGAACGGGACTTGCTGTGAGTTAGGACACGGGGCAGTGAGCACAGGGGTGAGGGGTGAACGGGACTTGGTGTGAGTTTGGACACGGGGCAGTGAGCACAGGGGGTGATGGGTGAACGGGACTTGCTGTGAGTTAGGACACGGGGCAGTGAGCACAGGGGGTGATGGGTGAACGGGACTGGGTGTGAGTTAGGACACGGGGCAGTGAGCACAGGGGGTGATGGGTGAACGGGACTTGGTGTGAGTTAAGACACGGGGCAGTGAGCACAGGGGTGATGGGTGAACGGGATTGGGTGTGAGTTAGGACACGGGGCAGTGAGCACAGGGGGTGATGGGTGAACGGGACTGGGTGTGAGTTAGGACACGGGGCAGTGAGCACAGGGGGTGATGGGTGAACGGGACTGGGTGTGAGTTAGGACACGGGGCAGTGAGCACAGGGGGTGAGGGGTGAACGGGACTGGGTGTGAGTTAGGACACGGGGCAGTGAGCACAGGGGTGAGGGGTGAACGGGACTGGGTGTGAGTTAGGACACGGGGCAGTAAGCACGGGGTGATGGGTGAACAGGACTGGGTGTGAGTTAGGCCACGGGGCAGTGAGCACAGGGGGTGATGGGTGAACGGGACTGGGTGTGAGTTAGGACATGGGGCAGTGAGCAGAGGGGCGAGGGGTGAACGGGACTTGGTGTGAGTTAGGACACGGGGCAGTGAGCACAGGGGTGATGGCTGAACGGGACTGGGTGTGAGTTAGGACACGGGGCAGTGAGCACAGGGGGTGATGTGTGAACGGGACTGGGTGCGAGTTAGGACACGGGGCAGTGAGTACAGGGGGTGATGGGTGAACGGGACTGGGTGTGAGTTAGGACACGGGGCAGTGAGCACAGGGGGTGATGGGTGAACGGGACTGGGTGTGAGTTAGGACACGGGGCAGTGAGCACAGGGGGTGATGGGTGAACGGGACTCGGTGTGAGTTAGGACACGGGGCAGTGAGCACAGGTGGGGATGGGTGAACGGGACTTGGTGTGAGTTAGGACACGGGGCAGTGAGCACAGGGGGTGATGGGTGAACGGGACTGGGTGTGAGTTAGGACACGGGGCAGTGAGCACAGGTGGGGATGGGTGAACGGGACTTGGTGTGAGTTAGGACACGGGGCAGTGAGCACAGGGGGTGATGGGTGAACGGGACTGGGTGTGAGTTAGGACACGGGGCAGTGAGCACAGGGGGTGATGGGTGAACGGGACTGGGTGTGAGTTAGGACACGGGGCAGTGAGCACAGTGGGTGATGGGTGAACGGGACTGGGTGTGAGTTAGGACACGGGGCAGTGAGCACAGGGGGTGATGGGTGAACGAGACTGGGTGTGAGTTAGGACACGGGGCAGTGAGCACAGGGGGTGATGGGTGAACGGGACTTGGTGCGAGTTAGGACACGGGGCAGTGAGCACAGGGGGTGATGGGTGAACGGGACTTGGTGTGAGTTAGGACACGGGGCAGTGAGCACAGTGGGTGAGGGGTGAACGGGACTGGGTGTGAGTGAGGACACGGGGCAGTGAGCGCAGGGGGTGATTGGTGAACGGGACTGGGTGTGAGTTAGGACACGGGGCAGTGAGCACAGGGGGTGATGGGTGAACGGGACTTGCTGTGAGTTAGGACACGGGGCAGTGAGCACAGGGGGTGATGGGTGAACGGGACTTGCTGTGAGTTAGGATACGGGGCAGTGAGCACTGGGGGTGATGGGTGAACGGGACTGGGTGTGAGTTAGGACACGGGGCAGTGAGCACAGGGGTGAGGGGTGAACGGGACTTGGTGTGAGTTTGGACACGGGGCAGTGAGCACAGGGGGTGATGGGTGAACGGGACTTGCTGTGAGTTAGGACACGGGGCAGTGAGCACAGGGGGTGATGGGTGAACGGGACTTGGTGTGAGTTAGGACACGGGGCAGTGAGCACAGGGGGTGATGGGTGAACGGGACTGGGTGTGAGTTAGGACACGGGGCAGTGAGCACAGGGGGTGATGGGTGAACGGGACTTGGTGTGAGTTAAGACACGGGGCAGTGAGCACAGGGGTGATGGGTGAACGGGATTGGGTGTGAGTTAGGACACGGGGCAGTGAGCACAGGGGTGAGGGGTGAACGGGACTGGGTGTGAGTTAGGACACGGGGCAGTAAGCACGGGGTGATGGGTGAACGGGACTGGGTGTGAGTTAGGCCACGGGGCAGTGAGCACAGGGGGTGATGGGTGAACGGGACTGGGTGTGAGTTAGGACATGGGGCAGTGAGCAGAGGGGCGAGGGGTGAACGGGACTTGGTGTGAGTTAGGACACGGGGCAGTGAGCACAGGGGGTGATGGGTGAACGGGACTGGGTGTGAGTTAGGACACGGGGCAGTGAGCACAGGGGGCGATGGGTGAACGGGACTGGGTGTGAGTTAGGACACGGGGCAGTGAGCACAGGGGGTGATGGGTGAACGGGACTGGGTGTGAGCTAGGACACGGGGCAGTGAGCACAGGGGGTGATGGCTGAACTGGACTGGGTGTGAGTTAGGACACGGGGCAGTGAGCACAGGGGGTGATGGGTGAACGAGACTGGGTGTGAGTTAGGACACGGGGCAGTGAGCACAGGGGGTGATGGGTGAACGGGACTGGGTGTGAGTTAGGACACGGGGCAGTGAGCACAGGGGGTGATGGGTGAACGAGACTGGGTGTGAGTTAGGACACGGGGCAGTGAGCACAGGGGTGATGGCTGAACGGGACTGGGTGTGAGTTAGGACACGGGGCAGTGAGCACAGGGGTGATGGCTGAACGGGACTGGGTGTGAGTTAGGACACAGGGCAGTGAGCACAGGGGGTGATGGGTGAACGGGACTGGGTGTGAGTTAGGACACGGGGCAGTGAGCACAGGCGGTGATGGGTGAACGGGACTGGGTGCAAGTTAGGACACGGGGCAGTGAGCACAGGGGGTGATGGGTGAACGGGACTGGGTGTGAGTTAGGACACGGGGCAGTGAGCACAGGGGCTGAGGGGTGAACAGGACTGGGTGTGAGTTAGGACACGGGGCAGTGAGCACAGGGGGTGAGGGGTGAACGGGACTTGGTGTGAGTTAGGACACGGGGCAGTGAGCACAGGGGGTGATGGGTGAACGGGACTGGGTGTGAGTTAGGACACGGGGCAGTGAGCACAGGGGGTGATGGGTGAACGGGACTTGGTGTGAGTTAGGACACGGGGCAGTGAGCACAGGGGGTGATGGGTGAACGGGACTGGGTGTGAGTTAGGACACGGGGCAGTGAGCACAGGGGGTGATGGGTGAACGGGACTGGGTGTGAGTTAGGACACGGGGCAGTGAGCACAGGGGGTGATGGGTGAACGGGACTTGGTGTGAGTTAAGACACGGGGCAGTGAGCACAGGGGTGATGGGTGAACGGGATTGGGTGTGAGTTAGGACACGGGGCAGTGAGCACGGGGTGATGGGTGAACGGGACTGGGTGTGAGTTAGGACACGGGGCAGTGAGCACAGGGGGTGATGGGTGAACGGGACTTGGTGTGAGTTAAGACACGGGGCAGTGAGCACAGGGGTGATGGGTGAACGGGATTGGGTGTGAGTTAGGACACGGGGCAGTGAGCACAGGGGTGAGGGGTGAACGGGACTGGGTGTGAGTTAGGACACGGGGCAGTAAGCACGGGGTGATGGGTGAACGGGACTGGGTGTGAGTTAGGCCACGGGGCAGTGAGCACAGGGGGTGATGGGTGAACGGGACTGGGTGTGAGTTAGGACATGGGGCAGTGAGCAGAGGGGCGAGGGGTGAACGGGACTTGGTGTGAGTTAGGACACGGGGCAGTGAGCACAGGGGGTGATGGGTGAACGGGACTGGGTGTGAGTTAGGACACGGGGCAGTGAGCACAGGGGGTGATGGCTGAACTGGACTGGGTGTGAGTTAGGACACGGGGCAGTGAGCACAGGGGGTGATGGGTGAACGAGACTGGGTGTGAGTTAGGACACGGGGCAGTGAGCACAGGGGGTGATGGGTGAACGGGACTGGGTGTGAGTTAGGACACGGGGCAGTGAGCACAGGGGGTGATGGGTGAACGAGACTGGGTGTGAGTTAGGACACGGGGCAGTGAGCACAGGGGTGATGGCTGAACGGGACTGGGTGTGAGTTAGGACACGGGGCAGTGAGCACAGGGGTGATGGCTGAACGGGACTGGGTGTGAGTTAGGACACAGGGCAGTGAGCACAGGGGGTGATGGGTGAACGGGACTGGGTGTGAGTTAGGACACGGGGCAGTGAGCACAGGCGGTGATGGGTGAACGGGACTGGGTGCAAGTTAGGACACGGGGCAGTGAGCACAGGGGGTGATGGGTGAACGGGACTGGGTGTGAGTTAGGACACGGGGCAGTGAGCACAGGGGCTGAGGGGTGAACAGGACTGGGTGTGAGTTAGGACACGGGGCAGTGAGCACAGGGGGTGAGGGGTGAACGGGACTTGGTGTGAGTTAGGACACGGGGCAGTGAGCACAGGGGGTGATGGGTGAACGGGACTGGGTGTGAGTTAGGACACGGGGCAGTGAGCACAGGGGGTGATGGGTGAACGGGACTTGGTGTGAGTTAGGACACGGGGCAGTGAGCACAGGGGGTGATGGGTGAACGGGACTTGGTGTGAGTTAGGACACGGGGCAGTGAGCACAGGGGGTGATGGGTGAACGGGACTGGGTGCGAGTTAGGACACGGGGCAGTGAGCACAGGGGGTGATGGGTGAACGGGACTGGGTGTGAGTTAGGACATGGGGCAGTGAGCGCAGGGGGTGATGGGTGAACGGGACTTGGTGTGAGTTAGGACACGGGGCAGTGAGCACAGGGGGTGATGGGTGAACGGGACTGGGTGTGAGTTAGGACACGGGGCAGTGAGCACAGGGGGTGAGGGGTGAATGGGACTGGGTGTGAGTTAGGACACGGGGCAGTGAGCACAGAGGTGAGGGGTGAACGGGACTGGGTGTGAGTTAGGACACGGGGCAGTGAGCACAGGGGGTGATGGGTGAACGGGACTGGGTGTGAGTTAGGACACGGGGCAGTGAGCACAGGGGGTGAGGGGTGAACGGGACTTGGTGTGAGTTAGGACACGGGGCAGCAGGGTTTTTGATGAGCTCTAGTTTACACAGGTTGGAAGGAGGGAGGCTGGTCTGGAGAGTATTGGAATAGTCGAGTCTGGAGATAACAAAGGCAGGGATGAGGGTTTCAGCAGCTGATGAGCTGAGGCGGGGCGGAGACGGGCGATGTTAGGGAGGTGGCAGTAGGCGGTCTTGGTGATGGTGAGGATATGGGGTCGGAAGCTGAGCTCAGGGTTAAATAGGATTCCATGGTAGCGAGCGGTCTGGTTCAGCCTCTGACAGTGGCCCGGGAGAGGGATGGAGTCGGTGACCCGGGAACGGAGTTTGTGGCAGGGACTGAAGTCAATGGCTTCACTCTTCCCAATATGTAAAGATGTAAATGTCTTGTTTCAGTGTAAATTCTGTTCTCTAACAAGGGACCTGGTGCCGGGATATTCACCATTCACACAGAATAACAATCTGAAGAATCCCAATGGATATTCCACAGAAATTATCCTTCACAAAGCTTGTGAATAATTGCCGGCACTCTGCCAATTTCTGAGCGAGATCTTTAACTCTTCTCCTGTTCACAGTGGAGATCCCGAGACAGACGCTCCCTGGGCTGCGAGTCTGTTCCAGCAAATTATCACATTGTGCGCAATAAAATGAACCCTATAAATCCCGCCTTGTTTCTGAAATGAACAAATGTGTCAAGCACAACAAACAAAAAGGATCATTTGGAAATAAAGCAATCTTATTTACAGTGGAGCTGGTCATTAATAATGGGAATGGTTGGAGTCTCTCCCAGGCTGGTTCTGCCCTCTCAGAATCTGGCTCCTGTTCAGGGTCACGGTTACACAGGGAGGGGCAGTGGGTCCAGACTCTACCTTTGGGATTCTGGGGCTGAGATTTTTTGGAAGGAGTGGGTGGTCGAATCAATTAGAAATGGGAATGGATTATCCCGGGAATGTTTGATGGATTCTGGCACCAACACTCTTTGAGCCGGTGACTCTCCCCTCTGGGAATGAGAAGTGAAGCTTTAAAGCTCGGGGAGGAGGGCTGAGGGGGGCCAATCCAGGACTGAATCTCCGTCTTTAAAGAGTCTCGGGAGATTCAGTCTGAAGATGAAGTTATAAAGCACAGAATCAGGGAGCGATTCCTCGGAGGAGCAGTTTAGGTTTAATGAGACTCTTACTGAGATCCTGGAGGCAAATATGCGAGTAAAAGCCGATCTAAGCCAGGACACGGGGGAAAGGCTCCCAGTGCAGGCAGTGTGGAAATACTGGAGTAATATGGGAGTAAAAACATATCTGCCCCCAGGATCTCCAGAATTCCAGAGCCCAGGGCCCCGGGTTTAATCCTGTCACTGTACAGGACAGCTGGAGACAGTGCGATGGAACAATCTCACACTCTGCTTCTGAATCACATCTTCCACCCTTCAAATAATGATTGGCTCAAAGTCCCAGAGACACCAATATTGACCCAAAGTCCCAGAGACACCAATATTGACCCAAAGTCCCAGAGACACCAATATTGACCCAAAGTCCCAGAGACACCAATATTGACCCAAAGTCCCAGAGACACCAGGAATCCCGGGAATGGGCTCTGACAGGAAGGCAATTCAGCCCAATGCACTCTGGGCGCTTGTCCAGTCTGTGCTTTGTGTTAGATTCCAGTTCAACAGCTTCCATTGATCCCACTACACCGGAAACTCTCCTTGTTTAATTTTTTGGTCATTAAGGGAACTTTTTACAACACAAATCTGGTGCCGATAATCTCAATATCGCCCCAATCGGCAGAAAGCAGCATTTCCCACCAGAGGGCAAAGGTCAGACTGCATCGTACACTGTATGAGCGATAACAGTAAGTCCATCGTACGTACGTTGTGTTCTGCCCCCAGGGGAGGTCCTCACTCGAGTCTCACACTCGAGGTTCTTGTGCCATTGTGGGCATTGTGGATGTGGGCGTCACTGGCAAGGCCGGCGTTTATTGTCCATCCCTAATTGCCCTTGAGAAGGTGGTGGTGAGCCGCCTTCTTGAACCGCTGCAGTCCGTGTGGTGAAGGTGCTCCCACAGTGCTGTTAGGGAGGGAGTTCCAGGATTTTGACCCAGTGACGATGAAGGAACAGCGATAAATTTCCAAGTCAGGATGGTGTGTGACTTGGAGGAGAACTTGGAGGTGGTGGTGTTCCCATGCACCTGCTGCCCTTGTCCTTCTAGGTGGTGGAGGGAGTGGGTTTGGGAGGGGCTGGGGAAGAAGCCTTGGCGAGTTGCTCCAGGGCCCCCTGTGGATGGTCCACACTGCAGACACGGTGAGCCCGAGGAGGAGGGAGTGGGTTTGGGAGGGGCTGGGGAAGAATCCTTGGCGAGTTGCTCCAGGGCCTCCTGTGGATGGTCCACACTGCAGACACGGTGCGCCGGGGGAGGAGGGAGTGGGTTTGGGAGGGGCTGGGGAAGAAGCCTTGGCGAGTTGGTGTGGAGCGACTAAGGTACAGGACAGCAGCAGTGAGGAGCCGGCTGCAGGGAGATGGGGGTTAAATCCCTTCACACCCGTTTCTGGTCAGGATGTGATCTCCTGCTCCCGCTGGATCCTTCTCTCTATTGAACTGAAAGCGGCCCGTGTTCACCAGCTGATATATCACAGCTCCCAGACAGTTCAATGTTATTATATTGTTTCATCTCAGACCAGCTGACCCTCAATAATCTGTTTAAAGCTTCTGGTTAAACGCAACAACACTCAACATCTGAACATTTTCTTTAAGGACCTTCTTTGAGAAAGATTTCTGCCTCTAGCAGCTAATTAACCCTGAGCTCCGCTCTCTCGCTCTGAGGCTCAGTTCTGCTCCGGGGCCACATTTGACTAATAGTGATCTGTTCATCGCACTAATTAATGTCTAATTGTGTTAACCCGGCTCCCACAATCCAGGGGATTTGGGGCAACACTCGATACCTGAGATCCTCAGACACAGCTCAGTGTGTGAAGGGAACATCGAGAGAACATCAAACTCCACAGAAACTGAACCCTGAATCCTGCCTCCTTCGGACAGTCTCCTTCTGCCTGATATTTCTGGGGATCAATCGATGTGATGAAGCCCAGGGCGGGCCGGGACACTAATGAGACAATTGGGCCAGTAATCTGTCAATCAGCCTCGCTAATTGAGATCAAGCGGCTCACTGTTGGGGAAGGAGTTCTCACTGACTAACAAACGGAACATGGCCTGGAGCAGAAACGGACTCTATCGGGGCCATCATCTCTGCTGCTGGTTCTATCCCTGAGAGATGGGAATCTCAGCCTTTAACCCCATTGGGATTTCTCTCCTACTTGGAGCAGTAGAGATGGCGAGGGAGGAATGGGATCTCGCCCAACACACACACAACTTTCTGGAACCAAGAGGGAGCAGCGAGATTCCACCCTCATTAAAAGGCAAACCCAATTCTAGTGATGTCGACAGGCTAGAAACAGGACAGCATCTGGGGGCCGCAGCATTGCTGAGAGGGCGGAGGAAGGAGAGGAGTTTCTCGGAGTGAGGTTAGAGAGTGAGAGGGAGTCAGTGCCCTGAATTACAGCCAGCGCCCGATTGATGGGCCAACTATCCTGTGGGCAGCTTGGATCATCCCTCGGGGGCTGGTTACTGTTCTCTTCACAGCTGAGTATGATCTGAATGCCCCACAACCCCGAGTTATTGCTCCATGAGCTGCCTGGCCCAGCCATTTCCCAATATAACCTTGCTGACTCTGGGAATATCCAGTCAGCTCATTACAGTCCCGCATCAAGTCAACAAGCGACAGAAATTAAACTACTTTCACTTCAAGGAAGACTGAGAGCGATTCTCTGAAACTCCCTCCAGCACCTGTTCAAAAACAGCAACCTGCATTTATATAGCGCCTTTAACTAGCAAAACCTCCCAAGGTGTCTCACAGGAGCGGAAATCAGACAAACTGACCCCGAGACACATGAGATATTAGGACAGGTGACCAAAAGCTGGGTCAATTTATTATGAAGTTGATGTATTGTAACAAGTATTATTAGATTTAAGTAAAAGAGTGGAAGCACTGAAACTGGAAAAAAAAAGCTGGGTCAAAGAGGGAGGTGTTAAGGAGCGTCTTAAAGGAGGAGAGAGAGGCGGAGAGGTTTAGGGAGGGAATTCCAGAGCTTAGGGCCCAGGCAGCTGAAGGCACGGCCGCCAATGGTGGAGCGAAGGGAGTGGGGGATGGATAAAAATTGGGGAGGGTGGGAGGGGTGTAGGGTGGGAGGGGGTTACAGTGATGGGGAGGGGTGTGGGGTGGGAGGGGGTTACAGTGATGGGGAGGGGTGTGGGGTGGGAGGGGGTTACAGTGATGGGGAGGGGTGTGGGGTGGGAGGGGGTTTCAGTGATGGGGAGGGGTGTAGGGTGGGAGGGGGTTACAGTGATGGGGAGGGGTGTAGGGTGGGAGGGGTGTAGGGTGGGAGGGGGTTACAGTGATGGGGAGGGGGTTTCAGTGATGGGGAGGGGTGTCGGGTGGGAGGGGGTTTCAGTGATGGGGAGGGGTGTAGGGTGGGAGGGGGTTACAGTGATGGGGAGGGGTGTAGGGTGGGAGGGGGTTACAGAGAGAGGGAGGGGTGTAGGGTGGGAGGGGGTTACAGAGATGGGGAGGGGTGTAGGGTGGGAGGGGGGTTACAGTGATAGGGAGGGGTGTAGGGTGGGAGGGGGTTTCAGTGATGGGGAGGGGTAGGGTGGGAGGGGGTTACAGAGATAGGGAAGCGGTGTAGGGTGGGCGGGGGCTACAGAGATGGGGAGGGGTGTAGGGTGGGAGGGGGTTACAATGATGGGGAGGGGTGTAGGGTGGGAGGGGGTTACAGTGATGGGGAGCGGTGTAGGGTGGGAGGGGGTTACAATGATGGGGAGGGGGGTGGGAGGGGGTTAGAGATGGGGAGGGGTGTACGGTGGGAGGGGGTTACAGTGATGTGGAGGGGTGTAGGGTGGGAGGGGGTTACAGTGATAGGGAGGGGTGTAGGGTGGGAGGGGGTTCCAGTGATAGGGAGGGGTGTAGGGTGGGAGGGGGTTACAGAGATAGGGAGGGGTGTAGGGTGGGAGAGGGTTACAGTGATGGGGAGGGGTGTATGGTGGGAGGGGGTTACAGTGATGGGGAGGGGTGTAGGGTGGGAGGGGGTCCTACATGCGGAATTCTGTAAAAGTATCCTCCGGACTCAAAGGAAAACAGTAAACAACGCATGCAGGGCGGAACGAGGCCAATACCCATTAATAATCACTGTCCAAAAAAGAGCCACCAAATTTTGGAATCACCTACAAATGAGCAGCCCCCAATGCTATCACTACGACGCCCTGAAATGCCAAGAGCTGACCATAAAGAAGAATACCCTCAGTCAACTAGTCCTGGGACTCAATAAAGTAACTAATAACAATACTAACAATAACCAGTCCCAGGACAGTGACAGGGTAACACAAAGAATTCGACCCAACACAATCGTCGCTGAGCAAAAGGAAAAATATCTGTCATATTGGGCAGAAACAACAAAAACCCAAAGCAAACTCAATTGCTACTTGGCCCTAAACAGACAATACAACATAGCTGATTACCTGACCATGGTAAAGGATAACAAACTGAGAAGAACCTTGACAAGGTACCGGCTTAGTGAACATAGCCTAGCGATTGAAAAAGGCAGACACAGGCAGACCAGGCTGCCAAGAGAAGACAGGATATGCTCTCACTGCAGTCAGGGAGTAGTTGAGACAGAGATGCACTTCCTCACAGCCTGTGGAAAATATCAGGTCATCAGAGAGAATTTCGACCAAAAATTCTCACAAATATGCCCTGAATTCAGAAATCTGACTGACAACCAAAAACTCCCATTCCTACTGGGGGAGGAGAGAAGCTGTGTAACACTGACGGCACACTATGTTACAGCTTGCCATGAACAGAGGGACAACCAGTAAACTAAGACAAGAGTATATATGAACAAGGCGAATGTATATTTATAAACTCAGGGATATACCTGTTTGTACACTGTATGAATGGAACCGCGTTTATGTGTTCAACCATAAATGTATTTTGATGCTTTGGCAACATAAGATGTACCTTATCATGCCAATAAAGCGATTTGTATTGTATTGTATTGTGTAGGGTGGGAGGGGGTTACAGTGATAGGGAGGGGTGTAGGGTGGGAGGGGGTTACAGTGACAGGGAGGGGTGTAGGGTGGGGGGGGTGACAGAGATGGGGAGGGGTGTAGGGTGGGAGGAGGTTACAGTGATAGGGAGGTGTGTAGGGTGGGAAGTGTTTACAGTGATAGGGAGGGGTGTAGGGTGGGAGGGGGTTACAGAGATGGGGAGGGGTGTAGGGTGGGAGGGGGTTACAGAGATGGGGAGGGGTGTAGGGTGGGAGGGGGTTACAGAGATGGGGAGGGGTGTAGGGTGGGAGGGGGTTACAGAGATGGGGAGGGGTGTAGGGTGGGAGGGGGTTACAGAGATGGGGAGGGGTGTAGGGTGGGAGGGGGTTACAGTGATGGGGAGGGGTGTAGGGTGGGAGGGGGTTACAGAGATGGGGAGGGGTGTAGGGTGGGAGGGGGTTACAGAGATGGGGAGGGGTGTAGGGTGGGAGGGGGTTACAGAGATGGGGAGGGGTGTAGGGTGGGAGGGGGTTCCAGAGATGGGGAGGGGTGTAGGGTGGGAGGGGGTTACAGAGATGGGGAGGGGTGTAGGGTGGGAGGGGGTTACAGAGATGGGGTGGTGTGTAGGGTGGGAGGGGGTTACAGAGATGGGGAGGGGTGTAGGGTGGGAGGGGGTTACAGAGATGGGGAGGGGTGTAGGGTGGGAGGGGGTTACAGAGATGGGGAGGGGTGTAGGGTGGGAGGGGGTTACAGAGATGGGGAGGGGTGTAGGGTGGGAGGGGGTTACAGAGATGGGGAGGGGTGTAGGGTGGGAGGGGGTTACAGAGATGGGGAGGGGTGTAGGGTGGGAGGGGGTTACAGAGATGGGGAGGGGTGTAGGGTGGGAGGGGGTTACAGAGATGGGGAGGGGTGTAGGGTGGGAGGGGGTTACAGAGATGGGGAGGGGTGTAGGGTGGGAGGGGGTTACAGTGATGGGGAGGGGTGTAGGGTGGGAGGGGGTTACAGAGATGGGGAGGGGTGTAGGGTGGGAGGGGGTTACAGAGATGGGAAACCTTTGATCAGACTTCACTACAATTCACAATTCACAATTCAAATCGCTTTATTGGCATGATAAGTTACATCTTATGTTGCCAAAGCATCAAAATACATTTATGGTTTACCACATAAACGCAGTTCTATTCATACAGTGTATAAACAGGTATATCCCTGAGTGTATAAATATACAGTCGCATTGTTTATATATATTCTTTTCTTAGTTTACTGGTTGGCTCTCTGTTCATGGCAAGCTGTAACATAGCGTGCCGCCAGTGTTATACAGCTTCTCTCCTCTCCCAGTAGGAATGGGAGTTTTTGGTTGTCATTCAGATTTCTGAAATCAGGGCATATTTGTGAGAATTTTTGGTAGAAATTCTCCCTGATGCCCTGATATTTTCCACAAGCTGTGAGGAAGTGCATCTCTGTCTCCACCACTCCCTGACTGCAGTGCGAGCATATCCTGTCCTCTCTTGGCAGCCTGGTCTGCCTGTGTCTGCCTTTTTCGATCGCTAGGCTATGTTCGCTAAGTCTGTACCTTGTCAAGGTTCTTCTCAGTTTGTTATCCTTTACCATGGTCAGGTAATCAGCTATGTTGTATTGTCTGTTTAGGGCCAAGTAGCAATTGAGTTTGCTTTGGGTTTTTGTTGTTTCTGCCCAATATGTCAGATATTTTTCCTTTTGCTTAGCGACGATTGTGTTGGGTCGAATTCTTTGTGTTACCCTGTCACTGTCCTGGGGCTGGTTATTGTTAGTATTGTTAGTAGTTACTTCACTGAGTCCCAGGACTAGTTGACTGAGGGTATTCTTCTTTATGGTCAGCTCTTGGCATTTCAGGGCGTCGTAGTGATAGCATTGGGGATTGCTCATTTGTAGGTGATTCCAAAATTTGGTGGCTCTTTTTTGGATAGTGATTATTAATGGATATTGGCCTAGTTCCGCCCTGCATGCATTGTTTACTGTTTTCCTTTGAGACCGGAGGATACTTTTACAGAATTCTGCATGTAGGATCTCAATTGGGTGTTTGTCCCATTTTGCAAATTCTTGTTGAGTTAGCGGTCCCCATACCTCACTGCCATAGAGTGCAATTGGTTCAATTACTGATTTGAAAATTTTGAGCCAAATGCTAATTGGGATTTCTATTTGGATTGATTTTTTGATGGCATAGAAAGCCCTTCTTGCTTTCTCTTTCAGTTCATTCACAGCCAGTTTGAAGTTTCCCGTAGAACTGATTTTTAAGCCCAAGTATGTGTAGTTAGTGGTTTGTTCAATTTTGGTTGTTCCTACTGTGAAATTTATTTTGGGTCCCTGATGTTTGGATCTTTGCTGGAACACAAGGACTTTGGTTTTTTGGGGATTTATTGTCAGGGCCCAAGTCTGGCAGTACGACTCCAGCAGGTCCAGGTTTTGCTGTAGCCCCTCTTTAGTAGGTGACAGCAGAACCAGGTCGTCTGCATAGAGGAGGAATTTAACCTTGGATTCATATAGGGTGAGGCCGGGTGCTGTAGATTGTTCAAGTAGTTTTGCCAATCCATTTATGTAAATATTAAAGAGTGTCGGTGAGATTGGCGAGCCCTGCATCACCCCCCGCCCCTGTGGGAAGTATTTTGTTTGTTTGTCTCCAATTTTAACTGCACATTTGTTGTTTGTATACATTGATTTAATTACATCATATGTTTTCCCTCCTACCCCACTTTCGATAAGTTTCAGGAATAAACCGTCATGCCAGATGGAGTCGAAAGCCTTCTGGAAATCTACAAAGCATGCGTAGATTTTGCTTTTGTTATGGTGAACGTGTTTGTCAATTAGGGTCTGTAGGGTGAAGATATGATCGGATGTTCTATAGTTTGGCAGGAATCCAATTTGGCTTTTACTCAAGACATTGTGCTCCTCAAGGAAGTTTATAAGTCTTTTGTTTATGATGCTACAGAATACCTTCCCCAGGTTACTGTTTACACAGATGCCTCGATAGTTGTTTGGGTCGATTTTGTCCCCACTTTTGTATATGGGCGTTATGAGTCCTTTGTTCCAGATATCAGGGAAATAACCGACACTCAGAACCAAGTTGAAGAGTTTTAGGATAGCCAGTTTCATTTTGTTGTCTGTGTGTTTAATCATCTCGTTTAGTATGCCGTCTGTCCCGCAGGCTTTTCCTGGTCGCAAGTCCTTGAGTTTTTCAAGAAGTTCTTTTTCTGTTATTATGGCGTCCAGCGGGTTTTGGTTATCTTTTATGGCCATTTCTAGCTTTTCCAGTTTTTTGCATATTTGGTGTTGCTCTGGTCTTAGTGTGTTTTTCTGGTATAATTTTTCAAAGTGGTTTACCCATGTGTCCCCATTTTGAATGGCCAAATCGTCGTGTTGTTTTTTGTGTAGTGTTTTCAAGTTTTCCCAGAAACAATTGGAATCTATGGATTCCTCCATGGAGCTGAGTGTATTCTTAATATATTGCTCTTTTTTGGTTCTGAGTGTGTTTCTGTATTGTGTTAGTGTCTGACAATAAGTAAGGCGTAGTTCCTCGTTTTCTGGATGTTTGATATTTTTCTAAGTTTTTTCCTCATGTTATGGCAATCTCGGTCAAACCATTTTTCATAGTTTTTTGTTTTGGGTTTGTTCTTGCGAGCTTTCAAGTTTGCATTTGTTGCCAAATTATCAAAAATATTGTTTAGTTTACTAACTGCCCGGTTTACGCCTTCTTTATTGTGAGTGTATATGTTATCCAGAAAGGTGTCTAAGAGAGCTTGAGTTGATGCATTGCTAATTGTTTTCTGGTATTTTTCCGTGTCGTTTTTGGCCCATCTGTACGATTTTTTGGTGTTGTACAGTTTACTGGGTTGTGTTTCTATGTTGTTTGTTTCTGTCTTTTTGAGGAACATAGTAATTTGACTGTGATCTGACAGTGTTGTTTGTGGTTTGACTGTGAATGCTCTGAAAGAGGATGGGTCTAAGTCTGTAATCATATAGTCTACTGTGCTGCAGCCAAGAGGTGAGCAATAGGTCGATCTTCCTAGGAGGTCTCCTATGAACCTACCATTGACAATGTACAGACCCAGGTTTCGACAGAGCTGTAGTAGCTGTTTTCCATTGGTATTTGACTGCTTGTCGCAGTTATGCCTGTATGGAAGGGAAGGGATGTCAAAGTGGTTATTCCCGAAAACGTAATTGTTTCCCTGTTTATTGGTGAAGTCTGGTTCTTCGCCCGTTCTTGAATTGAGGTCCCCACAGATCAACACGTTCCCCTGGGCCTGGTATTGGATAATTTCCCCCTCCATGTTGGAGAAGGTGTCCTCTTTAAAGTACGGGGAATCGATTGGAGGGATATAAAGTGCGCAAATGTAAACATCTTGGGTGTTTGAGATAATCTCCCTCTCAAGTTTGAGCCACATATGGTTTTCGCCCTTTTTTATAAATTTGATGTAATTCTTAAGTTCTGTTTTAAACCAGATCAGTATGCCTCCGGAGTCTCTGCCTTGGGTTACACTTGGTAATTTATTGGAGGGGACCACCAGCTCAGTGTACCCTTGGGGACAGCCAGTGTGTCCTTTTCCTTTATACCAAGTTTCCTGTAAAATGATAATATCTAGGTCTTTAGTTTCATCTATGAACTCTGGGGTCCTACTTTTCACTTCTCGCAGTGAAGAGCGTAGACCTTGGATATTCCAGGTCGAAATATATAAGGATTTCATGTTAAGTTTGATCTTTTACTATGATAGGTTAAAGAGTGGTACGTGTTTGTCGTGTCTAAGTGTGGGAAAAAAAAAGATCACATCAGTTGTCTACAAAAGTTAATACAATTTGGTTACAGTTCTTTCTATTAATTAGTCCTTGATCCATAAGGCGGAAGTAGATGCTGCTGCACATCTGCTTATTGTCTCTTAATGGATCGTTTCTGTCTGAGGTATTGCGTACGTCCTGTGCATCTCTCCCTCTGTCTGGCTGGGAGCAGTCCTATTCCCCTGTGGGACAGGAGTGGTGCAGGTCTGATATTGTTGTTTTGCATGGGGATCCTCTCTGGTCTCGGTTGGTGTGTTGGTGGTCCTTGTAGTGTTCCTGATATGTACCCCGCTGATCTCTGGTGGTCGGGGGGGGGTCCTCTTGGAGTCTGGGTATGGACCCGGTTAAAAGTGACGTCCTTCAGGGCTTTAGCAAAGATCGATATTCTTTGCCTTTGGATGTGGACGTGGTCGTAAAGACATTCCTCATCGAGGGTGGGGTGTTGGGCCAGGTGTACGTTGTGGTTTGATTCGCAGTCTCTTGCTATGCTGGCATTTATCTCATGAATTGTGTTGTTGTTGAAGTCTGTTCTCGGCAATATTGTGGAAACAGTGATTCTAGTGTTTGGAAATGTACTGCTTGCTTTCCTAATCATTGCTCTGAGCGATGTTGCTACTTCTTTCTGTTGGGTCTTTAGGTCATTTGTGCCCGTGTGTATTATTATGTGTTGGGGGGAGCCTAATCTGGCTTTGGTCAGCCATCCCATGGCTCTGTTTGTTGTTGGGCACCAGATCTTTTCTACTTTACTTCGAGGGAATAGCTTTTTCTCCCATAGAAATTTCCCATTTGAGTCCATGAGTATTACGACGTCAGCCTTGTTTGTGTTTACTGTCTGGTGGCTTTCGCTTGGACTCATAGTGTGTGTGCTGGGCTGGGGTGTCTGGTGTGTGCGTACCTCTTGTGAGCGGCCCGCTTGTGGTTCCACGGTGGTGGGGGAAGATTGCGAATCAGTATGCTGGTCGGTCTGTGTGGCACCCCTTGTATTGTGTGTCTGTTGCTTTTGTTCCGTGTGGGAGTGCAGCCGTTCCGTCCGGCTCTGTCTTGTCTTATCTCTAGCCTCTGGTTGCTGCTCTAATGGTGTTATCTCTCCTCTATGGCTCTCTTCTTTTTCCTGCAGCTCTTTCACCTGATTCCTAAGTAGATTCACCTGGTTCTCAAGTAGCTTCAGCTCTCTCTTGTGTCTCTCCCTCTCCTGATTTTGATAGTCATTCATTTTGAGGAAGTCCTCTCTAAGTTTAACCACCTCTATCTCTAATTGATTAAATTTATCTTTTGGTTGTATCTGGCTGTGTGATCCCGGGGTATGTGCCTGGTCGGCCCTGGAAGGCTCACTCACTTCCTGGCTAGGCTGGTCGGCCCTGGAGGGCTCACTCACTTCCTGGCTATGCTGCTCTTCTCTTGGTGAGCTGGGAATGGTAGGGGGACTATGTGTGGCTTCCTCCCTGGTAGTTATGCTGGGGTTTGTCAGTTGTATCGTGTGGCTGTGGTTCCCCGGGGTTGGTGTCTGGTTTGAACTGTGTGGCTCGTTCACCTCCTGACCAGGCAGATTTTCTCCTGGTAAGTTGTCAATGTTGGGGGGAGTGCGGGCCACTCTGGGGCTGTTCCTTCCCCCCTTAGTTAATTTTTTCAGTGTCCTGAAGGCTGTTGCAAATTTGTCGAGGTTGCCTTGCACTAATATTGTTCCGGTATTGTACGCGTTGACCGTCGTAGTTGAACTGTCTCCTGGTGTGTTAATTTTCATTATGGACCCATTTGCGGTATTTTCTAGCTTAACATTGGTATAGTGTGATTTTATTGCTGTGATCCAAGCCACTGGCTGATCTGAGTAGAAAATGAGGTTACTTTTTGTCCCATTGTTGTAACAGTCAGCAAAAAGTGTTTCTGGTTTTTCTCTCATCTGCTCATGCTTGATCGCTTTTATAGCTTTTTTTGCAGTGTTGGGGGGAATCTGGAAGCGGGGCTGTTGTGGATCTTCTGATTCGCTCATTTTTGGTAAAGTATTGTTGATCTTAGAATAAGCTTTTCTGGGGCCCCGGGTTTGGTGTTTCCCTCTCCCTGTTCGCGAACTTTCCCGGTCCCCCTCTCCGACCCCGTGGTCCCTGGGCCTCGGCTTCTGGGTTCACCCTTCTCAGGCCTGGGTCTGTGAGCCGCTGTTTCCCGGTGCCTTCGGGCTGTTCCCCTCCCCCTCAGAGGTCTCTGTGCCTCTGTCTCGGCCTGGCTCCTCGGGCCTTTCCCTGGCTTCAGTCTCCCTCCCTGGGCCCTGTACTCACAGTCTTGGTTTGCTTCTGGAAGCCTTCTGGTTGCTCCCCTTCGCCTCAGAGGTCTCTGGGCCTGGCTCCTCGGGCCTTTCCCGGGCTTTCTATCCCAGACGCCGCTCGGGCTGTGCCTCGTTCGCCGTTCGGGTGCTGGACTGCGGTCGTCGCTCGGGTGCTGGACTGCGGCCGTCGCTCGGGTGCTGGACTGCGGTCGTCGCTCGGGTGCTGGACTGCGGCCGCCGATCGGGCCGTGTCTCGTTCGCCGCTCGGGCTCCCCGAGTCACCTCGTTCCGGCTGCCGCTGCGTCTCCGTGCGGCCTCCCCGATTCGCCTCGTTTCCCGAAGCGGCCTCCCTGAGTCTCCTCGCTCCGGCTGCCGCTGCGTTTCCGTGCGGCCTTCGCGCCTCGGTTCCCGATGCGGCCGAGTCACCTCGCTGTTCTTTGGTTTGTATATATTTTTTTTTCCCTTATTTATTTATTTTTTCTTTGGCTTTTTTTTTTCTAATTTCCTCTGGGTTTTTTTCCTTTGGTGGTCTTTTCCTTCCTTACTTAATCTAGACTAAACTAAACTTAAACTTAACTAAACAAACTAAACTAACTTAACTAGAACTAAATTTAACTTTAAAACCTTTTTAAACTTGAAATGAACCTTTTTTTCCCCCACTTTAAACACTAAAAACACTAAAAATTCAGCAGCCCATCTTCAGCATGTGTATTCACACTAAAGCCGCTGTCTCCAGTACAACAGCTTATCTGTAACGATCTGTCGCCCTCGACCTACACACAGAGCAGCTGCTGCAGGAATCTGGGACTTGAATGTAACATTGAGGTGTTGTGATGTCTGGGCCAGAGGAATTAATGGATTATCGTGCTGCTGATTGGTTTATTACAGTCTGGAAGATCGCCCTGGTAACAACACAGACAGTAAAGATGAAATGTGTCTCTCCATCGATCAGAACAGGAAGAACATTAAGGAAGATGAGGTGACTTTGTACATTTCATAGAATCATAGAATGATAGAATGATACAGCACAGGAGGAGGCCATTCAGCCCATCGTGCCTGTGCCGGCTCTTTGAAAGATATCTCCAATTAGTCCCACTCCCTGCTCTTTCTCCACAGCCCTGTAAATGTTTCCCCTTCCAGTATTTCTCCAATTCCCTTTTGAAAGTTCCTATTGAATCTGCTTCCACCGCCCTTTCAGGCATCGCATTCCAGATCACAACAACTCGCTGTAAAAACATTCTCCTCATCTCCCTCTGGTTCTTTTGCCAATACTTGGAAAAGGAAAGAATTTGCAGGGCTGTGGGGAAAGAGCAGGGAGTGGGACTAATTGGAGAGCTCTTTCAAAGAGCCAGCACAGGCACGATGGGCTGAATGGCCTCCTCCTGTGCTGTGAGATTCTGTGAAGAAACATAAACTACGGTTGACTTGTGGCACCTGGAGGCTCCGTGAGGCGGAGACACGCTCAGAACTTGAAGTCGAGATCTATTAACTGAACGAGTCTTAGAAATGTCAAGTGTTCCTCAGAGAAAATGGCTAAGGATCCATTTCATTCACAAGTGTCTCCTTATTCAGCGAGGACAAGGAGCTGGTGGGTTTCTCCGAGGCAATAAGAAGATGTGAATGAAAGAGAAGTGGAGGGTGGTCGGAGGGAGAGTGAAGGAGGGGGCTTTCAAGAATGAGTTTGGAAAGTGCTGAGAGTGCCTGGAATGTGGGAGGAGGCGATTGTCTTATTCCAGGAAGGATGAGTAACCGAGCTCTCAATGACTGCCGTCCATACTGTGAGCTCTCGCACTCCAGCACAGGCCAATCCCAGCTTTATTCTTCCCCTAAAGCTCTGCCTCTGTTCTTTCAGGAACCTTGTCAGGGGAGAAGAGCTGAGAGAGACAGCGGGGCAAAGACTGTGAACTGTTGAGAGATTCTCCAGCTCTCAGGCTCTGATGAGAAGGGCAAATAGAACAGGATGTGGGGACAGAGCGGGAAATAGGATTTCGAGCAGACAGCCCCAGTGGAAGAGCTAGCACCGGAGCAGGCACGATGGGCCGAATGACCTCCTTCTGTGCTGTGATTCTAGAATGGAGCTAATGAGCCACCAGTGTCAGAATCTATTGGAATGACTGGGATTGAGCCCGGGATTAGGGGAGCTGTGTTGTGAGGATCACAGGACTTTATGTGGATTCAGGAGTTTAATTCCAGGGTTGGTAGAAAGAAAGGACTTGCATTTCTATAGCGCCTTTCACCACCTCAGGACATCCCAAAGTGCTTTACAGCCAATGAAGTACTTTTGAAATGTAGTCACTGTTGTAATGTAGGAAACACGGTGGCCAATTTGTGCACAGCATGATCCCACAAACTGCAATGAGATAAATGACCGGATAATCTGTTTTACTGATGTTGGTTGTGGGAGAAATATTGGCCCCAGGACACGGAGGAGAACTCCCCTGCTTTTCTTTGAATAGTGGCCGTGGGATCTTTTACATCCACCTGAGAGGGCAGATGGTGTCTTGGTTTAATGTCTAATCCAAAAGATGGCGCCTCTGACAGTGCAGCACTCCCACCATACTGCCCCTGTGACAGTGCAGTGCTCCCTCAGTAATAGCAGCCCCTACACCAGTAACCAGCAGCCCCTACACCAGTAACTAGCAGCCCCTGCACCAGTAACCAGCATCCCCTACACCAGTAACTAGCAGCCCCTACACCAGTAACCAGCAGCCCCTACACCAGTAACCAGCAGCCCCTACACCAGTAACCAGCAGCCCCTACACCAGTAACCAGAAGCCCCTACACCAGTAACTAGCAGCCCCTACACCAGTAACTAGCAGCCCCTGCACCTGTAACTAGCAGCCCCTGCACCAGTAACTAGCAGCCGCTACACCAGTAACCAGCAGCCCATGCACCAGTAATTAGCAGCCCCTACACCAGTAACTAGCAGCACCTGCACCAGTAACTAGCAGCCCCTGCACCAGTAACTAGCAGCCCCTACACCAGTAACAAGCAGCCCCTACACCAGTAACTAGCAGCCCCTATACCAGTAACTAGCAGCCCCTACACCAGTAACTAGCAGCCCCTACACCAGTAACTAGCAGCCCCTACACCAGTAACTAGCAGCCCCTACACCAGTAACTAGCAGCCCCTACACCAGCCTTTCATTGATCCACCAGCTCAGTGCCGGCTCAGTCCCGCTCCCACTCACCAGCTCACTAATAAATCCCCATCCATGTGGGCGGGAGCTTCGCTAAAATCCGGTTTCCATTTGAATTATTCCCGGTGTTTCTGAGACTCCGACAGTTGAATTTTTCGAGGCAATGAGCAGTTCTCCTCGATCTGGAGCCAGGATTCATCCCCAGATTTCTCTCTCTCCGGAATTTCAAAGCTAAAACAGGGCAGCTCATCTATCTATCTATCTCTATCTATCTATCTATTATCTATCTTATTTATATCTATTATCTATATATATAAAGCGGTCGATCTGTCTGTCTGTCCTTCTGTCTGTCTGTCTGTCCTCACGTGTGCGTCTGTCCGGCTATGCGCTCGAAAGTTATAGAGCGTACCTACGCGTGCGTTACGTCGAAAGAAAGCTTACCTTTCCAAAACGGTCTTAAGCGTATTTACGTTTCGGCCGGGCAAAAATTGCGCCCGCGGTATCCGAAAAACCTTCAACATTCCGCTCATTAGCATCTCATTATCCGCTCATTAGCGACAGAGTGACCTCGAGGTCGACCAATCGTACGCCAGGTTGCTGGCGCGTGCGGCCGGGCCCTCCTACGGTCGAGTGACGGGACGATTGACCAATCCTACGCTTTGGTGACCTGACGGTCGACCAATTGGTGCATGTGTGGGCCGGCCTTATCGTTCTGAACCAAGGTGAGTCGCCGCCATCTTGATTCCAAACTTTTCCTTTCTTTTTCCCGCTTTCTGCGTCTTTAAAAAAAACGTTGCTTTTAAAACACATATTGTTTTTAAAAAAAAAAGATTTAGAAAGCAATTAACTTATATAATCTCATTAATTTTCCTACCTTTCCCGTTTTTCCAGGTAGGCCTCGAAGCCTCGGCCTCTCCTCCGCACCCACGCCCGAGCTAGGCACCTCCCGGCCCCAGTCAACAAGCGGCCCCCGATCGCCGCCACCTTAGTAAAGGGTGCGCGCAGCAGGAACAGCTGAGACGCGGCGTCTCTCTGTTCCCCGCTCGGCTCGGGCGGGCGGGGCTGGGCTCTCTGGAGTGCTGATCTCGGGCGGGGCTCTCTGGAGTGCTGATCTCAGGCGGGGCTTGGAGAGCGGGAAGGGTTACCTCGGCAACCGGGCCCGCCGGCCGTCTCTCAGCCGCAATCGGCGCTCTTCAAGCCTGCTCGGAGGCTGGGCATGACAGTGGCTGCGGACCT
>NC_140989.1:381714300-381830272 GCF_052327205.1 Somniosus microcephalus | reverse complement strand
GGAGGGAAAGAGCGAGGGGGGTGGGAGAGCTTACCTTCTTCCTTCCTTCGCAGGGGTCCATCGGGCCACCTTCCCCCCTGTCGCGCTCTCTCTCTTCCCCCCCATCGCGCTCTCTCTCTTCCCTCTCTTCCCCCCGTCGCGCTCTCTCTCTTCCCCCCCCGTCGCGCTCTCTCTCTTCCCCCCGTCGCGCTCTCTCTCTTCCCCCCCGTCGCACTCTCTCTCTTCCCCCCCGTCGCACTCTCTCTCTTCCCTTCCCTCACTACGCGCTCTCTCTCTTACCCCCGTCGCGCTCTCTCTCTTCCCCCCCGCCAGTCACTCTCGCTCTTCCCTCCCCCCCGTCGCGCTCTCTCTCCCCCACTCGCTCCTCTTCCCCCCCACTCGCGTCTCTCTTCCCCCCCACTTCGCTCTCTCTTCCCCCCACTCGCTCTCTCTTCCCCCCCACTCGCTCTCTCTCTTCCCCCCCACTCGCTCTCTCTCTTCCCCCCCCACTCGCTCTCTCTCTTCCCCCCCACTCGCTCTCTCTCTTCCCCCCCCACTCGCTCTCTCTCTTCCCCCCCACTCGCTCTCTCTCTTTCCCCCCCCACTCGCTCTCTCTCTTCCCCCCCACTCGCTCTCTCTCTTCCCCCCCACTCGCTCTCTCTCTTCCCCCCCCACTCGCTCTCTCTCTTCCCCCCCACTCGCTCTCTCTCTTCCCCCCCCACTCGCTCTCTCTCTTCCCCCCCCCACTCGCTCTCTCCTCTTCCCCCCCACTCGCTCTCTCTCTTCCCCCCCCACTCGCTCTCTCTCTCTCTTCCCCCCCCCCCCACTCGCTCTCTCTCTTCCAACAACAACATGCCCTCAAAAAAGCCTCGGCACCACCGGGCACTCCAGCTAGTCTATATACATAAAGCAGTTCCTTCCGTTTTGTCTGTCCGGCTATACACTCGAAAGTTATACAACACTCAACAGTTATAGAGCATACCTACACATATGTTATATCAAAAGAAAGCTGATGATCAGGGGGAGTGTCATAGGCATATTTACTTTTTGGACAGACAAAAATTGTTCGGACAGTTTCCAAAAAACGTTCAAAAATCCGCTCATTAGCGATTGACCAATCCTACCGCTCATTCGCGTTGAGTGATGTGATGGTTGACCAATCCTACAGTTCAGTGACCTGATGGTTGACCAATCAGTGTGTCATGGGCGGGACCTAATCCTGCAGCCTCCCGAAACATAGCCGCCATTTTTTTCCCCTGCTTTTCCTCAACAGCGAGCGGGGCAGCTGCGTCGGCCCGCCAGAGCGGGAGGTGAGTTGGGGTCACTTGGGCTGGGCCTGACAAACCGCTCGGCCCGAGACACAGAGCGGGGGAGCGGCAGCGGCCGGCTGTCAACCGCGCAGCCCGAGACACAGAGCGGGGGAGCGGCAGCAGTCCGGCCGTCAACCTGCGCGCGGCCCAAGCCACAGAGCGGGGGAGAGCAGCAGCTGGCCGTCAACTGCATGGCCCAAGCCACAGAGCGCGGGAGCGGCAGCGGCCGGCCATTCAACCGCGCGGCCCTCTAAACTGCCCTGGCAACGCCGGGCCCCCCCAGCTAGTATATAATAAAGCGGGTTGGTTTATCTGTATGTATGTCTGTCTGTCTGTCGGCTGTCTGCCTGTCTGCTATACACTCAAAAGTTATAGAGCGTACCTACACATATGTTTTTATCAAAAGAAAGCTGATGATCAGGGGAGTGTCATAGGTGTATTCTTACTTATTGGTCAGACAAAAATTGTTCCGACAGTATACAAAAAACGTTCAAAAAACTCCGCTCATTAGCGGTTGTCCAATCCTACCACTCATTAGCATTGAGTAACGTGATGGTTGACCAATCCTACAGTTCAGTGACCTGATGGTTGACCAATCGGTGCATCACGGGCGGGACCTAATCCTGCAGCCTCCTGAAATTTCGCTGCCATTTTCCCCCTGCTTTTCCTCAACAGCGAGCGGGGCAGCTGCATCGGCTCGCCGGAGCGGGAGGTGAGTTGGGGTCACTCGGGCCGGGCCTCACAAACTGCTCGGCCCGAGACACAGAGCGGGGGAGCGGCAGCGGCTGGCCGTCAACCGCGCGGCCCTCTAAACTGCCCTGGCAATGCCGGGCCCCCCCAGCTAGTTGAAAATGTAAGAAAGAGATAAATTCTGTTTGTAAAACCCACTCGGATGTGGAATGGTGAAGCGATGGAGGTGATGCTGGGAATCTCTCTCTCGTTTCTTGTTTTTAGTCTGTTTCAAGTGGGACAGTGATGTTTGTGGAGGTGAATTGTGTGGATTATTTATAGAAGGACCCAGTGACTAGATTGACACTGTCACCTGTGACCTTTACTGCAAACCAATGGTGGAGAAATGAGCTCATTCCCTCCGTTAATCATCTGTCCGACCTAGTAGCTGAAAGGCAGCCACTCCGACAGGGCAGTGGGACTAATTGGACAGCTCTCTCACAGAGTCAGCACAGGCACGGTGGGCCGAATGGCCTCCTTCTGTGCTGCATCATTCTAGGATTCTAGACTGATGGGACCACCGGCATTATTTTCCTGTTTTGAAGTGAAAGGCTGGGGACAAAGCTTTCTCTCTGTGTGGGGTGAGGTGTTGCTGAGCTGCCCTGTGTCATCACAGAGCTGGGAGATTTGGAATGATCTGTTGTTGAGAATCGGAGGCTCACGGTATCCGACAGGAGTGAGTTTGAGAAGAGCGGAGATAAATCAGGAAGGAGCTGATTCTACACTTGGGATTTATAAGCCTGAAGATTGTCGGATCTCCCCCATCGCTGTTCCCGTGATATCTGGGGGGTCCTTGTCTGAAAGTCCCTGCCCCTATCCAATGCCAATGTCTCTCTCTGTGGCCCTCCCTGCTATCAGTGATCACAGTGTGTGTCAGCCCCAGCTCAGCATTTTCTCAAAGTCCAATTGCCTCCAGTTGTTGTGTTTTTTATTAAATCTAAAAGAGATTCTATTTCCACCAGCGGGCGACTCCATTGAGTCTCTTCACCTTTCACTGAACGTTTTCTATTCTGTGACCCCCTCCCGAGGGAATCAAACCCGTCTGATTGGAGAACAGAAACATGCTGGGCCAGCGACGAAAGGTTATCCTTTGGTTCATAGAATCCTAGAATAGTCCAGCCCAGGAGGAGGCCATTCGGCCCATCGAGTCTGTGCCGGCTCTTTCGAAGAGCGATCCAGTCAGTCCCACTCCCCGCTCTTCCCCAGATCCCTGCAATTTGTTCTCCTTCAAGGATTTCTCCAATTCCCTTTTGAAGCTACTATTGAATCTGTATCCACCGCCCGATCAGGCAGCGCATTCCAGATCCTGACCACTCACTGCCTAAAGAGTTTTTCCTCATGTCGCCTCTGGTTCTTTTACCAATCACCTTAAATCTGTGTCCTCTCGTTATCGACCCTTCACACCCATTGGGAACAGTTTCTCTTTGTTTACTCTATCGCAACCCTTCAGGATTTATTAAATCTCCTCTTAGCCTTCTCTGCTCTAAGGAGAATAATCCCAGCTTCTCCAGTCTATCCACGTAACTGTATTCCCTCATCCCTGGAACCATTCTAGTAAATCTCCTCTGCACCCTCTCCAAAGCCTTCATGTCCTTCCTATCGTGCGGTGCCCAGAATTGGACCCAATCCTCCGCTGGGGACAGACCAGTGTTTTATGCGGGTTGAGCTCAGTTTCTCAGCTCTTGTACTCGGTGCCTCTATTTATAAGCCCAGGATCCCATCGGCTTCATGAACTGCTTTGTTAACCTGCCCTGTCACCGTCACCTGCCTCTGTGCACAAACTCCCCCAGGTCTCTCTTCTTCGACCCCCTTTAAAAGTTGTACCATTTAGTGAGTATTGTCTCTCCACATTCTTCCTACCGAAATGTATCGCCTCACCTTTTCTGTGCTGAATTTCATCGGCCACATGTCCGCCCATTCCACCAGCCTGTCTCTGTCCTCCTGAAGTCGATCCCTGTCCTCCTCACTGTTGATTACATTCCAGGGATCGTGTCATCTCCTAATTTCGAAATTGTGCCCAGTACGAACAAGTCCAAGTCATTAATGTTTATCAAAATTGGCAGTGGACGGAGTACTGAACACTGGGGGACAGCACTGTAGAGCTGCCTCCAGCCTGAGAAACAGCCATTCACCACAACTCCCTGTTATCAATCACTGAGACAATTTAATATCACTTTAATCCCATGGGTTCAATTTTACTCACAACCTATTACAATGTTACAAAGTATTACAAAGTACTGAGGGAGCGCCGCACTGTCGGAGGGGCAGTACTGAGGGAGCGTTGCACTGTCGGAGGGGCAGTACTGAGGGAGCGTCGCACTGTCGGAGGGGCAGTACTGAGGGAGTGCTGCACTGTCGGAGGGTCAGCACTGAGGGAGTGCAGCACTGTCGGAGGGGCAGTACTGAGGAGCGTTGCACTGTCGGAGGGTCAGTACTGAGGGAGCGTTGCACTGTCGGAGGGGCAGTACTGAGGGAGTGCTGCACTGTCGGAGGGTCAGTACTGAGGGAGCGTTTGCCACTGTCGGAGGGTCAGTACTGAGGGAGTGCTGCACTGTCGGAGGGGCAGTACTGAGGGAGTGCCTCACTGTCGGAGGGGCAGTACTGAGGGAGTGCTGCATTGTCGGAGGGGCAGTACTGAGGGAGTGCTGCACTGTCAGAGGGCAGTACTGAGGGAGTGCTGCACTGTCGGAGGGGCAGTACTGAGGGAGCGCTGCACTGTCGGAGGGGCAATACTGAGGGAGCGTCGCACTGTCGGAGGGGCAGTACTGAGGGAGTGCTGCACTGTCGGAGGGTCAGCACTGAGGGAGTGCTGCACTGTCGGAGGGGCAGTACTGAGGGAGCATTGCACTGTTGGAGGGGCAGTACTGAGGAGTGCTGCACTGTCCGGAGGGGCAGTACTTAGGAGTGCTGCACTGTCGAGGGGCAGTACTGAGGGAGCGCTGCACTGTCAGAGGGGCAGTACTGAGGGAGCGCTGCACTGTCGGAGGGTCAGTACTGAGGGAGCGTTGCACTGTCGGAGGGGCAGTATCTGAGGGAGTGCTGCACTGTCGGAGGGTCAGTACTGAGGGAGCGTCGCACTGTCGGAGGGGCAGTACTGAGGGAGTGCTGCACTGTCGGAGGGGCAGTACTGAGGGAGTGCTGCACTGTCGGAGGGACAGTACTGAGGGAGTGCTGCACTGTCGGAGGGGCAGTACTGAAGGAGCAGTACTGCGTGCTGCACTATTGGTGGTTCAGTCTTTTAGATGAGACGTTAAACCGAGGCCCCGTCTGCATCTCAGGAAGGTGTAACAGATTCCACGGGCCTATTTGAAGAAGAGTTGGGGAGTTCTACATCTGGCAATATTATGCCTCAAACAACATCCAAAAACAAATTATATGATCACTTATTTCATTCCTTTTTTTGGATCTTGCTGTGCAAAAGATAGCTGGCGCATTTCCTACATTCCAACAGTGACCACACTTCAAATGTACTTTCTTTTGTTTTTTTCTTCATTTCTTTCCTCTCTTTTATTTCTCCTTCTCTCCTCACCAGCCTTGGGATGTAATTTGTCTCCAGGCGGCGTGAGGTGAATCTGGGAAACCTCCCGCCTCAGACTCTTCCCTCATTCCCCTGTTTCTCTGTCCCTCCCCTCACGGCCCGGACATTCGATGGCCACACGCCCGGCTTTCAGGCCCAAAACAGGGGCAAAGCATCCAATATATCGAGTTACAGAGTCCACAGCACAGAAACAGGCCATTCGGCCCCATTGGTCCATGTTGGTGTTTCTGGTCCACACCAGCCTCCTCCCACCCTTCATCATCTCACCCCCTCACCAGAACCTTCCATTCCTTTCTCCCTCATATGTTTATCCAGCTTCCCCTGAAATACATCGCTGCTATTCACCTCAACCACTCCCTGTGGCAGCGAGTTCCACATTCTCACCACTGTCTGGGTAAAGAAGTTTCTCCTGAATTCCCTGTTAAATTTATTAGTGACTATTTTATCATGTATGGCCCCTAGTTCTGGTCGCCCCCACCTTCTCTACATCTACCCTATTTTTTTATTAGTTCACGGGATGTGGGCGTCGCTGGCAAGGCCAACATTTATTGCCCATCCCTGATTGCCCTCGAAGGATGGTGGTGAGCCGCCTTCTTGAACCGCTGCAGTCCGTTGTGGTGAAGATACTCCCACAATGCTGTTAGGGAGGGAGTTCCAGGATTTTGACTCAGCAACATTGAATGAAAGATAATATATTTCCAAGTCAGGATGGTGGCGTGACTCGGAGGGGAACTTGGAGGTGGTGGTGTTCCCATGCGCCTGCTGCCCTTGTCCTTCTAGGTGGAAGAGGTCGCAGGTTTGGGAGGTGCTGGCCGAAGAAGCCTTGGCGAGTTGCTGCAGTGCATCTTGTAGATGGTACACACTGCAGCCACGGTACGCCGGTGGTGAGGGAGCGAATGTTTAAAGGTGGTGGATGGGGTGCCAATCAAGTGGGCTGCTTTGTCCTGGATGGTGTCGAGCTTCTGAGTGTTGTTGGAGCTGCACTCATCCAGGCAAGTGGAGAGTATTCCATCACACTCCTGACTTGTGCATTGTACCTTTAGGGGTACGGTAGCATCGTGGTTATGTTACTGGACTAATAATCCAGTAGGTCTGCAGACGTGAGTTCACATCCCCACCACGAAAGCTGTGGAATTCTAAATTCAGTTAATTAAATAAATTTGGTGATCATGAAACTAGCAGATTGTCATAAAAACTCCTCTGGTTCACTAATGTCCTTTAGGGAAGGAAACCTGCTGTTGTTACCGGGGTCTGGGCCTATATGTGACTCCAAACCCACTGCCCTCTGAAATAGCCCAGCGAGACACTCAGGTATACCAGACAACTACAATGAAGTGTACAGCACTGTGGGACCTCGACTGCCTAGAAGGACAAGGCATAGGAACACCACCACCTGCAAGATCCCTCTGAGTCACATACCATCCTGATTTGGAAATATATCGTCATTCCTTCATCGTCGCTGGGTCAAAATCCTGGAACTCCCTCCCTAACAGTGCTGTGGGAGCACCTTCACCACACGGACTGCAGCGGTTCAAGAAGGCGGCTCACCACCACCTTCTCAAGGGCAACTGGGATGGGGCAATAAATGCCGGCCTTGCCAGTGACGCCCACCATCCTATGAACGAATTAAAGAAAGATGGTGGAAAAGGCTTTGGGGAGTCAAGAGGTGAGACACTCGCCACACAATACCCAGCCTCTGACCTGTTCTTGTAAGCCACAGTATTTATATCACTGGTCCAGTTAAGTTTCGGGTCAATGGTGACCCCCAGGATGTTGATGGTGGGGGATTCGGTGATGGTAATGCCGTTGAATGTCAAGTGACAGTGGTTAGACTCTCTCTTTTTAATGCTGAAAGCCCGGCTCCTGTTTCTCATTAGCAGAGCAGTGTTTGAGAATCTGACCCTTGAATCAGTCGCTTGTGGGGATATATTGCAGGCTGCCCTCAATATTAGTTTGAAAGTAGGGAACAGAATGATCGGTGTGTTGGCGGTGATGGTGAACGAGGTCGATCAGTGAAGCTAAAGGCCAGTCGCAGTTTACAGGGACCATATCTGATGGATAAAAAACCCATTGTCACAACGGGTGTTGCAACCCAGTCACAAGCTGTGAGCTGTTTCTCTCTGACTGTGGGAGGGGGGGGCATTGCTTTTAAATGACTCCAAGTTGTTGTGGTTGTGGCGATCTTTAAACACCGGGAGCTTGAGCTCCTTCATCAATCATTGATGGCGACTCTCATCCATTCTGTGGAGTTGATGTCAGACACCAGTGGGTGATGAAAGGGCTCGATGCGATTCCTGGCTGTGCTTTGCCCAGGGCTCCGGGACCAGTTGGTGAGTTTATTCAAGACTAAGAGCGATAGATTTTTGGATACTCAGGGAAACAAGGGATCTGGGGATTGGTGGCAAAGTGGAGTGAGGTCAAAGATCAGCCGTGATCTTAGTGAATTACGGAGCAGTTTCAAACGGCCGAATGGCCCACTCCTGCTCCGATTTCTTCATTTATTTTATAAATGGCCTTCTGAACCACCTTATCTACCTGTCCTGCTACCTTCAGGGGTCTGTGGACATCCACTCCAAGGTTCCTCTGTTCCTCTACACTTCTCAGTGTCCTACCATTTATTGTGTGTTCCCTTTACCTTGTGAATCCTCCCCAATGCATTACCTCACAATTCTCCAGACTGAATTCCATTTGCCACTTTTCTGTCCACCTGACCAGTCTGTTGATATCTCCCTGCAGTCTACATCAATCTTCCTCACTATCAGCCACACGGTCAATTTTTGTTTCATCTTCAAACTTCTTAATAATGCCCCCTACATTGAAATCTAAATCATTGATATATACCACAAAAAGCAAGGGACCGAGTACTGAACACTACGGAACCTCACTGGAAACAGCCTTCCAGTCACAAA
Organism: Somniosus microcephalus; assembly: GCF_052327205.1. Classification (NCBI taxonomy): domain Eukaryota; kingdom Metazoa; phylum Chordata; class Chondrichthyes; order Squaliformes; family Somniosidae; genus Somniosus; species Somniosus microcephalus. The sequence goes on along the minus strand of NC_140989.1, from coordinate 381,821,807 downwards.
AACATCCGTCGACCTTTACCCTTTGTTTCCTGCCACTGAACCAATTTTGGATCTAACCACTATCCCTTGGATCCCATGGGCTTTTACTTTTTCTGACTAGTCTGCCATGCGGGACTTTGTCAAAAGTGTGATGAAATATTCCATTCATCACTGCCTGTGACTGTGGTTGGTTTCAGGTTCCCCCTTACCATTGTATTGCCTGTGACTGTGGTTGGTTTCAGGTTTCTCCTCACCATTGTATTGTGTATTGGAATGTATGGAATGTGTTGTGTGTAGGGCTCTGCCCATACCTGGCCTCTATGTAAGCCAGCTCAGTCTGGCCTCACAGCCAGTACTGCAGACCTCCAGGGAAGATACCTCTCTCCACTGCGTGTTATCTTCTAAGTTAATAAAAGCCTTGTTTTGTTTCGCTAACATCGAGTCTCGGGATTATTGAGGCACATCAAAAAGCTTTGGTAAAATCCATGTAGACTACATCAAAAACACTACCCTCATCGACCCTCCTTGTTACCTCCTCAAAAAGTTCAATCAAATTAGTCAGACACGACCTTCCCTTAACAAATCCATGCTGACTGTCTTTGATTAATCCGTGCCTTTCTAAACGGCAGCACTGAGCTCAGTCCAGCTCCGAGTCAGCACTGAGTTTCAGGCTGCCTTTTCTAACTCACTGCCGCTCGCTCTCCACTTGTTCCACTTTATTCCCTCAGCACATTTCACCCTCTCCTCAATGGACTTGCTCACCGTGACTCACCGGGATCATTCTCAAACCTTCTCACCGGCATCAATCTCTCTGTCTCTGTCTTGTGATGTGATTCTAAACGGTCGTTACTAAATCCAGTTCACAGCCTCAGCCTCGGGGATTAGTGAGAGCTGATGGATCAGCTGTGAGGACAACACTTGAGTGAGGAGAGAGATTGTCCAGAACCCGTGTGACACAATTAACCCTCAGTAACCTCACCCTCCCTAACTCTGTCACCCCCTCCCGCCCTACACCCCTCCCTATCACTGTAACCCCCTCCCACCCTACACCCCTCCCTATCTCTGTAATCTCCTCCAGCCCTACACCCCTCTGAGATCTTTGCGCTCCTCCAATTCTGGCCTCTTGTCCATCCCCGATTTTAATCGCTCCACCATTGGCGGCCGTGCCTTCAGCTGCCTGGGCCCTAAGCTCTGGAATTCCCTCCCTAAACCTCTCCGCCTCTCTCTCCTCCTTTAAGACGCTCCTTAAAACCTCCCTCTTTGACCCAGCTTTTGGTCACCTGTCCTAATATCTCCTTATGGGGCTCGGGGTCAGTTTGTGTCTGACTTACGCTCCTGTGAGGCACCTTGGGAGGTTTTGCTAGTTAAAGGCGCTATATAAATGCAGGTTGTAGTTTTGCTTTCACTGGGACTCAGTCAGTTGGATGTAAATCCCAGAAAGACAACCTGTGGCCACCTGCCATCATTGGCCACTCGCTAACCAATCGGCACAGAGCCTTTAATGAGCATGTGTGAGAGAGCAGAAGGAAAGAAGAGGCTTGAGATAAGGAGCAGAGGCCAGCAGCAGGTTAGACAGGAAGCTCCTCCCACTCCTCACACACCCAGCCAGACTCTCCACACAGCTGGAATTATTCACTGCAGCCCAAGAAAAGATTGATCAATAAAAGCCTGGCTCAAGGTCCTGTGGTGAAGCCTGAGAATGAGAGGGAGCGAGGGCCAGCGACTGTGGACACAGGGACTTGTGTCACATTCACTCTGGGCTCTGAGAAAGTCCCAAACACAAAGCTCCTCCTGACCTCCAGCCCTTCCGTCTGGTGAAGGGTCCTGGGGAACAGCCTTTACTGTCCTGCAGCCCATCCCCATCCCCCCTCTCTCTCCGTTACTGAAAGATCCCTTGAGGGGAAATGAGGAGAGCTCGGGATCTGTGACAGAGCGACTGGGAAACAGCAGCAGGAGATCGGACTGCTTCAGAACTAAAGCCCAGGGCCCCCTGATCAGTGAGGGTGAGTCTCCCCACCTCCCTCTCACTCCCGCCTCCCTCTCACTCCCCGCCTCCCCCTCACTCCCCGCCTCCCCCTCACTCCCCGCCTCCCCCTCACTCCCCGCCTCCCTCTCACTCCCCGCCCCTCTCACTCCCCGCCTCCCTCTCACTCCCCGCCTCCCTCTCTCTCCCCGCCTCCCTCTCTCTCCCCGCCTCCCTCTCACTCCCGCCTCCCTCTCACTCCCGCCTCCCTCTCTCCCCGCCTCCCTCTCTCCCCGCCTCCCTCTCACTCCCCGCCTCCCTCTCACTCCCCGCCTCCCTCTCACTCCCCGCCTCCCTCTCACTCCCCGCCTCCCTCTCACTCCCCGCCTCCCTCTCACTCCCCGCCTCCCTCTCACTCCCCGCCTCCCTCTCACTCCCCGCCTCCCTCTCTCTCCCCGCCTCCCTCTCACTCCCCGCCTCCCTCTCACTCCCCGCCTCCCTCTCACTCCCCGCCTCCCTCACTCCCCGCCTCCCTCACTCCCCGCCTCCCTCACTCCCCGCCTCCCTCTCACTCCCCGCCTCCCTCTCACTCCCCGCCTCCCTCTCACTCCCCGCCTCCCTCTCACTCCCCGCCTCCCCCTCACTCCCCGCCTCCCCCTCACTCCCCGCCTCCCCCTCACTCCCCGCCTCCCCCTCACTCCCCGCCTCCCCCTCACTCCCCGCCTCCCCCTCACTCCCCGCCTCCCCCTCACTCCCCGCCTCCCCCACTCCCCGCCTCCCCCACTCCCCGCCTCCCTCTCACTCCCCGCCTCCCTCTCACTCCCCGCCTCCCTCTCACTCCCCGCCTCCCTCTCTCTCCCCGCCTCCCTCTCACTCCCGCCTCCCTCTCACTCCCGCCTCCCTCTCACTCCCGCCCCCTCTCACCCCGCCTCCCTCTCACCCCGCCTCCCTCACTCCCCGCCTCCCTCACTCCCCGCCTCCCTCTCACTCCCCGCCTCCCCCTCACTCCCCGCCTCCCTCCCTCTCACTCCCCGCCTCCCTCTCACTCCCCACCTCCCTCTCACTCCCCGCCTCCCTCTCACTCAATTCAATTCAATTCAATTCAAATCGCTTTATTGGCATGACAAGGTACATCTTATGTTGCCAAAGCATCCCTCCCTCTCTCTCTCTCTCTCTCTCTCTCTCTCTCTCTCTCTCTCTCTGTCTCTCTCTGTCTCTCCAATTCCAATTCAAATGCTTTATTGGCATGAAAGTTTACAGAGAACCATATTGCCAAAGCTTACATAGCAAAAAGGTACAGTTTTCCAACATTCTGTAGGTGTCAATCGATTTGACATTTGTTGGGTACATACAATATTACTTTTAACAATATTAATTTTAAACAGTCTTACTTTTAAACAGTCCTCAGGTTGTGACATGTTGTTACATATTTGGCCCCAAGGTATGGTCTGTCTCCTTCTCCCAGGACTAATCTCAATTTTGACAGGTCATCCAATTCCTTGAAATCTGGGGTGGGGTTGTTTGGCTTAGTTTGTTGAATAATATGTTTCTTGATGTGTTGAATTTTTCGCATTTTAGGAGGAAATGCATTTCTGTTTCAACCTCGCCGGCCAGACATTGATCGCATATTCTATTCTCTCTAGGCTGCCAGGATTTCTTGTATCTGCCTTTTTCAATTTCCAGTTGGTGGTCGCTTAGTCTGTACCTGGTGAGGGTCTGTCTCTGTTTTGTGTCTCTGATGGTCGTGAGGTAGTCTGCCAGTTTATAATCTCTTTTTAGGGCCCGGTAACATTCTAATCTGCTTTGGCTTTCGGTTATTTTGTTCCAATGTTCCAGGTAGGTTTCTTTGCATTGTTTAATGATTTGGTTCACTCGGATTGGTGTTTGGGCGGCTGTGTTGGTCTGGGGCTGGTCAGGGTCCGGCTGAGTACTTCGTTTCAGTAGCAGCTGACTCAGGGGACTCTTCTGGGTTTAGCTCTTGGGTCTGAAAGGCTTTGAAATGAAGGGTGTCTGGGGAGCTAGATTTGAGGTGATTTAGGAAGTTTAGTGCTCGTTTTTGGATGTTTATTATCAGTGGGTATCTGCCTAGTTCGGCTCTGCATGCATTTGTTGGCATTTTTCTTTGGGTGCGAAGGATGCTTCGGCAGAATTCTGCATGTAGGGCTTCTATTGTGTGTTTTTCCCATTTAGTGTAGCTTTGGTGATTTAGCGGGCCCCATACTTCACTACCGTACAGTGCAATGGGCAGGATTATGCTGTCAAATATTTTGAGCCAGATTTTGATTGGGATTTGGATGTTGTAGAATTTTCTTTTTATTGCATATAGGGCTCTTCGGGCTTTTTCTTTTAGTGCATTCACTGCTATGCTGAAGCTCCCTGATGCTGTAATAGTTAGACCAAGGTAGGTGTAGCTCATAGTGTGTCCTATAGCGGTATCACTGAGGGTAAATTGGTATTTGTTTTCCTGACATCTGGGCCTTTTTTGAAAAATCATGATGTTGGTTTTCTTTAGATTTACTGTTAGAGCCCAATTTTGGCAGTATTTGTCGAGTAGGTCTAGTTGTTGCTGTAATCCCTGTTCTGTGGGAGACAGCAGAACCAGGTCGTCCGCATAGAACAGGGATTTCACTTCTCCATCAAGGAGACGGAGACCTGGTGACTCGCTTTGCTCCAGCATGTCTGCTAATTCATTTATGTATATGTTGAACAGGGTTGAACTCTCTCTGTCTCTCTCTCGCTCTCTCTCTCGCTCTGTCTCTCGCTCTGTCTCTCGCTCTGTCTCTCGCTCTGTCTCTCGCTCTCTCGCTCTCTCTCTCGCTCTCTCTCTCACTCTCTCTCGCTCTCTCTCTCGCTCTCTCTCTCGCTCTCTCTCTCGCTCTCTCTCGCTCTCTCTCTCGCTCTCTCTCTCGCTCTCTCTCTCTGTCTCTCGCTCTCTCTCTCTGTCTCTCTCTCTCTGTCTCTGTCTCTATCTCTCTCTCTCTCTCTCTCTCTCTCACTGTCTCTCTCTCTCTCTCTCTCTCTCTCTCTCTCTCTCTCTCTCTCTCTCTCTCTCCCTCTGTGTCTCTCCCTCTGTGTCTCTCCCTCTGTGTCTCTCCCTCTGTGTCTCTCCCTCTGTGTCTCTCCCTCTGTGTCTCTCCCTCTGTGTCTCTCCCTCTGTGTCTCTCTCTCTCTCTGTCTCTCTCTCTCTCTGTCTCTCTCTCTCTCTGTCTCTCTATCTCTTTCTGTCTCTCTCTCTCTCTCTCTCTCCTGTGAATTTGGGGAATCTGATGCTGGGACTATCCCAGTCAGTGAGCATCGTCACACCTCCCCGTTACACCAATGGAGAGTTGGAAAGTAATAAGAAAGACTTGTATTTCTACATTTCACCATCTCGGGACCTCCCAAAGCGTTTCACAGCCAATGCCGGTGGTGTAGTGGTTATGTCACTAGACTAGTAAGCCAGACGCTCAGTCAAATGCTCTGAGAATATGGGTTCAAATCCCACCACAGCAGCTGGTGGAATTTAAATTCAATTCAATTTAATTCTGGAATTAAATGTTAGTCTTAGTAATGGCGACCATGATACCATTGTCGATTGTTGCAAAAACCCATCTGGTTCACTAATGTCCTTTAGGGAAGGAAATCTGCCGTCCTTACCTGGTCTGGCCTACATGTGACTCCAGACCCACAGCAATGTGGTTGACTCTTAATGACCCTCTGAAATGGCCTAGCAAGCCACTCAGTTGTAAACAACCACTACGAAAAACAATAAGAATAAAACCGGACGGACCACCCGGCATCGACCTCGGCACCGGAAACGACAACGGCAAACCCAGCCCTGTCGACCCTGCAAAGTCCTCCTTACCAACATCTGGGGGCTTGTGCCAAAATTGGGAGAGCTGTCCCACAGACTAGTCAAGCAACAGCCTGACATAGTCATAATTACCGAATCATACCTTACAACCAATGTCCCAGACACCACCATCACCATCCCTGGGTATGTCCTGTCCCACCGGCAGGACAGACCCACCAGAGGTGGTGGCACCGTGGTATACAGTCGGGAGGGAGTAGCCCTGGGAGTCCTCAACATTGACTCAGGACCCCATGAGTCAAACAGGGGCAAGGAAACCTCCTGCTAATTACCACCTACCGCCCTCCCTCAGCTGATGAATCAGCACTCCTTCATGTTGAAGACCAATTGGAAGAAGCACAGAGTAGCAAGGGCATAAAATGTCCTCTGGGTGGGGGACTTCAATGTCCATCACCAAGAGTGGCTCGGTAGCACCACAACTGACCGAGCTGGCCGAGTCCTAAAGGACATATCTGCCAGACTGGGTCTGCGACAGGTGGTGAGGGAACCAACAATAGGGAAAAACCTACTTGATCTCGTCCTCACCAATCTACCTGTTGCAGATGTATCTGTCCATGACAGCGTTGGTGGAAGTGACCACCGAACAGTCCTTGTGGAGACGAAGTCCCGTCTTCATGTTGAGGAAACCCTCCACCGTGTTGTGTGGCACTACCACCGTGCTAAATGGGACAGATTTCGAACAGATCTGGCAACTCAAAACTGGGCATCCATGAGGCGCTGTGGGGCAGCAGCAGAATTGTATTCAACCACAATCTGTAACCTCATGGCCCGGCATATCCCTCACTCTACCATTACCATCAAGCCAGGAGACCAACCCTGGTTTAACGAAGAGTGCAGGAGAGCATGCCGGGAACAGCACCAGGCATACTGAAAAATGAGGTGTCAACCTGGTGAGGCTACAACACAGGACTACTTGCATGCCAAACAACGGAAGCAACATGCGATAGACAGAGCTAAACGATCTCACAACCATCGGATCAAATCAAAGCTTTGCAGTCCTGCCACATCCAGTCGTGAGTGGTGTTGGACAATTAAACAGTTAACAGGAGGAGGAGGCTCCAAAAATACCCCCATCCTCAATGATGGTGAAGCCCAGCACGTGAGTGCAAAAGACAAGGCTGAAGCATTTGCAACTATCTTCAGCCAGAAGTGCCGAGTGGATGATCCATCTCGGCCTCCTCCTGAGGTCCCCAGCATCACAGATGCCAGTCTTCAGCCCATTCTGTTGAGTCTGAGTGTTCCAGATATGCTTAATATAAATCACTGGGCACAGACAATTCACAATTCAAATCGCTTTATTGGCATGATAAGTTACATCTTATGTTGCCAAAGCATCAAAATACATTTATGGTTCAGCACATAAATGCAGTTCTATTCATACAGTGTATAAACAGGTATATCCCTGAGTGTGTAAATATACATTCGCATTGTTTATATATATTCTTTTCTTAGTTTACTGGTTGTCCCTCTGTTCATGGCAAGCTGTAACATAGTGTGCCGCCAGTGTTACACAGCTTCTCTCCTCTCCCAGTAGGAATGGGAGTTTTTGGTTGTCATTCAGATTTCTGAAATCAGGGCATATTTGTGAGAATTTTTGGTAGAAATTCTCCCTGATGCCCTGATATTTTCCGCAGGCTGTGAGGAAGTGCATCTCTGTCTCCACTATTCCCTGACTGCAGTGAGAGCATATCCTGTCTTCTCTTGGCAGCCTGGTCTGCCTGTGTCTGCCTTTTTCGATCGCTAGGCTATGTTCGCTAAGTCTGTACCTTGTCAAGGTTCTTCTCAGTTTGTTATCCTTTTACCATGGTCAGGTAATCAGCTATGTTGTATTGTCAACAAGAATAACTAAAACAGGTCTTTACTAATCGAAGGTCAGGGCTGAAATGCTTAGCAAATTACTACACAGAGTTTATATACCGGTGTGGTCACCACCGGTACTACAATATACAGTAGCCAAGAGAAAGTAGTCCATCTCTTAAGGTAGTCTCTTAAGGTGGTACAGGTTACATACACAACAGTTCCTCCCTTTTTAGCTTAACAGTATACATCCCAATTTAAACATAACATGGATAACATATATACAACTTCATGCAAATCTGTTCAAAGATTCAGTCTCTGAGGAGGCGGGTAACATATATACAACTTCATGCAAATCTGTTCAAAGATTCAGTCTCTGAGGAGGCCTCCTGATCCGAGATGGATAACGCCTTTCAGGGGTCTCCGGTTCTCGTTGCTGGGGTGATTCATCTAGTTGATCTCTTATGGATTGGACATCATCAGATACATTGGCGTCTGAGGTAGATGCTTCAGGTTCACTAACTTCTTCCACTGGTGTCTCTGTCGTAGTCATGGGTTCGACCCTTGTTCTCGATTCTACAAGTTGGTCAGCATGACGTCGTATTACGTTTTCACCAATATCTACCGTGTACATCAGGGGTCCTTGTCTGGCACGAATTTTTCCAGATTGCCATTTCTCATTCTTATAGTCCCGGGCTAACACTGGTTGTCCTATTTCGAAACTCCGAGTGGTCTTGTTATTTATATGCTGGAACTGTTTGTTTTCTACTTCCCTCCGCACATTTGGTTTTAACAAGTCCAGCCTGGACCGCAACCTTCTGTTATAGAACATCATGGCAGGGCTTTGATTTGTCACTGCATGAGTGGCGTTTCGATATGCCATTAAGAAATTGTCCACCTTGTGTTGTAGTGGAATCTGGTCTTCGCTCATGGCCTTTATCGCCTTTTTGAACATTTGTACAAATCTCTCGGCCAACCCATTTGTAGCCGGATGCTATGGGGCAGAGGTATATTGTTTCACCCCATTCTTCTTCATGAATTTCTGGAATTCATCTGACATGAACTGCGGTCCGTTGTCTGAACATATTTGTTCTGGCAATCCATTTCTTGCGAATATCGTTCTTAGCACTGCGATCGTCTTTTCCGAGGTAGTGGTCGCCATCTTAATCACTTCTGGCCATTTAGAATGTGCGTCTACCACAATTAAAAACATGGAGTCCATGAATGGACCTGCGAAGTCAATATGTACACGTTGCCATGGGGTTGAAGGCCATTCCCATGGATGCAGCGGTGCAATTGGAGGTGCATTTTGAACTTTTTGGCAACCTGAGCAGCTTTTAGTCAGATCCTCTATTTGTTGGTCGATACCTGGCCACCACACATAAGCCCTAGCAAGGCTTTTCATCTTGACTCCCCCCAGATGACCTTCATGCAGTTCCTTTAGAACTCTCTCCCTTAATTTAGGAGGAATAATCACCCGTGTTCCATACATCAATGTTCCTTGACAGACGGACAGCTGTTCTCGTCTGGCTGAGAATGCTGGTAACAGTGGTTCACCATGAGCTGGCCATCCTTTCACTGTCAATTCGTAGACCCGAGACAGTGTCGGGTCGTTCCTGGTTTCTCTTTCAATACTTGCATTGGTGACTGGTAAACATTCGATGATGGTCGAGTGAAATAACTCAACAGGGTCAACTGTCGGTGCCTCTTCCGCTGTAGGTAGTGGCAGGCGCGACAGCCCATCAGCATTACCATGTTGCTTTGTACCTTTGAATTCGATCTGATATTGATGTGCCCCTAGGAAAAGGGACCATCTCTGGAGCCTCTGCGCTGTCATCACCGAAACACCCTTCTTAGGGTTAAAAATGGAAACCAACGGCTGGTGGCCTGTCAGCAGCGTAAACTTTTGCCCTTGCAGGTAATAATTAAATTTTCCTACTCCCCACACAAGGCTGAGAGCCTCTCTATCTATCTGAGCATAGTTGCGCTCAGCGGAGGTCAATGATCTGGATGCGAATGCGACTGGTCTTTCCAAGCCATTTGGCAACTTATGTGAGAGCACTGCCCCAATACCATATGGAGAAGCATCACAAGCTAACCGAATAGGCAGCGTTGGGTTAAAGTGAGCCAACACTTCCTTTAGAGGTGATCAATGCCTTGCCTTTGTGAAAGGCCCGCTTGCAGTCCTCGCTCCACTTCCATGGCACTCCCTTCTGCAAAAGAGCGTTCAGCGGGTGTAGCACCGTGGATAAATTTGGCAGAAACTTATGGTAATAGCTAATCAACCCTAGGAACGACCTCAACTGGGATACATTCTCCGGAGCGGGAGCCTTCACAACAGCTTCGATCTTGTCAGGTGACTTGTGAAGCCCCTCCTGGTCAATGACGTGACCACAGTACGAGATTTGCTTCTGAAAGAACTCACATTTCTGGTGATTAACTCGAAGTCCATATTCTTTCAATCTGTTGAGCACCTGTTCCAAATTTGCAAGGTGTTCCTCATCATCATTTCCTGTAATCAGAATGTCGTCCAGGTAACATTGTACATAGATACATAGATACATAGAAGATAGGAGCAGGAGTAGGCCATTCGGCCCTTCGTGCCTGCTCCGCCATTCGATGAGATCATGGCTGATCCTTTAATTCAGTATCCCGTCCCCGCCTTCTCTCCGTAACCCTTAACCCCTTTTGCCCGTAGAAATATATCTAATTCCCTCTTAAATATATTTAATGAGCTGGCGTACACTGCCCTCTGTGGCAATGAGTTCCACAGGTTCACCACTCTCTGAGTGAAGAAATTCCCCCTCATCTCTGTCCTAAATGGTTTAGCCCTTATCCTTAAATTATGTCCTCTAGTTCTGTTCTCACCCGCCAAGGGAAACATTCCTTCTGCATCCAGTCTGTCTAGACCTGTCAGAATTTTATACACTTCTATGAGGTCCCCTCTCAATCTTCTAAACTCCAGTGTGTACATCCCTAAACTACATAGTCTCTCCTCATAGGTCATTCCCGCCATTCCTGGTATCAGCCTGGTGAATCGCCGCTGCACCCCCTCCATGGCAAGAACATCCTTCCTCAGATGAGGCGACCAAAACTGTACACAGTACTCGAGGTGTGGTCTCACCAGTGCCCTGTACAGCTGCAGCAAGGTATCCCTGTTCCTGTATTCTAACCCTTTTGCTATGAAGGCCAGCATACCGTTTGCCTTCTTGACCGCCTGTTGCACCTGCATGCTCGCCTTCAGTGACTGGTGTACAAGAACACCCAGGTCTCTCTGTACTTCCCCCTCTCCCAATCTATTGCCATTTAAATAATAATTTGCCCTCCCGTTCCTGCACCCAAGGTGGATAACTTCGCACTTGTCCACATTATAGTGCATCTGCCATTTATCCGCCCAATCGCCCAGTCTGTCCAAATCGCTCTGGAGCTTCCTGGTCTCTTCCTCTGAGCCCACCCCCCCTCCTAGTTTAGTGTCGTCTGCAAATTTGGAAATGCTGCATCCGACTCCCTGATCCAGGTCATTAATGTAAATTGTGAACAGCTGGGGGCCCAGGACAGATCCCTGTGGTACCCCACTTGTTACTGCCTGCCATTCAGAAAATGAGCCGTTTATTCCAACTCTCTGTTTTCTATCTGACAGCCAGTTCCCTATCCACGCCAAAACTTTCCCCTTTATCCCATGAGCCTCAATTTTCCATGCTAATCTTTTATGTGGGACCTTATCGAAGGCCTTTTGGAAGTCCAGGTACACCACATCTACTGGCTCTCCCCCATCTATTCTACCAGTTACTCCCTCAAAAAATTCCAATAGATTAGTCAAGCACGATTTACCCTTTGTAAATCCATGTTGACTCTGTCCTATCCTGTCCCCATTTGCTAAGTGCTCCGCTATTTCATCCTTAATGATGGACTCCAGCATTTTGCCCACAACTGATGTAAGGCTTACAGGTCTGTAATTACCTGCTTTTTCCCTACCCCCCTTTTTGAATAGTGGGGTAACGTTAGCTACCCTCCAATCCATCGGCACTGTTCCCGAGTCTAATGAATTCTGAAAAATCATCCTTAGTGCATCCGCTATCTCTAGGGCCACCTCCTTCAGTACCCTAGGATGCATGTTATCAGGCCCTGGGGATTTGTCCACCTTCAATCCCTTTAGCTTCCTTAACACCATATCCTTAGAGATATTGATTTGCGTCAGTTCCTCCTTTGCCAATGTCCCTATTTTTCCCAATATCCCAGGGAGGTTTTTTGTGTCTTCCTTCGTAAAGACTGACCCAAAGTATGCATTTAGTTGATCTGCCATTTCCTTATTTCCCATTATATATTCCCCCGTATCTGACTGCAATGGACCAACTTTGGTTTTCACCAGTCTTTTCCTTTTGATATATTTATAAAAGCTTTTGGAGTTAGTTTTTATATTTTCCGCCAGCTTGTTTTCGTAAGCTATTTTGCCCCTCTTGATCATGCCCTTTGCCCTCCTTTGCTCTATCTTAAACTGTTCCCAATCTTCCGCTCTGGCGCTTTTTTTGGCTATTTTATACGCCCTATCTTTGGATTTTATGCTGTCTCTAATTTCCCCTGTTATCCACGGTTGAGTCACCTTTTTAGATTTCCTTTTATGCCAGATTGGTATAAACAATTTTTGCAATTTTGTCATTCTATCTTTAAATGTTTGCCATTGTTTATCTACCTCCAGTCCTCCCAGGAACGTTGTCCAATCAGACCTACTCAGTTCCCGTCTCATGGCATCATAATTCCCCTTGTTTAAATTCAGGACCTTAGTCTCTGAGTCAATTTCTTCGCTCTCCATTTCGAGTGAGAAATCGATCATGTTATGATCGCTCTGACCCAAGGGTCCCCGTACAACAAGATTACTGATTAGTCCCTTCTCATTGCACAGTACCCAGTCCAATATAGCCTGTTCCCGAGTTGGTTCCTCGACATATTGATCCAGATAACCATCCCTTAAACACTCAAGGAATTCCTCCTCCTCATTATTTTTACTGATTAGGCTAGTCCAATCTATATGTAAGTTAAAGTCACCTATGATGACAGCTGTGCTCTTATTGCACGCTTCTCTAATTTCCCTCGTGATGCCCTCCCTAACCTCTATTTTACTATTTGGAGGCCTATATACCACTCCTATTAATGTTTTTCGCCCCTCGCTATTTCTTAGCTCCACCCATATAGATTCTGTATTAACTGAGTTAATATCCTTCTTTTCAATTGCATTTATCCCCTCTTTTACTAGCAATGCTACCCCTCCTCCCTTTCTTTTTTGTCGATCCTTCCTAAATACTGAATACCCCTGTATGTTAAGCTCCCAGCCCTGCTCACCCTGCAACCATGTTTCCGTAATCCCAATTAGATCATAATTATTAACCTCTATTTCCACAGCTAATTCATCTACCTTGTTCCTGATGCTTCTCGCATTAAGGTATAAAACCCTCAGGCTTTTTTTATGCTCACATTTTTTATGAATTAGTTTGGCCCTTTGTTTTTTGTTCCTCACCCTTTTACCATTTATTTCTGTCTGCCTTTCACTTTCCTCTATTTCACTACATAGGTTTCTAGCCCCCTGCCATACTAGTTTAAATGCTCCCGAACTGCTTTATCAAAAATTACCCCGAGAACATCAGTTCTGATGTGCCTGGAATTCCCTGTAATACCTGCTCCATGGCCCTTTGCCAAATCACTGGAGCCGATGCCACTCAAAAAACCAGTCTATTATACCGATATAAGCCCTTATGCGTGTTGATCGTGAGATACTGGCGTGACGCTTCATCAACTTCCATCTGTAAATACGCCTGCGCCAGACCTATCTTGGTGAAGTGTTTCCCGTCAGCCAACGAAGCGAAGATATCCTCAATCCATGGAAGTGGATATTGCACCGTGTGAAGCACCGGATTAACAGTGATCTTGAAATCGCCACAGATGCGAACCTTCCCCGGTTCCCCCGGTTTGTTACTCGATGAACGCTTCATGACGGGAACAATGGGCGTGGCCCATTCACTCCAGTCCACCTTTGACAGTACTCCGGAACGTTCTAGTCCTTCCAGCTCAGCTTCCACAGCAGGTCGTATCGCATAAGGTACACCGGTCTGGCTTTGAAAAATTTCGGGTTTGCATGTTCTTCAACTTTGATGTTTGCCGTAATTCCTTTCAGTGTTCCCAGTCCCTGCTGGAACACCTCTTTAGCATCGTCCAATATTCTGGACAGTCGTTTAGGTTTGACATCTTCCTTTTTGCCGGAATCTACAGTTAGTGCTTTTAAGGAATGCCAGTCCATATTTATTCTCCTGATCCATTCCCATCCCAGTAATGGTGGACCTCCCTCAGGTAACACATACAAGTCCATTCCTCGGTTTTCTTTATCCTTGTGGACCACCTTTACCTTTATCTTTCCAATGGGGTATACTCTTTGCCCCGTGTATGTTTTCAAAACAATCTCCGTATCCCTTAAGGGAATGTGTGGAAATAACCTTTTGTAATCTTGCTTATTCATGACCGTCAATGCCGATCCAGTGTCCAATTCCATCTTCACTTGGACTCCTGCTATCTGAAGTGTGACCCAGATAGTTTGGTGGTCTGCTGTGTTACCCACATTATGTATTCTTAGACAACCCAGTTCCTTACTGCTGGAGTCTGAATCCGTCTTCTGTTCATCCGAACTGTTCTCTGTCACCTTGTGTACCTTTTTGCACTTTTCCTGCGGTGACTTTTTGCTGCTGGTCTTCTTACCTGACCGGCATACTTTAGCTATGTGACCGAGCTTGCCACATTTTCTGCATTCCTGATTTTTGAACCAGCACTGGTTCTGATCGTGCGTTGTCCTTCCACAACGATAACACTTTACTGCACCCAATGCCATTTGATTGGTGCTGAGTTCCGATGACCTTAGTTGCATTTCCGCGGTGCCTCTTGCTGTGGCCTCGTGCGATGCTGCAATGGTGACAGCTTTCTCAAGCGTAAGGTCCTTTTCTTCTAGCAGACGCTTTTGTGTTCCTTCTTTTAATAATCCACACACGAATTTATCTCTCAGAGCATCTGCTAGTCCTGTACCAAACTGACAGTACTTTGATAGCTTACGCAGTTCAATTAAGAATTCAGCGTTGCTTTCCTCTTTCAGCTGCGTTCTGCTGTAAAATTTAAATCGTTCCGCTATCATCAGCGGTGTGGGGTTTAAATGTCTTTGCAGGATCGTAACAATTTTCGCGAAAGTCTGATCCGCCGGTTTATCTGGTGTTATCAGATGCTTCAATAACCCGTACGTCTTCGCCCCCATTGAGTTTAATAATGTTATTGCTTTCTTATCATCTGGTACTTCATTTGCTGTACAATAAACTCCAATGCATTCTACATACGTGGTCCAATCTTCAACATCACTATCAAAAGCAGTGATGTTACCGTGTTTAGGCATCCTTGAATTTTTTATTTATTTTTTTTATTTTTATTTTATTTTCCCAAGATGGCGGCTTCCCGCGCTTGGCGGCTTTTCCCGCACTTGTCTTCTTCCCCCGCCGACTACAATGACAGCTTCCCGCGCTTGGCGGCTTTTCCCGTGCTTGTCTTCTTCCCCCCCGCTGGCTACAATGGCTCTGACCGCGCTGTTGCCGTTCTCGCCTCCCAGCGGTTCTTACTTTCCCCCCAACGCTGCTTTTGCTCCCCCGCGGTTCTCGTGTCCTCAACGCTTCCCTTGTTGCTGCGCTTCTCAGCCCCGATTGCAGCCCGGCCCTTTACACTGGCTGCGGTCAAGTTCTCTGCGGTTCTCGTGGCCTTAACGCTGCCCTTGTCGCTGCGCCTCTCGGCCCCGATTGCAGCCCGGTCCTTTTCACCGGCCGCGGTCGAGTTCTCCGCCCTTTTTCCTCCGGTTTCCCTCCCCTTCTCCACTGACAATGCGGCCGACTTTCTGCCCGTGTCGCTAGATCGGCTTACCCACCACCGTGGTAGAAGAATGATCACTGCCTGTCGCTGATGGAGGACTTCGTGGTCAGTAATTTCCCCGGGTTCGCGATGCCTCCCGTGCAAATGCGGTGCTCAGCAGGATGATGAGGGCGGATGCCTCTTCTCGACGCCCGTTCTGGGGACGAAGCTGCCTTGGATGCAAACTGCCGCAGGGTAAGATCGGACTCGTCGCCACTGTTGAGTCTGACTGTTCCAGATATGCTTAATATAAATCACTGGACACAGACAACAAGAATAACTAAAACAGGTCTTTACTAATCAAAGGTCAGGGCTGAACTGCTTAGCAAATTACTACACAGAGTTTATATACCGGTGTGGTCACCACCGGTACTACAATATACAGTAGCCAAGAGAAAGTAGTCCATCTCTTAAGGTAGTCTCTTAAGGTGGTACAGGTTACATACACAACACATTCAATTCACTCCACGTGATGTCAAGAAACGGCTGGAGACACTGGATACTGCAAAGGCTATGGGCCCTGACAACATTCCGGCAATAGTACTGAAGACTTGTGCTCCAGAACTAGCTGTGCCTCTAGCCAAGCTGTTCCAGTACAGCTACAACACTGGCATCTACCCAGCAATGTGGAAAATTGCCCAAGTATGTCCTGTCTACAAAAAGCAGGACAAATCCGACCCGGCCAATTACCGTCCCATCAGTCTACTCTCAATCATCAGCAAAGTGATGGAAGGTGTCGTCGACAGTGCTATCAAGCGGCACTTACTCAGCAATAACCTGCTAACTGACGCCCAGTTTGGGTTCCGCCAGGGCCACTCAGCTCCTGACCTCATTACAGCCTTGGTCCAAACATGGACAAAAGAGCTGAACTCAAGAGGTGAGGTGAGAGTGACTGCCCTTGATATCAAGGCAGCATTTGATCGATTGTGGCATCAAGGAGCCCTAGCAAAACTGAAGTCAATGGGAATCAAGGGGAAAATTCTCCATTGGTTGGAATCATACCTAGCACAAAGGAAGCTGGCTGTGGTTGTTGGAGGTTATTCATCTCAATCACATGACATCACTGCAGGAGTTCCTCGGGGCAGTGTCCTCGGCCCAACCGTCTTCAGCTGTTTCATCAATGACCTTCCCTCCATCATAAGGTCAGAAGCGGGGATGTTCGCTGATGATTGCACACTGTTCAGCACCATTCGAGACTCGTCAGATACTGACGCAGTCCGTGCCCATATGCAGCAAGACCTGGACAACATTCAGACTTGGGCTGACAAGTGGCAAGTAACATTCGCACCACACAAGTGCCAGGCAATGACCATCTCCAACAAGCGAGACCCTAACCATCTCCCCTTGACATTCAATGGCATTACCATCACTGAATCCCCCACTATCAACATCTTGGGGGTTACCATTGATCAGAAACTGAACTGGACCAGCCATATAAATACTGTGGCTACAAGAGCAGGCCAGAGGCTGGGAATTCTGCGGCGAGTGTCTCACCTCCTGACTCCCCAAAGCCTTTCCACCATCTACAAGGCACAAGTCAGGAGTGTGGTGGAATACTCTCCACTTGCCTGGATGAGTGCAGCTCCAACAACACTCAAGAAGCTCGACACCATTCAGGATAAAGCATCCCGCTTGATTGGCACTCCATCCATCACCTTCAACATTCACTGCCTCCACCACCGGCGCACTGTGGCTGCAGTGTGTACCATCTACAAGATGCACTGCAGCAACTCGCCAAAGCTCCTTCAACAGCACCTTCCAAACCCGCGACCTCTACCACTTAGAAGGACAAGGGCAGCAGACGCATGGGAACATCACCACCTACAAGTTCCCCCCCCAAGCCACACACCATCCTGACTTGGACCTGTATCGCCGTTCCTTCACTGTCGCTGGGCCAAAATCCTGGAACTCCCTTCCTAACAGCATTGTGGGTGTACCTACACCATATGGACTGCAGCGGTTCAAGAAGGCGGCTCACCACCATCTTCTCAAGGGCAATTAGGGATGGGCACTAAATGCAGGCCTAGCCAGCGACGCCCACATCCCATCAATGAATTAAAAAAAAGTCACTTGTAATGTAGGAAAGGCGGCAGCCAATTAGTGCACAGCAAGCTCCCACAAACAGCAACGTGAAAATGAGCAGATAAAGGAGCCGGCACAGGCACGAGGGGCCGAATGGCCTCCTCTGTGCTGTGAGATTCCTGTAAGACAATGATCCTGCTGATCTCTGAGGGTGCTTTGTGTAGAATTGTGTTTACTAACCACACACGGCCAATATTTAACCTGTAGTGAAGATTCTGAAAAGAATCATTGAGAAAGATGATTCCCTCTTGGGGATTGGAGGGACAGATGCCCGGGAGCAGACGACCATTTACAGATGTTGCTGACTAGTTGTGTCACTGAGCTCCCGCCCAGATGTTCCAGGTGTGTTTAATGGCTGGATAATGATGTTTCTCTGAGTGCCCAGTGTCAGCCGAAGCCTGTAAACTGGGACAATCCAAGACTCAATCCTTATTCCCTGTGTGTCACTGGGGACAAGGAGCAGGGACACAGGAGAAAGTCTCCAATTCCACTTCATCCCAGCACAGTGTCAGAGGCTCAGGAAATGACAGCCTGCTCTCTGACCCTCAGCAAGTCCTTTTTTTATTAATTCATGGGATGTGGGTGTTGCTGGCAAGGCCAGCATTTATTGCCCATCCCTAATTGCCCTTGAGAAGGTGGTGGTGAGACACCTTCTTGAACCGCTGCAGTCCGTGTGCTGAAGGTACTCCCACAGTGCTGTTAGGGAGGGAGTTCCAGTATTTTGACCCAGTGACGATGAAGGATCGGTGATATACTTCCAAGTCAGGATGGTGTGTGATGTGGAGGGGAACTTGGAGGTGGTGGTGTTCTCATGCGCCTGCTGCCCTTGTCCTTCTAGGTGGAAGAGGTCGTGTGTTTGGGAGGTGCTGCCGAAGAAGCCTTGGTGAGTTGCTGCAGTGCAGCTTGTAGATGGTACACACTGCAGCCGCGGTACGCCGGTGGTGGAGGGAGTGGATGTTTAAGGTGGTGGATGGGGTGCCAATCAAGCGGGCTGCTTTGTCCTGGATGGTGTCGAGCTTCTTGAGTGTTGTTGGAGCTGCACTCATCCAGGCAAGTGGAGAGTATTCCATCACACTCCTTACTTGTGCCTTGTAGATGGTGGAAAGGCTTTGGGGAGTCAAGGAGGTGAGACACTCACCGCAGAATACCCAGCCTCTGACCTGCTCTTGTTGCCACAGTATTTATGTGGCTGGTCTAGTTACATTTCTGGTCAATGGTGACCCCCAGGATGTTGATGGTGGGGAATTCGGTGAAGGTAATACCGTTGAATGTCAAGGGGAGGTGGTTAGATGCTTGCTTGCTGGATAAAGTCAATGCCCGGCACTTGTGTGGCGCGAATGTTACCTGCCACTTATCAGCCCAAGCCTGAATGTCATCCAGGTCTTGCTGCATGCGGGCATGGACTGCTTCATTATCTGTGGAGTTGCGAGTGGCACTGAACACTGTGCAGTCATCAGTGAACATCCCCACTTTTGTCCTTATGTTGAAGGGAAGGTCATTGATGAAGCAGCTGAAGATGGTTGGGCCTAGGACACTGCCCTGAGGAACTCCTGCAGTGATGTCCTGGGGCTGTGATGATTGACCTCCAACCTCCACAACCATCTTCCTTTGTGCTAGGTATGACTCCAGCCAGTGGAGAGTTTCCCCCCTGATTCCCATTGACTTCAGTTTTACTAGGGCTCCTTGATGCCACAATCGGTCAAATGCTGCCTTGATGTCAGGGGCAGTCACTCTCACCTCACCTCTGGAATTCAGCTCTTTTGTCCATGTTTGGACCAAGGCTGTATTGAGGGCTGGAGTGAGTTGTCCTGGCGGAACCCAAACTGGGCATCAGTGAGCAGGTTATTGGTGAGTAAGTGCCACTTGATAGCGCTGTCGACGACACCTTCCGTCACTTTGCTGATGATTGCGAGTAGACTGCTGGGGCGGTAATTGGCTGGATTGGATTTGTCCTGCTTTTTGTAGACAGGACACACCGGGGCAGTTTTCTACATTGTTGGATAGATGCCAGTGTTGTATCTGTACTGGAACAGCTTGGCTAGAGGCGCAGCTAGTTCTGGAGCACAAGTCTTCAGCACGACAGCCGGGATGTTGTCGGGTCCCACAGCCTTTGCTGTATCCAGTGCGCTCAGCCGTTTCTTGATATCACATATTTTGAATCAAATTAGCTAAAGACTGGCTTCTGTGGTGGGGACCTCAGGAGGAGGCCGATATGGATCATCGACTCGGCACTTCTGGCTGAAGATGTTTGCAAACGCTTCAGCCTTGTCTTTTGCACTCACGTGCTGGGCTCCACCATAATTGAAAATGGGGATATTCATGGAGCCTCCTCCTCCCGTTAGTTGTTTAATGGTCCACCACCATTCACGACTGGATG
This sequence comes from Somniosus microcephalus, assembly GCF_052327205.1. Taxonomy (NCBI): domain Eukaryota; kingdom Metazoa; phylum Chordata; class Chondrichthyes; order Squaliformes; family Somniosidae; genus Somniosus; species Somniosus microcephalus. Next base: position 381,801,836 of record NC_140989.1, on the reverse strand, counting down.
GGACAGGACTGCAGAGCTGTGATCTGATCTGTTGATTGTGGGATCGCTTAGCTCTGTCTATAGCATGCTGCTTCCGCTTTTTAGTATGCATGTAGTCCTGTGTTGCAGATTCCCCAGGGTGGCACCGCATTTTTATGTCTGCCTGGCATGTTCTTCTACACTCCTTATTGAACCAGCGTTGGTCCCTGGCTTGATGGTAATGCTAGAGTGAGGGACATGCCGGGCCATGAGGTTACAGATTGTGGTGGAATACTGTTGTGTATGTACCTTTAAGAGAAAAACTGATTTTATACTGCAGTAACGGCAGTGACCACACCTGTATAAAAAGCCCTAGCAGGCTTCTGTACTTCAGTCTGACGTTTACCCTCTGTTCAGTAAATAACTGTTTTATTGTTCTCCTGCAGTCCGTGTATTATTGATACTCGGACACTACACTGGCGACGGGCAGGTTCGAACTCACCTGCAGTACTGCATCACCTCACGGGGATTTTTCCCTGAGAAGAAGCTTCTTGGAGGTCAAAGTCAGGTCAACGGGCGTCGACCGCGGGCAACCGCCCAAGGATCCATCAGTGTTTGGAGAATTGTGGGAGAGGCTGTGGAGAGCTGGGCTTGGCTCCCCAATCAAGGTGTTCCAGCAAATCGTGCTGGTAGCAGGTAGTGCGCTGACCCTTCTGGACTGCGGCGGGCTCGAGCTCGATTGAGCGGCTCTGCAAAGGGGCCGTGCAGCGTCGTCGGGAGGAAAGAGAGAGAGAGAGGGTGGAGCGCACAGGGCGCGGTCGGTGCTCAAGAACTGGGCAGCGTAGAGAAAATAAAACGAGGGGAAGGAAAAGTGAGACGCGCCAAAGCCGCGGGTCGCCGCCATTACCCTGTAGAACGCTAGGAGCAGCGTGGCAGCAAGGGGAAGAAGGAAAAGCGCGGGAGGCGCCATTTTATTCCATTGGGGAAGAAGAAAAAGCGCGGGAGGCGCCAGTTTAAATCACCCAAGATGCCGAAGAGTGGCAGTATCACTGCTTTCGACAACGAGGTAGAAGACTGGACCACGTATGTGGAAAGAATTGAAGTGTACTGCAATGCCAATGAGGTGGCCAATTGAAAGAAGGCGTCGGTATTATTAAATTTGATGGGCGCGAGAATGTATGGCCTATTGCGGAATTTAATTACCCCAGCTAAACCAATGGAGAAAAGTTTTGAAGAGATTGTTAATACCTTACAGGAACACCTAAACCCTACACCACTGCTGATAGCAGAAAGATTCAAGTTCCATAAAAGAAACCAGCACAAAGATGAGAACAATGCTGACTATCTTACGGAACTACGCAAGTTATCGAAGCACTGCCAGTTCGGAGCAGGACTGGCAGACACCTTACGGGATAAGTTTGTCTGCGGGCTCCAGAGTGAAGGAACCCAGGAACGACTACTTTCGGAAAAGGACCTGATGCTAGAACAGGCTTTCAGCATGGCAGTATCCTACAAAGCAGCAGCACGGGGAGCTGCGGAAATACAACAGAAACCACAAGAATACAGCGCTAACGAAATGGCGTATGGAGCAGAAAAGTGCTATCGCTGCGGCAGAACAACCCATGATCAGAAGGACTGCTGGTTTAAGGACAAAGTATGCAGGCAATGTGGGAAAATGGGACATATAGCAAGAGTCTGCAGGTCGGGAAAGAAAACCAACACTACAAGAACTACTAAGGAAAAGTACAAGAAAGTAAAAAAAATGACAGACATTAGTTTGAAAGATCAGGAGAGTGATAATGACTCCGGGAGCAGGAGACTAAGTTGTCTAAAGTTACACAACGTGATTGCAAAGGAGGATCACCGAACCATTTGGGTCACCCTCATGATAGCAGGGTCCCAAGTAAAGATGGAATTGGATACAGGATCAGCCCTAACTGTCATGAATCGACGAGACTATGAGCGGCTATTCTCACACATACCCTTAAAGGACACGTCCATTGTATTGAAGACATACACGGGGCAAAAAGTCTACCCCAGAGGAAAAATAAGGGTGCCAGTTAAATACAACGGCAAGGAAACACAGAAACTGTATCTATATATACTACAAGATGGAGGACCACCATTATTGGGACGTGAATGGATCCGAAAAATACAATTGGATTGGCATTCCATTCAGGCGCTAAATGTGACTGACAAAAAGGATGATGATGTCACACCTGGACGACTGTCAAAAATTCTAACTGACACAAAAGAGGTGTTCCAACAAGGACTTGGGACTCTAAAAGGAGTAACGGCAACGATAAAAATCGAAGATAACGCAAACCCAAAATTTTTTAAGGCCAGACCGGTACTGTACGCGATCCGCCCAGCCGTTGAAGCAGAACTGGAGAGTCTGCAGCTTTCGGGTGTGCTGTCCAAGGTGGACTGGAGCGAGTGGGCCACACCCATCGTTCCTGTAATGAAGAAATCATTGAGCAGCACGCCTGGGGAGCCGAAGAAGGTTCGCATCTGTGGGAACTTCAAGGTAACTGTGAACCCAGTCCTGCACACAGTACAATATCCACTTCCACGGATAGAAGATATTTTCACCTCACTATCTGGAGGGAAACGCTTTATGAAGATTGATCTGGCCCAAGCGTATCTACAAATGGAGGTGGAAGAAGCATCTCGGAAATACCTCACGATAAACATTCACAAAGGCCTTTACCAGTACAATCGACTGGTATTCAGGGTAGCATCAGCCCCAGCTATTTGGCAGAGGGTGATGGAACAAGTCCTGCAAGGGATCCCGGGGACCCAGTGTTATTTGGACGACATCCTGGTTACGGGCGTAAATGACAGTGAACACCTTGCCAACCTGGAGCAGGTGCTCACTAGATTGCAGGAATATGGGCTACGAGCCAACCGCCCCAAATGCGAGTTCTTCAGGAGACAAATCTCGTATTGTGGCCACATGATTGATGAGGAAGGGTTGCATAAGTCGCCAGATAAGATTGAGGCTGTAGTCAAGGCTCCAGCACCGGAAAATGTGTCGCAACTGAGGTCGTTTCTCGGGTTGGTGAACTACTACCATAAGTTCTTGCTGAATTTATCTACAATTCTGTACCCACTGAACGCCCTGCTGCAAACTGGAGTAACATGGAAATGGAGTGATGAGTGTAAGCGTGCCTTTCAGAAATGTAAATGCCTAATCACTTCAAAAGAAGTATTGGCCCACTACAACCCAACACTACCGATTCGGTTGACATGTGATGCGTCTCCCTACAGCATTAGAGCGGTGCTGTCACACAAATTCCTTGATGGTTCAGAGAGGCCAATAGCCTTTGCATCGCGCTCGTTAACCTCAGCCGAGCGTAACTATGCCCAGATTGACAGGGAGGCACTCCGCCTGGTGTGGGGGTGAAGAAGTTCAATCACTATCTGCACGGGCAGAAATTCACCCTACTGACAGATCATCAGCCCCTGGTCTCCATTTTTAACCCAAATAAGGGCGTTCCGGTGATGACGGCGCAACGGCTGCAAAGATGGTCACTTTTTCTAGGGGCACATCAGTACGACATAGAGTACAAGGGTACGAAACAGCATGGAAACGCTGATGGGCTGTTGCGCCTACCGTTGCCTACGGTAGAGGAAGCACCTGCAGTGGACCCTGTTGAGATATTCCATGCGACCATAGTCGAATGTCTGCCTGTTACAAACTCGAGTATAGAGAAGGAATCCCGAAATGACCCGACACTCTCTCGGGTCTATGATTTGACGGTGAAGTGATGGCCAGCATATGGCGACTCACTGTTGCCAGCATTCTCGCCAAGGAGAGAACAGCTGTCAGTGTGCCGGGGGACCTTGATGTGTGGATCCCGAGTGGTAATTCCACACAAGTTGAGAGACAGAGTGCTCAATGAGCTTCATGAGGGTCATCTGGGAGGGGTAAAAATGAAAAGCCTAGCCAGGGCTTATGTGTGGTGGCCGGGAATCGATAAACAAATCGAGGACCTGACCAAGAGCTGCTCAGGATGCCAGAAAGTCCAAAATGCACCACCACAGGCCCCTCTACACCCATGGGAGTGGCCCTCATCTCCATGGCAATGGGTACACATTGATTTTGCTGGTCCATTTATGGACTTAATGTTTCTAATCGCCGTGGATGCCCATTCGAAATGGCCAGACGTCATCAAAATGTCCTCCACCACCACGGAGAAAACTATTGCAGTCCTACAGACCATCTTCGCCAGGAATGGCTTGCCAGAACAGATTTGCTCCGACAATGGGCCACAGTTTGTGTCCGAGGATTTCCGGAGGTTTCTGTGGAATAATGGGGTGAAACATTACACATCTGCCCCATATCATCCAGCCACAAATGGATTGGCTGAGAGGTTTGTTCGGACCTTTAAAAAGGCAATAAAGGCGATGTATAACGACGACATACCACTACAACACAAGGTAGATAATTTCTTGTTTGCTTACCGGAATGCGACACATGCAGTCACCAACCAAGCTCCAGCCATAATGTTCTTCAACCGAAGGCTAAGATGTCACCTGGATTTGCTCAAACCAAACATAAGACGAGATGTTGAGGATAAGCAATTCCAGCACATCAATGAGAAGCCAACCCGGAGCTTCAAGATAGGGCAACCAGTCTTGGCCCGCGACTACCGAACAGAAAAATGGCAGCCAGGAACGATATGCACACAGCAGGGACCACTAATGTACACAGTGGACGTTGGAGAGAGCATCGTGAGATGCCATGCTGACCAGATTCTAGAGTCACAGGAACAAGCCAAACCTATACCACGAGCATGTGCACCTGGTAATGAACCCGAAGTACAGATTGCGTCTACCTCAGAAGCAGTGGTATTGGAAGCTGACGAACCAACCAATGACAATGAGCCAGAATCGACTCCGCCGCAAGAACAGGATATTCGAGAAAGGCGCTATCCAGTCAGGATCAGGAAGCCTCCTCAAAGACTGAACTTATAAATAATTATTTCAGTTGATGTATATAGTACAGAGAAAATTGTAATTGTAATTAGTTATTATTTAGTTGTTAAATGAATGTTATGTACTGTTTATCTAAAAGGGGAGGAATTTTTGTGTATGTACCTTTAAGAGAAGAACTGATTTTATACTGCAGTACTGGCAGTGACCACACCTGTATAAAAAGCCCGAGCAGGCTTCTGCACTTCAGTCTGATGTTTACCCTCTGTTCAGTAAATACCTGTTTTATTGTTCTCCTGCAGTCCGTGTATTATTGATACTCGGACACTACAAATACTATTCTGCTGCTGCTGATGGCCCACAATGCCTCATGGATATCCAGTTTTGAGCTGTTAGATCTGTTCTGAATCTATCCCATTTAGCACGGTGGTAGTGCCACACAACACAATGGAGGATGTCCTCAGTGTGAAGACGGGATGTCGTCTTCACAAGGACTGTGTGGTGGTCACTGCTACCAATGTTATCATGGACAGATGCATCTGCGACAGGTAATTTGGTGGGGAAGAGCTCAAGTTGGTTTTTCTGCTCGTGTTGGTTCTCTCACCACCTGTCGCAGGCCCAGACTGGCAGCTATGCCCTTCAGGGCACGGCCAGCTCAGTCAGTAGTGGTGCTACCGAGCCACTCTTGGTGATGGACACTGAACTCCCCCACCCAGAGTACATTCTGTGCCCTTGCTACTCTCAGTGCTTCTTCCAAGTGGTGTTCAACATGGAGGAGAGCTGATTCATCAGCTGAGGGAGGGCGGTAGGTGGTAATCAGCAGGAGGTTTCCTTGCCCATGCTTGAACTGAAGCCATGAGACTTCATGGGGTCCGGAGTCAATGTTGAGGACTCCCAGGGCCACTCCTTCCTGACTATATACCACTGTGCCGCCACCCCTGGTGGGTCTGTCCTGCTGGTGGGTCTGTCCTGTCCAGGGGTGGTGATGCAGGTATTTGGGACATTGGCTGAAAGGTATGATTCTGTGAGTATGACTATGTCAGGTTGTTGCTTGACTGGTCTGTGGGACAGCTCTCCCAATGTTGGCACAAGTCCCCAGATGTTGGTGAGGAGGACTTTGGAGGATCGACTGGGCTGGTTGTGCCGTTGTTGGTGCTGAGGTCGATGCCGGGTGGTCTGTCTGGTTTTTGTATTCAGATTGTTTTTTGTAGCCATTTTTTTGCAACTGAGTGACGCTCGGCCATTTCAGAGGGCAGTTAAGAGTCAATCACATTGCTGTGGGTCTGGAGTCACATATAGGCCAGACCGGGTAAGGACGGCAGATTTCCTTCCCTAAAGGGCATGAGTTAGAGGCTTTTACGACAATCCTATAGTTTCATGTTCACCATTCCTGATACTAGCTTTTTATTCCAGATATATAAATATAGAGAGAGAGAGAGAGATAGAAAAATAGAGATACATATAGAGAGATAATAGAGAGATAGAGATAGAGGAGGGGAGAGAGAGAGAGAGATAGAGGGGAGAGAGAGATAGAGAGATAGAGGGGAGAGAGAGAGAGATAGAGAGAGAGAGGTAGAGAGCGAGCTGGAGATGCCGTGAAGGGATTTAAACACGGCTGCAAAGAGCGACACGGCTATTCCCAGCCAGAATGGAGATGATTGGGTAATTCCCCCTCGAATCACGCCTGGAGGCCGCACTGCTGTCAGTGACTGGGATTGATTTCACCCACATCACTTGTATTCTGTAACTATCCTCCACACTCATAGAATCGGAAAATAGTACAGCACAGAAGGAGGCCATTTGGCCCATTGAGTCTGCACTGGCTCTTCCGAAGAGTAATTCAGTTAATCCCATTCCCCCGCTCTTTCTCCAAAGCACTGCATTTTTTTTCTGCACTGCAATTACTCACTTTTATTTGCTGGAGAAATAATCCTACTTTAATCAGGAGATTTTGCTGCAGCTTCAGTCAGGAGTTCTGTATGCTGAAGCTCAGAGAGACTCTGTTTAAATAGACTCTGCCCATTGCTGAGTAAATAGATTCTGTTTACTGATTGCTGAGTAAATAGACTCTGTTTGCTGATTGCTGAGTAAATAGACTCTGTTTGCTGATTGCTGAGTAAATAGACTCTGCCCATTGCTGAGTAAATAGACCCTGTTTGCTGATTGCTGAGTAAATAGACACTGTTTGCAGTAAAATAGACTGTTTATTGTGAGTCCTGTCACAAGTCCCACCCTGCCTCTAACTCATTGGCTGACACTGTGGTGTCAATACTCACATTGTTTAAACAGGAGGATGAGAATGTTAAATTTGAGGGACCGGGAACCAATGTGGGACAAGGGTGATGGGCAGCAGAGTTTGGGATGAGCTGAAGAGGGTGGAGGTTGGGAGATCGGCCGGGAGAGTGTTGGAGTAATCGAGTCTGGAGGTGGCAAATGCACAGGTGAGGGTTACAGCAGTGATGGGCAAGGGGGAGGTGGGCAATGTTAAGGTGGGGGTGGGCCGCCTTCCTGAACCACTGGGAGCGGGTTTGATACAAACTGAGGGTCTCGCTCGGTCATTTCAGAGGGCAGTTCAGAGTCAACCAGGTTGGTGAGGGACTGGAGTCACATACAGGCCCAGACCGGGTAAGGACGGCAGGTTTCCTTCCCTGAAGGACATCAGTGAACCCGTTGGGTTTTTAGACAATCCGACAGCTTCATGGTCACTTTTACTGGTCCCAGATTTTTATTTCCAGTTTTAACTGAATTCTAATTCTGAACCTGCCCGGGTGGGATTTGAGCTCACAGTCCCTGGATTATCAGTCCAGTAACATTAACCCCTACACCACCCAATCCCGATTATTCTGCACCTCTTCTGATAAAACCCCGAATTCCATGAGCTGTTTCACAGCCTTATCCCCTGAGGTGCTGCCTTTAATGAGCTGGGACCCTGTCCCCAGATCCCTCTGCTCCCCCCGGCCCCACTCCCATTCCCAGAGGGGAAGGTGGCGGGTCTGAAGCTGGGCTCTGGGACAGGGGACGAGGAGCTGTATTGAGAGAGCAGCTTTCCTGTAGTGAAGCTCTCCAGCCCAGTCTCAATGCTGTGAAATCTCCCTCAGAGAGCAGGCCAGGATATATCATTCTGTCCCCCAGAGCAGCGAGATTTACACCCAAAATACTTCATTATCTGTAAATCGCTGTGGGATGTCCTGAGGATGTGAAAGTCGCTATAGAAATACAAGTCTGTCTTTGATTACAATTCCTTCCTGTGTCCCTTTGAGTTGAGGACAGTTTCTGCCTTTCATCAATGTTTAAACATGATGAATTATTCTTTGAAGATGTTGAATTGAAGAGCCATGAACCTTTTAGCAGTGAGTCAGATGTCAATTCTCTGGTTACACAGTGTTGAACGGATTTTGTGTGGGTGTTTATTGCTGAGATTCATTGCGAGCGAGCCACAGTTTGTGTCTGCAGACTCCCAAAGCCCAGAGCCTTGTGCTGAGAGGGAGCTGTTTCATTAGGAACAGTTAATGAGCAAGTATTGGAGGAGAGGGGAGGAAGCAGCCCATCGCCCAGTGCCGCTGGGTGGGGAGACTGCAGGCATACTCTGCCTGCGCCTCACTCTTGCTCAATATAAAGCTGCTGTGTGTGTGGAGAATAGAAAAGATGCTGCAATAATTAGCGGTAGATGGCCTTCCAGGGCGGGCCCTCCATGGTCAATGATTGCTGTTCTAATCAACACTCCCGGGGATTTCCAGTGGGTCAGGAGAGCGAGAGGTGAGGACACAACATTCTCCAGCTCAGCACTCTCACTGGGCCCACTGCCTCCTTTCAGCAAATCATTCCCGGCCTTCATAGTCGGCAATTTGGGATTTCTCTCTGGGAATGAGGCGGTGGGAAGGTCATTAAGCTCCGTGTTTCCCATTTATCCATTGTGTGATAAAGCGGCAATATTACTGAATCAGGAGAAGTCCTAATTGGCATTGTATCCCGAGCTCATCTTGTGGGCAGAGATTTCAGAGATTGTGTGTAGAATTTCTTCACCAAAGGACTGGTTTCAAATCCACCTGTAGAGTCTATCAGGCGGGAAAAGACCATCACTGACTGATTAATATCTCCAGACATTTCTGTCTGTGCTTCTCCCTGTGTGAGCTCAAACCTACTTATACCGGCCGACAAACAGCTCCCACACAATCGGTGTGTTCACGGAGCAAACTTCTGTCCGTTGTCTGTCTTTGTGGGATTGGGTGAAATGCTCGATATGGCAGTGTTCCCTGGGCTAGGGGTGAGGGAGTCTCGCTCCCTCCAGTCTGTTCCCTGGGCTAGGGGTGAGGGAGTCTCGCTCCCTCCAGTCTGTTCCCTGGGCTAGGGGTGAGGGAGTCTCGCTCCCTCCAGTCTGTTCCCTGGGCTAGGGGTGAGGGAGTCTCGCTCCCTCCAGTCTGTTCCCTGGGCTAGGGGTGAGGGAGTCTCGATCCCTCCAGTCTGTTCCCTGGGCTAGGTGTGAGGGAGTCTCGCTCCCTCCAGTCTGTTCCCTGGGCTAGGGGTGAGGGAGTCTCGCTCCCTCCAGTCTGTTCCCTGGGCTAGGGGTGAGGGAGTCTCGCTCCCTCCAGTCTGTTCCCTGGGCTAGGGGTGAGGGAGTCTCGCTCCCTCCAGTCTGTTCCCTGGGCTAGGAGTGAGGGAGTCTCGCTCCCTCCAGTCTGTTCCCTGGGCTAGGGGTGAGGGAGTCTCGCTCCCTCCAGTCTGTTCCCGGGGCTAGGGGTGGGGGAGTCTCGCTCCCTCCAGTCTGTTCCCTGGGCTAGGGGTGAGGGAGTGTCGCTCCCTCCAGTCTGTTCCCTGGGCTAGGGGTGTGGGTGCCTCGCTCCCTCCAGTCTGTTCCCTGGGCTAGGGGTGAGGGAGTCTCGCTCCCTCCAGTCTGTTCCCCGGGCTAGGGGTGAGGGAGTCTCGCTCCCTCCAGTCTGTTCCCTGGGCTAGGGGTGAGGGAGTCTCGCTCCCTCCAGTCTGTTCCCTGGGCTAGGGGTGAGGGAGTCTCGCTCCCTCCAGTCTGTTCCCTGGGCTAGGGGTGAGGGAGTCTCGCTCCCTCCAGTCTGTTCCTTGGGCGAGGGGTGAGGGAGTCTCGCTCCCTCCAGTCTGTTCCCTGGGCTAGGGGTGAGGGAGTCTCGCTCCCTCCAGTCTGTTGCCTGGGCTAGGGGTGAGGGAGTCTCGCTCCCTCCAGTCTGTTCCCTGGGTTAGGGTTAAGGGAGTCTCGCTCCCTCCAGTCTGTTCCCTGGGCTAGGGGTGAGGGAGTCTCGCTCCCTCCAGTCTGTTCCCTGGGCTAGGGGTGAGGGAGTCTCGCTCCCTCCAGTCTGTTCCCTGGGCTAGGGGTGAGGGAGTCTCGCTCCCTCCAGTCTGTTCCCTGGGCTAGGGGTGAGGGAGTCTCGCTCCCTCCAGACAGTGTTCCGTGGGCTAGGGGTGAGGGAGTCCCTCTCCCTCCAGTCTGTTCCCTGGGCTAGGGGTGAGGGAGTCTCGCTCCCTCCAGTCTGTTCCCTGGGCTCGGGGTGAGGGAGTCTCGCTCCCTCCAGTCTGTTCCCTGGGCTAGTGGTGAGGGAGTCCCGCTCCCTCCAGTCTGTTCCCTGGGCTAGGGGTGAGGGAGTCTCGCTCCCTCCAGTCTGTTCCCTGGGCTAGGGGTGAGGGAGTCTCGCTCCCTCCAGTCTGTTCCTTGGGCTAGGGGTGAGGGAGTCTCGCTCCCTCCAGTCTGTTCCCTGGGCTAGGGGTGAGGGAGTCTCGCTCCCTCCAGCCTCTTCCGTGGGCTAGGGCTGAGGCAGTCTCGCTCCCTCCAGTCTGTTCCCTGGGCTAGGGGTGAGGGAGTCTCGCTCCCTCCAGCCTGTTCCCTGGGCTAGGGGTGAGGGAGTCTTGCTCCCTCCGGTCTGTTCCCTGGGCTAGGGGTGAGGGAGTCTCTCACCCTCCAGTCTGTTCCCTGGGCTAGGGGTGAGGGAGTCTCGCTCCCTCCAGTCTGTTCCCTGGGCTCGGGGTGAGGGAGTCTCGCTCCCTCCAGTCTGTTCCCTGTGCTAGGGGTGAGGGAGTCTCGCTCCCTCCAGTCTGTTCCCTGGGCTAGGGGTGAGAGAGTCTCACTCCCTCCAGTCTGTTCCCTGGGCTAGGGGTGAGGGAGTCTCGCTCCCTCCAGTCTGTTCCCTGGGCTAGGGGTGAGGGAGTCTCGCTCCCTCCAGTCTGTTCCCTAGGCTAGGGGTGAGGGAGTCTCGCTCACTCCAGTCTGTTCCCTGGGCTAGGGGTGAGGGAGTCTCGCTCCCTCCAGTCTGTTCCTTAGGCTAGGGGTGAGGGAGTCTCGCACCCTCCAGTCTGTTCCCTGGGCTAGGGGTGAGGGAGTCTCGCTCCCTCCAGTCTGTTCCTTAGGCTAGGGGTGAGGGAGTCTCGCTCCCTCCAGTCTGTTCCTAGGGGTGAGGGAGTCTCGCTCCCTCCAGTTTTTTCCCTGGGCAAGTGGTGAGGGAGTCTCGCTCCCTCCAGTCTGTTCCCTGGGCTAGGGGTGAGGGAGTCTCACTCCCTCCAGTCTGTTCCCTGGGCTAGGGGTGAGGGAGTCTCGCTCCCTCCAGTCTGTTCCCTGGGCTGATGGTGAGGGAGTCTCGCTCCCTCCAGTCTGTTCCCTGGGCTGGGGGTGAGGGAGTCTCGCTCCCTCCAGTCTGTTCCCTGGGCTAGGGGTGAGGGAGTCTCGCTCCCTCCAGTCTGTTCCTTGGGCTAGGGGTGAGGGAGTCTCGCTCCCTCCAGTCTGTTCCCTGGGCTAGGGGTGAGGGAGTCTCGCTCCCTCCAGTCTGTTCCCTGGGCTAGGGGTGAGGGAGTCTCGCTCCCTCCAGTCTGTTCCCTGGGCTAGGGGTGAGGGAGTCTCGCTCCCTCCAGCCTGTTCCCTGGGATGGGGTGAGGGAGCCTCGCTCCCTGCAGTCTGTTCCCTGGGCTAGGGGTGAGGGAGTCTCGCTCCCTCCAGTCTGTTCCCTGGGCTAGGGGTGAGGGAGTCTCGCTCCCTCCAGTCTGTTCCCTGGGCTAGGGGTGAGGGAGTCTCGCTCCCTCCAGTCTGTTCCCTGAGCTAAGGGTGAGGGAGTCTCGCTCCCTCCAGTCTGTTCCCTGGGCTAGGGGTGAGGGAGTCTCGCTCCCTCCAGTCTGTTCCCTGGGCTAGGGGTGAGGGAGTCTCACTCCCTCCGGTCTGTTCCCTGGGCTAGGGATGAGGGAGTCTCGCTCCCTCCAGTCTGTTCCCTAGGCTAGGGGTGAGGGTGTCTCGCTCCCTCCAGTCTGTTCCCTGGGCTAGTGGTGAGGGAGTCTCGCTCCCTCCAGTCTGTTCCCTGGGCTAGGGGTGAGGGAGTCTCGCTCCCTCCAGTCTGTTCCCTGGGCTAGGGGTGAGGGAGTCCAGCACCCTCCAGACAGTGTTCCCTGGGCTAGGGGTGAGGGAGTCTCGTTCCCTCCAGACAGTGTTCCCTGGGCTAGGGGTGAGGGAGTCACACTCCCTCCAGTCTGTTCCCTGGGCTAGGGGTGAGGGAGTCTCGCTCCCTCCAGTCTGTTCCTTAGGCTAGGGGTGAGGGAGTCTCGCTCCCTCCAGTCTGTTCCCTGGGCTAGGGGTGAAAGACTCTCGCTCCCTCCAGTCTGTTCCCTGGGCTAGGGGTGAGGGATTCTCGCTCCCTCCAGTCTGTTCCCTGGGCTAGGGGCGAGGGAGTCTCGCTCCCTCCAGTCTGTTCCCTGGGCTAGGGGTGAGGGAGTCTCGCTCCCTCCAGTCTGTTCCCTGGGCTAGGTGTGAGGGAGTCTCGCTCCCTCCAGTCTGTTCCCTGGGCTAGGGGTGAGGGAGTCTCGCTCCCTCCAGTCTGTTCCTTGGGCTAGGGGTGAGGGAGTCTCGCTCCCTCCAGTCTGTCCCCTGGGCTAGGGGCGAGGGAGTCTCGCTCCCTCCAGTCTGTTCCCTGGGCTAGGGGTGAGGGAGTCTCGCTCCCTCCAGTCTGTTCCCTGGGCGAGGGGTGAGGGAGTCTCGCTCCCTCCATTCTGTTCCCTGGGCTAGGGGTGAGGGAGTCTCACTCCCTCCAGTCTGTTCCCTGGGCTAGGAGTGAGGGACTCTCGCTCCCTCCAGTCTGTTCCCTGGGCTAGGGGGTGAGGGAGTCTTGTTCCCTCCAGTCTGTTCCTTGGGCTAGGGGTGAGGGAGTCTCGCTCCCTCCAGTCTGTTCCCTGGGCTAGGGGTGAGGGAGTCTCGCTCCCTCCAGTCTGTTCCCTGGGCTAGGGGTGAGGGAGTCTCGCTCCCTCCAGTCTGTTCCCTGGGCTAGGGGTGAGGGAGTCTCGCTCCCTCCAGTCTGTTCCCTGGGCTAGGGGTGAGGGAGTCTCGCTCCCTCCAGTCTGTTCCCTGGCCTAGGGGTGAGGGAGTCTCGCTCCCTCCAGTCTGTTCCCTGGCCTAGGGGTGAGGGAGTCTCGCTCCCTCCAGTCTGTTCCCTGGGCTAGGGGTGAGGGAGTCTCGCTCCCTCCAGTCTGTTCCCTGGGCTAGGGGTGAGGGAGTCTCTCTCCCTCCAGTCTGTTCCCTGGGCTAGGGGTGAGGGAGTCTCGCGCCCTCCAGTCTGTTCCCTGAGCTAGGGGTGAGGGAGTCTCGCTCCCTCCAGTCTGTTCCCAGGGCTAGGGGTGAGGGAGTCTCGCTCCCTCCAGTCTGTTCCGGGGGTTGTGTGAGCTTTGTGATAAAGATGTGTTCTGAATTATCTCACATCGCTTGTGGCAGTTTAAACAATGTGCTGGTTAGTGAATCTTCTCCAACCGGAACCGCCAGTGCGGAGTTATAGATCAGGATCGGTGATGTTCAATTGTGCTTCAAACACCCTCTTTGGGCTGTGAGTAATAAAAGGAGTTTCATGACACCCTCGCTGTAACAGGACAGCAGTAAACCGGGTAAGGACGGCAGGTTTCATCCTGAAAGGACATCAGTGAACCAGTTGGGTTTTTACAACAATCCGACAGCTTCGTGATTGCTTTTACTGATCCCACGGTTTTTACTTTCTTTCTAAATATTGCCATGGGATCTTTGTTGTTCACCTGAGATGGCAGATTGTTTTTACTGAGAATAGATTTAAATCTCGTTTTAACATTTTACCCGAAAGGCGGCAACTCCGCCAGTGCGGCGCTCCCTCAGTACTGCCCCTCCGACAGTGCAGCACTCCCTCAGTACTGCCCCTCCGACAGTGCAGCACTCCCTCAGTACTGCCCCTCCGACAGTGCGGCGCTCCCTCAGTACTGCACCTCCGACAGTGCAGCAGTCCCTCAGTATTGCCCCTCTGACAGTGCAGCACTCGATCAGTACTGCCCCTCCGATAGTGCAGCACTCGCTCAGTACTGCCCCTCCGACAGTGCAGCACTCCCTCAGTACTGCCCCTCCGACAGTGCGGCGCTCCCTCAGTACTGCCCCTCCGACAGTGCAGCACTCCCTCAGTACTGCCCCTCCGACAGTGCGGCGCTCCCTCAGTACTGCCCCTCCGACAATGCGGCACTCCCTCAGTACTGCCCCTCCGACAGTGCGGCACTCCCTCAGTACTGCCCCTCCGACAGTGCGGCACTCCCTCAGTACTGCCCCTCCGACAGTGCGGCACTCCCTCAGTACTGTCCCTCCGACAGTGCGGCACTCCCTCAGTACTGTCCCTCCGACAGTGCGGCACTCCCTCAGTACTGCCCCTCCGACAGTGCAGCACTCCCTCAGTACTGTCCCTCCGACAGTGCAGCACTCCTTCAGTACTGTCCCTCGGACACGGCAGCACTCCCTCAGTACTGCCCCTCTGACAGTGCAGCACTCCCTCAGTACTGCCCTCCGACATTGCAGCGCTCCCTCAGTACTGTCCCTCCGACAGTGCAGCACTCCCTCAGTACTGCCCCTCCGACAGTGCAGCACTCCCTCAGTGCTGCCCCTCCGACAGTGCAGCACTCCTTCAGTACTGTCCCTCCGACAGTGCAGCACTCCTTCAGTACTGTCCCTCGGACACGGCAGCACTCCCTCAGTACTGCCCCTCTGACAGTGCAGCACTCCCTCAGTACTGCCCTCCGACATTGCAGCGCTCCCTCAGTACTGTCCCTCCGACAGTGCGGCGCTCCCTCAGTACTGTCCCTCCGACAGTGCGGCACTCCCTCAGTACTGCCCCTCCGACAGTGCAGCACTCCCTCAGTGCTGCCCCTCCGACAGTGCAGCACTCCCTCAGTGCTGCCCCTCCGACAGTGCAGCACTCCCTCAGTACTGTCCCTCCGACATTGCAGCGCTCCCTCAGTACTGCCCCTCCGACAGTGCAGCACTCCCTCAGTACTGCCCCTCCGACAGTGCAGCGCTCCCTCAGTACTGCCCCTCCGACAGTGCAGCACTCCCTCAGTACTGTACTGGGAGTGACTGCGTGGATTTTGTGCTCAAGTTACAGGAAAGGCCCATTAAACGATGGTAGAGGCAGGAACCCTAACCACATTTAAAAAGTACTTGGATGTGCACTTGGGATGCTGTAACCTGTAGGGCTACGGACCAAGAGCTGGGAAGTGGGATTAGGCTGGATCGCTCTTTGTTGGCCGGCGCGGACACGATGGGCCGAATGGCCTCCTTCCGTGCTGTAACTTTCTATGATTCTATGACACTGATGCAATAGTTGATCAGGTGACTCTGATCAATGGCATCTTTCTGAAATAAACAGTCTGCGTGACTTTCTGTAACTAAAGTGGTTTGGGTGTTTAACGGGAGATCTGCTCTCCTTCTCAATGCAGCAGCAGGTTGCAGGAGGGGCCCATTAAGTGAGATGTTGTTGAGACATTGCGAGCAGGATCGATCCCCTCACACATGGCCAGTGTCAGAGAATGTGGGGAGGACAGTGAAAGATAATCTGCTTTTATCATCATTTGAGGCTAACTGGGTTTTGCAACATTGAATCCACGGGCAGATCGAACGATGAAACTTTAATTTGGGTTAATTAGGGTGACGGAGTTACATGTCGCAGGATGTGGTTTATCTTCAGTTCAATACGAGGGAAATGACCCTGGACTCGGAGGGAAGCAGAAATCAGTGAAGATCAGTGAGTGATTGCGGCTGACCTGGGAGTGCAGTGAGCAGCGACGCCCGACCAGAGCGGACCTGCGTGAGGTAGAGGCAGCGCGGCAGCTTTAAAAGGAGGGGCGAGGCGAGGCCCGACCACAGCGGCTGACCTGGGAGTGCAGTGAGCAGCGACGCCCGACCAGAGCGGACCTGCGTGAAGTAGAGGCAGCGCGGCAACTTTAAAAGGAGGGGCGAGGCGAGGCCCGACCAATTCAACAGCAGGGGAGAGAGGTAAAAAGTAATCGAAGTGTGACGTCACCAGGAAGGAGGTAAGTGATTGGTTGGTGAGTATTTCTTCTTTTTATTACAATCTTAAATTCTGCAGTTTTTTTCTAGGGTCTCTGTGCTGTAGTGGAGACAGTTGGTAAACCATTTAACTGGTGTAATTAGAGGGATTGATTTAATTTAAATCCAATTAATTAAAGGGGATACTAGCATCTATAATCGGGAAGAGGGTGTCCATAACTAACAATAAAAATTTTTAATTAATTACATAGAAAGGAGCAGGTGATGTGTTACTGTTGCGAGATGTGGGAGCCGGTAGACCCCATTGAGGCTAACGGTGATTACATCTGTGACAAGTGTCTGCTGCTACAGGATCTCCAGCTCCGTGTTGATGAGCTGGAGTCTGAGCTTCAGATACTGCGACACATCAGGGAGGGGGAGAAGTACCTGGACTCTGTGTATCAGGAGGTGGTCACACCTATGAAGTTAATTAATTCAGATGTAGTCCGTGGCCAGGGTCAGGACGGTGTGACTACGAGTGAGGCAGGTACGGGGAACCAGGAGGTAGTGTTGGAGGAGCCGCAGCCCTTGCTCTTGTCCAACAGGTTCGAGGTTCTTACTCCCTGTGGGGACGGGAGCAGGGACTGCAGGGAGGATGAGCAACCTGGAGGGGGGAGTAACTAGAAATGTTGTAGTGGTAGGGGATAGTATTATTAGGGGGATAGATAGAGTTCTCTGCAGCCAAGAGCGACAGTCCCGTAGGCTGTGTTGCCTACCCGGTGCCAGGGTTAAGGACATCTCCTCTGGGCTGGAAAGAAACTTGCAGTGGGAGGGGGTGGATCCAGTCGTCGTGGTCCATGTTGGTACAAACAACATAGATAGGACTAGGAAGCCGGTTCTGTTAAAGGAGTATGAGCAGCTAGGGGTCAAATTAAAAAACAGAACCTCAAGGGTAATAATCTCTGGATTATTACCTGAGCCACGAGCGAATTTGGCTAGGACAAATAAAATCAGAGAGTTAAATGCGTGGCTCAAAGACTGGTGTGGGAGAAATGGGTTTTGCTTCCTGGGACACTGGCACCAGTACTGGGGCAGGAGGGAGCTGTTCCGTTGGGACGGGCTTCACTTGGCCAGTGCTGGGACTAGGGTCCTGGCGGATCATATAACTAGGGCTGTAGAGAGGGCTTTAAACTAACTAGTGGGGGGGAGGTTCCTAGAGAACAAATAATAAAAATGACAACAGAGAAGGTCATAGACTTAGGTAGCAGTGGGGAAATGAAAAACCAGAGCGTGTCAGGAAGGGGCAGAAGGTATGGAGTAAAAGGTAAAGTAATAAAAAGGGCAAAAGCAGGAACTAAGTGTCAAAAAACACATTTGAAAGTTCTCTATCTGAATGCACGTAGCATTCGTAACAAAATAGATGAGTTAATGGCACAAATAACTACATATGGGTATGATCTTGTGGCCATTACAGAAACATGGCTGCAGGGTGACAATGCCTGGGAATTAAACATACCAGGTTATTTAACGATCAGGAAGGACAGGCAGGAAGGAAGGGGAGGTGGGGTGGCTATGTTAATAAAGGAAGGAATCACTGTAATACAGAGAAATGATATTGGGTCAAAAGATCAGGATAATGAAACAGTTTGGGTGGAGATAAGGAATAATAAGGGGAAAAAAACACTAGTGGGCGTAGTCTATAGGCCTCCGAACAGTTGCAACTCGGTTGGACGGAGTATCAATCAGGAAATTGTTGAGGCTTGTAATAAGGGAACATCTATAATTATGGGGGATTTTAACTATCATATTAACTGGACAAATCAAATTGGGCAGGGCTGCCTTGAGGATGAGCTCATTGAGTGTATTAGGGATGGGTTTCTTGAGCAGTATGTAACTGAACCGACCAGGGGGCAAGCAACCTTAGATCTGGTCCTGTGTAACGAGACAGGATTAATTAAAAATGTCCTAGTAAAGGATCCCCTTGGAATGAGTGACCATAACATGGTTGAATTCCATGTTCAATTAGAGGGTGAGGAGGTTGTATCTCAAACAAGCATGCTAAGCTTGAATAAAGGAGACTATGAAGGTATGAGAGCAGAATTGAGCAAAGTGGATTGGGAAAATAGATTAAAGGGTAAGACGATACATGATCAGTGGTGTACATTTAAGGAGTTATTTTACAACTTCCAAAAAAAGTATATTCCACTGAGAAGAAAAGGGTGTAAAAGAAAAGACAGCCATCCGTGGCTAAGTAAAGAAATTAAGGATAGTATTCGACTAAAAACAAGGGCATATAAGGTAGCCAAATCTAGTGGGAGGATAGAGGATTGGGAAAACTTTAAAAGACAGCAAAAAATAACAAAAAGATTGATTAGGAAAGGGAAGATAGATTATGAAAGTAAATTAGCAAAAAATATAAAAACAGATAGTAAGAGTTTTTATAGTTATATAAAAAGAAAAAGGGTGGCTAAAGTAAATGTTGGTCCCTTAGAGGATGAGACCGGGAAATTAATGGTGGGAAATATGGAGATGGCAAAAACACTGAATGAATATTTTGTATCAGTCTTTACAGTAGAGGACACCAAGAATATCCCAACACTGGACAAGCAGGGGGCTATGGGGGGGAGGAGATAAACACGATCAAAATCACTAAGGAAGTGGTACTCGGTAAAATAATGGGACTCAAGGCGGATAAATCGCCTGGACTTGATGGCTTACATCCAAGGGTCTTGAGGGAAGTGGCGGTAGGGATTGTGGATGCATTGGTAATAATCTTCCAAAACTCCCTGGACTCAGCAAAGGTCCCAGCAGACTGGAAAACTGCTAATGTAACACCCTTATTTAAAAAGGGCAGTAGACAGAAGGCTGGAAACTATAGACCGGTTAGCCTAACATCTGTGGTAGGTAAAATTTTGGAGTCCATTATTAAGGAGACAGTAACAGGACATTTGGATAATCATAATTTAATAGGACAAAGTCAGCATGGTTTTATGAAGGGGAAGTCATGTTTGACAAATTTGCTGGAGTTCTTTGAGGAAGTAACATACAGGGTGGATAAAGGTGAACCAGTGGACGTAGTGTATTTAGACTTCCAAAAGGCATTTGACAAGGTGCCACACAAGATTATTGCTTAAGATAAAAAATCACAGGATTGGGGGTAATATTCTGGCATGGATAGAGGATTGGCTATCTAACAGAAGGCAGAGAGTTGGGATAAATGGTTCATTCTCAGACTGTCAATCAGTAACCAGTGGTGTTCCGCAGGGGTCAGTGCTGGGTCCCCAACTCTTTACAATCTATATTAACGATTTGGAGGAGGGGACCGAGTGTAACATATCAAAGTTTGCAGATGATACTAAGATGGGAGGGAAAGTAGTGAGAGAGGAGGACATAAAAAACCTGCAAGGGGACATAGACAGGCTAAGTAAGTGGGCAGAGACTTGGCAGATGGAATACACTACTGGAAAGTGTGAGGTTATGCACTTTGGCAGGAAAAATCGTAGAGCAAGTTATTATCTTAATGGCAAGAAACTGGAAAGTACTGAAGTACAAAGGGATCTGGGGGTCCTGGTGCACGAAACTCAAAAGGTTAGTATGCAGGTGCAGCAAGTGATTAAGAAGGCCAATGGAATGTTGGCTTTCATTGCTAGGGGGATAGAATATAAAAATAGGGAGGTATTGCTTCAGTTATACAAGGTATTGGTGAGACCGCACCTGGAATACTGCATACAGTTTTGGTGTCCATACTTAAGAAAAGACATACTTGCTCTCGAGTCAGTACAAAGAAGGTTCACTCGGTTAATCCCGGGGATGAGGGGATGGACATATGAGGAGAGGTTGAGTAGATTGGGACTCTACTCATTGGAGTTCAGAAGAATGAGAGGCGATCTTATTGAAACATATAAGATTGTGAAGGGGTTGGATCGGGTGGATGCGGGGAGGATGTTCCAGATGATGGGTGAAACTAGAACTAGGGGGCATAGTCTTAGAATAAGGGGCTGCTCTTTCAAAACTGAGATGAGGAGGAACTACTTCACTCAGAGGGTGGTAGGTCCATGGAATATGCTGCCCCAAAAAGCTGTCGAAGCTACATCATTACATAAATTTAAAACAGAAATAGACAGTTTCCTAGAAGAAAAGGGAATTAAGGGTTACGGGGAGCGGGCAGGAATTTGGACATGAGTTTAGGTTAGGATCGGTCATGGCCCTGTGGGTAGCGGAGTGGGCCCAGGGGCCGTGTAGCCTGATCCTGCTCCTGTTTCGTGTGTCTAATTCTGTTAGATTCAGGAGATAGTCCTGTCATAGTGGATTGGCGGTTAGGATCAGATCAGCCATGATCTTATTGAATGGCGGAGCAGGCTCGAGGGGCCAATTGGCCTACTCCTGCTCCTATTTCTTATATTCTTATGTTCTTATGGCCCAATCTGGGTAATTGCCGATTCTGGCAGTGATTTATATCGGGAGCGTAGGTCCTCGTTTATTGCAAAGCACAGACTTCACTTTAGTTCAAAGATCTTTCTCTTTCTTTTCAAAAGTAAGGGAGTTACACTAAACCTTTATAATCACTGGTGAGGCCCCAGCTGAAGTATTGGGTCCAATTCTGGGCTCCACACTTTGGGAAGGATGTCAAGGCCTTGGAGAGCGTGCACAGGAGATTTAATAAATACATGAAGGGAAGAGATTTGCAGGGCTGTGGGGAAAGAGCACGGAGTGGGACTAATTGGAGAGCTCATTCAAAGAGCCGGCACAGGCACGATGGGTCGAATAGCCTCCTCCTGTGCTGTGAGATTCTGTGATTCGCTGCCTGCTGCCCTCCAATCGTTGAGATCAACCAGCTATTCTCACTCACTCTCCCGCTCATCATTCTTTGGGTCATTTCTAGTCCAGGGCGATGAGTTTGGGCGAGAGGAATATAAATGCTTGAAACCGAGTGTGTTTTGCTGGCAGTGATGGAGCAGCTGTCGGAACCCTCAGTGTGGGGAGATCTTTATTGCTGCCGCTGGGTTTCTGTTATTGATCACTGCAGAAAAACAGAAACAAAATATCAGCTTTGGAAATCAATCTGCAGGAACAGTGGCCGAGGCTGAACAGGGAGTGTGTCGGTGCAGGGTTTGGTTTGTGTCAGAAGATCGCCCACTTCCTAGGATAGCCGCACACTCCCACAGCCATTTTTTGTACTGCAAGATCCCAGAAACATTAATGTGATAATAACCAGATAATCTGTTTAAGTGATGTTGTTGGTGGGATAACCACTGCGATCTATAAAAAGCTCAGGTTAACAGATTCTGCACCTAAAGACATTATTGTATAAATTAGTCAACTTAAACCTCAGTGAATCAGAATTCAGTACTACCCCTCCGACAGTGCAGCGCTCCCTCAGTACTGCCCCTCCGACAGTGCAGCGCTCCCTCAGTACTGCCCCTCCGACAGTGCAGCACTCGCTCAGTACTGCCCCTCTGATAGTGCAGCACTCCCTCAGTACTGCCCTTCCGACAGTGCCGCACTCACTCAGGACTGCCCCCCGACAGTGCAGCGCTCCCTCAGTACTGACCCTCCAACAGTTCAGCACTCCCTCAGTACTGCCCCTCCGACAGCGCAGCACTCTCTCAGTACTGCCCCTCCGACAGTGCAGCACTCGCTCAGTACTGCCCCTCCGACAGTGCAGCAATCCCTCAGTACTGCCCCTCCGACAGTGCTGTGCTCTCTCAGTACTGCCCCTCCGACAGTGCAGCACTCCCTCAGTACTGCCCCTCCAACAGTGCAGCACTCGCTCAGTACTGCCCCTCCGACAGTGCAGCACTCCCTTAGTACTGCCCCTCCGACAGTGCAGCGCTCTCTCAGTAATGCTCCTCCGACAGAGCAGCACACGCTCAGTACTGCCCCTCCGACAGTTCAGCACTCCCTCAGTACTGCCCTTCCGACAGTGCAGCATTCCATCAGTACCGCCCCTCTGACAGTGCAGCGCTCCCTCAATACTGCCCCTCCGACAGTGCAGCACTCCCTCAGTACTGCCCCTCCGACAGTGCAGCACTCCCTCAGTACTGCCCCTCCGACAGTTCAGCACTCGTTCAGTACTGCCCCTCTGACAGTGCAGCACTCCCTCAGTACTGCCCCTCCGACAGTGCAGCGCTCCCTCAGTACTGCCCCTCCGACAGTGCAGCACTCCCTCAGTACTGCCCCTCCGACGGTGCAGCACTCTCTCAGTACTGCCCCTCCGACAGGGCAGCACTCGCTCAGTACTGCCCCTCCGACAGGGCAGCACTCGCTCAGTACTGCCCCTCCGACAGTGCAGCAATCCCTCAGTACTGCCCCTCCGACAGTGCTGTGCTCTCTCAGTACTGCCCCTCCGACAGTGGAGCACTCCCTCAGTACGGCCCCTCCGACAGTGCAGCAATCGCTCAGTAGTGCCCCTCCGACAGTGCAGCACTCCCTTAGTACTGCCCCTCCGACAGTGCAGCGCTCTCTCAGTACTGCCCTTCTGACAGTGCAGCATTCCCTCAGTACCGCCCCTCCGACAGTGCAGCACACGCTCAGTACTGCCCCTCCGACAGTGCAGCGCTCCCTCAATACTGCCCCTCCGATAGTGCAGCTCTCTCTCAGTACTGCCCCTCCGGCAATGTAGCGCTCTGTCAGTGCTGCCCCGCCGACTATTCAGCACTCCCTCAGTACTGCCCTTCTGACAGTGCAGCATTCCCTCAGGACTGCCCCTCCGACAGTGCAGCGCTCCCTCAATACTGCCCCTCCGACAGTGCAGCACTCGCTCAGTACTGCCCCTCCGACAGTGCAGCAATCGCTCAGTACTGCCCCTCCGACAGTGCAGCATTCCCTCAGTACCACTCCTCTGACAGTGCAGCACTCCCTCAGTACTGCCCCTCCTACAGTGCAGCGCTCCCTCAATACTGCCCCTCCGACAGTGCTGCTCCCTCTCAGTACTGCCCCCCGACAGTGCAGCACTCGCTCAGTACTGCACCTCCGACAGTGCAGCGCTCCCTCAGAACTGCACCACCGACAGTGCAGCACTCGCTCAGTACTGCCCCTCCGACAGTGCAGCACTCCCTCAGTACTGCCCCTCCGACAGTGCAGCATTCCCTCAGTACCGCTCCTCTGACAGTGCAGCACACCCTCAGTACTGCCCCTCCGACAGTGCAACACGCTCTCAGTACTGCCCCTCCGACAGTGCAGCACTCCCTCAGTACTACCCCCCGACAGTGCAGCACTCGCTCAGTACTGCACCTCCGACAGTGCAGCACTCCCTCAGTACTGCCCCTCCGACAGTGCAGCGCTCCCTCAATACTGCCCCTCCGACAGTGCAGCGCGCTCTCAGTACTGCCCCTCCGACAGTGCAGCGCGCTCTCAGTACTGCCCCTCCGACAGTGCAGCACTCCCTCAATACTGCCCCCCGACAGTGCAGCACTCCCTCAGTACTGCCCCCCGACAGTGCAGCACTCGCTCAGTACTGCACCTCCGACAGCGCAGCGCTCCCTCAGTACTGCCCCTCCGAAAGTGCAGCACTCCCTCAGTACTGCCCCTCCGACAGTGCAGCACTCACTCAGTACTGCCCCTCTGACAGTGCAGCACTCACTCAGTACTGCCACTCTGACAGTGCAGCGCTCCCTCAGTACTGCCCCTCCGACAGTGCAACATTCCCTCAGTACTGCCCCTCCGACAGTGCAGCGCTCTCTCAGTGCTGCCCCGCTGACAGTTCAGCGCTCCCTCGGTACTGCCCCTCCGACAGGGCAGCATTCCCTCAGTACCGCTCCTCTGACAGTGCAGCACACCCTCAGTACTGCCCCTCCGACAGTGCAGCACTCCCTCAGTACTGCGCCTCTACAGTGCAGCGCTCTCTCAGTAATGCCCCTCCGACAGTGCAGCACTCGCTCAGTACTGCCCCTCCGACAGTGCAGCACTCCCTCAGTACTGCCCCTCCGACAGTGCAGCACACCCTCAGTACTGCCCTCCGACAGTGCAGCGCTCCCTCAATACTGCCCAGCCGGCAGTGCAGCTCTCTCTCAGTAATGCCCCTCCGGCAATGCAGCGCTCTCTCAGTGCTGCCCCGCCGACAGTTCAGCGCACCCTCGGTACTGCGCCACCAACAGGTCAGCACTCCCTCAGTACTGCCCCTCTGACAGTGCAGCGCTCCCTCTGTAGTGCCTCTCCGACAGTGCAGCGCTCTCTCGGTACTGCCCCTCCGCCAGTTCAGCGCTCCCTCAATGCTGCCCCTCCGACAGTGCAGCATTCCCTCAGTACTGACCCTCCAACAGTGCAGCACTCCCTCAGCACTGCGCCTCCAACAGTGCAGCATTCCCTCAGTACCGCCCCTCCGACAGTGCAGCGCTCCCTCAGTACTCCCCCTCCGACAGTGCAGCGCTCCAGCAGTACTGCCCCTCCGACAGTGCAGTGCTCCCTCAGAACTGCCCCACCAGCAGTGCAGCGCTCCCTCAGTACTGCCCCTCTGACAGTGCAGCGCTCCATCAGTACTGCCCCTCCAACAGTGCAGTGCTCCCTCCGTACTGCCCCTCCGACAGTGCAGCACTCCCTCAGTACCGGCCCTCCGACAGTGCGGCGCTCCCTCAGTACTCCACCTCCGACAGTGCAGTGCTCCCTCAGTACTGCCCCTCCAACAGTGCAGCGCTCCCTCAATACTGTCCCTCTGACAGTGCAGTGCTGGCTCAGTGCTGCCCCTCCGACAACTCCGCGCTCCCTCCGTACTGCGTCTCTCAATGACCCATCAATCTTCTCTCAATGACCCATCGATCTTCTCTCAATGACCCATCGATCTTCCCTCAATGACCCATCGATCTTCTCTCAATGACCCATCGATCTTCTCTCAATGACCCATCGATCTTCTCTCAATGACCCATCGATCTTCCCTCGATGACCCATCGATCATCTCTCAACGACCCATCGATCTTCTCTCAACGACCCATCAATCTTCTCTCAACGACCCATCGATCTTCTCTCAACGACCCATCGATCTTCTCTCAACGACCCATCGATCTTCTCTCAACGACCCATCGATCTTCTCTCAACGACCCATCGATCTTCTCTCAACGACCCATCGATCTTCTCTCAACGACCCATCGATCTTCTCTCAACGACCCATCGATCTTCTCTCAACGACCCATCGATCTTCTCTCAACGACCCATTAATCTTCTCTCAGTGACCCATCAATCTTCTCTGAATGACCCATCAATCTTCCCTCAATGACCCATCGATCTTCTCTCAATGACCCATCAATCAGTCGAGTGAACTGGAAATCAGCCTTGGAAGGAGTTTGGTTCCACCTGTTGATTCAGCAGTGGGACGGCCCATGAATAGATCACCGTCATTAATAATTCAATTGCTTCTGCCAAGAATAATGATCAGGTTGAAATAATTACAGGAATTCGATGAGGGGATAATGTAGTTTATGGATTTCAGTGCGATCTATAAAAAGCTCAGATTCTGCCCTGAAGACATTATTGTATAAATTAGTCAACTTAAACCTCAGTGAATCAGAATTAAGATCGTTACTTGAATTTAATGAATCTGTTCAGTTTCAGCGCTGGGATTTTATCTAACAGCGTTTAAATGTTATTCTCTTCCATTTGTGATAATCTTTGATGCTCATTAAACTTAAATACACTTTTACTTTTGCTAATAACAGTCGCTATTCTCCGTAATCCCGAATGGCCGCGTTTCCCAATGGCAGGTGGGCGGGAGCAGGTTTACTGATCAATGGGCCCATCAGACAGAGACAAAGAGCTCCTGGGAGTGGGTTCCATTTCTTTCATTCACTCTGGGGATGTGGGCCTCGCTGGCACGGCCGGCATTTATTGCCCATCCCCAGTTGCCCTGAGAAGGTGGGGGTGGGTCTTCTTCTTGAACCGCTGGGAGCGGGTTTGATACAAACTGAGGGTCTCACTCGGCCACTTCAGAGGGCAGTTCAGAGTCAACCAGGTTGGTGAGGGACTGGAGTCACCTATAGGCCCAGCCCGGGTAAGGACGGCAGGTTTCCTTCCCTAAAGGACATCAGTGAACCAGTTGGGTTTTTAGACAATCCGACAGCTTCATGGTCACTTTGACTGATCCCAGATTTTTATTGAGCCCATATTCCTGGCTGACACTCCCAGTGCAATACTGAGTCAGAGCCAGGCCATTCAGGAGAGAAGTTAGGAATCACATCTTCACACAAAGGGTGGTAGAAGTGTGGAACTCTCTCCCACTAAAAGCAGTAGATTCTAGCTCAATTAATGGTGTTAACTCTGAGATCGATAGATGTTTGCTAGCCAAGGGTATTAAGGGATATGGAGCTAAGGCAGGTAAATGGAGTTAGGATACAGATCAGCCATGATCTCATTGAAAGGCAGAGCAGGCTCGAGGGGCTGAATGGCCTCCTCCTGTTCCTATGTTTCTACGAGGGAGTGCTGCACTGTCGGAGATGCCGTCTTTCAGATGAGACATTAAAACAAGACCCCGCCTGCCCTCAGGTGAATGTAAAAGATCCCATGGCACTATTTGGAAGATGAGCAGGGAGTTCTCCCCAGTGTCCTGGGCAATATTTATCCCTCAACCAATATCTCTAAAAAAAACATTATCTGGTCAATATCACGTTGCTGTTTGTGGGAGCTTGCTGTGCACAAAATGGCTTCCGCTTTTCCTACATTCCAACAGTGACGACATTTCATTGTCTGTGAGGCGCTTTGGGCTGTCCTGAGCTGGTGAAAGGCGCTATAGAAATACAAGGTCTGTGTTCCTGAGCTGAACATGTGAATCATTTCTCCCAAACTCTCCCTGTTGTGATTTCAGGCTCGGGTCCTGAGCAGTGCCAGAAATTGGCGATTGTAGAAACACAATGTGAAGCTTTAGTGAAAGGCTGGGGAGAAATCCTCAGACAGTGCAGCGCAGATCTGAAGGTCAAACATACCCGGCATTCTGCACACACTTTATTCATTATTTATATCTGGGCCTGATGTCGCCTGTTTCAATTTGAATCAAGTGGAATTGTTTCCACTTGAATCTCCAATCATTTCACTTTTCTCATCCTGGGACTGGTTGTTTAGTCATTTGCAGAGTGGGGACATTTCCTACTGAGCCGGTTCTCGGGACTGACCCAACATTTCCAAATATCTCTCGCTGCTCCAGCGATTCTCATTCCACTAATTTCCCTCCTGTTCCCACGGCACTTTGCTTGTTTGATCCTGGAGCTTTGATTTGGTTGGATCTGATGGCAGTGTTGCTCACACTGAACATCCTGGGCCTTGTGTGTGTTCCAGGCTCTGGGCTCTTTGGGACTTGCACACTTGCTGTTGTTAGCTTTCTAAAGGGACTGGATAATGTCCACCGTGACCAGCGGTCTCACCCTGTCCAGAACAGCAGAACCAGAGGACACGGCCTGCGCTCGAAGGGCAAGTTCAAAACTCCTCTGTGGAAACTATATTTCAGTGAGCGAGTGCTCAATCTATGGAACAGGCTCCCGAGGGGATGGTGGGAGCAGTTAGTGTTGATCCATTCAAAGTGAATTAGATCGATTTCCCCCAGAAAATCACATTTAGTGCTCCAGTATCTGAGTAATTGGAGACATGAGGTGTGGTGAGTGTAGCGAGCTCGGGAGGAACAGGTGAGTTTGGACCTCTGGTTCCCAAAGCTCTCCCCCACTGGGGTTTAGCTCACCTCATGTCTGGGTCTGTTGTAGACTCATTGATCGAGATCGGTCGCTGTGATTGGTCAATAACTCCATTATCATTGTATCATGTGACTGCCCGGATGGTCGAGGGTGAACTCGATGAACCCGGGATGGTCGAGGGTGAACTCAATGGACCCGGGATGGTCGAGGGTGAACTCGATGAACCCGGGATGGTCGAGGGTGAACTCAATGGACCCGGGATGGTCGAGCGTGAACTCGATGGACCCGGGATGGTCGAGGGTGAACTCGATGAACCCGGGATGGTCGAGGGTGAACTCGATGGACCCGGGATGGTCGAGGGTGAACTCGATGGACCCGGGATGGTCCTCGGTGAACTCGATGGACCCGGGATGGTCGAGGGTGAACTTGATGGACCCGGGATGGTCCAGGGTGAACTCGATGGACCCGGGATGGTCGAGGGTGAACTCGATGGACCCGGGATGGTCGAGGGTGAACTCAATGGACCCGGGATGGTCCAGGGTGAACTCGATGGACCCGGGATGGTCCAGGGTGAACTCGATGGACCCGGGATGGTCCAGGGTGAACTCGATGGACCCGGGATGGTCGAGGGTGAACTCGATGGACCCGGGATGGTCGAGGGTGAACTCGATGGACCCGGGATGGTCGAGGGTGAACTCGATGGACCCGGGATGGTCCAGGGTGAACTCGATGGACCCGGGATGGTCCAGGGTGAACTCGATGGACCCGGGATGGTCGAGGGTGAACTCGATGGACCCGGGATGGTCGAGGGTGAACTCGATGGACCCGGGATGGTCCAGGGTGAACTCGATGGACCCGGGATGGTCGAGGGTGAACTCGATGGACCCGGGATGGTCCAGGGTGAACTCGATGGACCCGGGATGGTCCAGGGTGAACTCGATGGACCCGGGATGGTCGAGGGTGAACTCGATGGACCCGGGATGGTCCAGGGTGAACTCGATGGACCCGGGATGGTCCAGGGTGAACTCGATGGACCCGGGATGGTCCAGGGTGAACTCGATGGACCCGGTCTTATTAACAATTCCTATGTTCCTAAATCACGGCCTGAAATTGGTCCCTCCCGTGATGGAAACATTTAGCGAGAGATGGTGATGAGTTGGAGAGGGGCAGACACCGAGATGGTGATGAGAGGGGAGAGGGGCAGACACCGAGATCTTCTTCTTAGGCAGTCCCTCGGAACTGAGGATGACTTGCTTCCACATTAAAAATGAGTTCTCGGGTGACTGATGAGTCCAATGCGGGACCTACAGCCTCTGTCACAGGTGGGGCAGACGGTGGTTGAAGGGGCGGGTGGGTGGGGTGCTTGGTTTGACGTGCGCTCCTTGCGCTGCCTGCGCTCGGCTTCCGCTTGCTCCCGGCAAAGAGACTCGAGGTGTTCGGCGCCTTCCCGGATGCTTCTCCTCCACTTTGTGCGGTCTTGAGCCAGGGATTCCCAGGTGTCGGTGGGGATGTTACACATTTTCAAGGAGGCTTTGAGGGTGTCCTTGAAGCATTTCCTCTGCCCACCTGGGGCTCTCTTGCCGCGCCGGAGGTCCGAGTAGAGCGCTTGTTTTGGGAGTCTCGTATCGGGCATGCGGACAATGTGACCCGTCCTTCGGAGCTGATTGAGCGTGGTCAGAGCTTCGATGTTCGGGATGTTGGCCTGAGCAAGAACACTGACGTTGGTGCACCTATCCTGCCAATGGATTTGCAGGATCTTGCAGAGGCAGCATTGGTGGTACCTCTCCAGTACTTTGAAGTGCCTGCTGTACATGGTCCATGTCTCTGAGGCATACAGCAGGGCGGGTATCACTGCTGCCCTGTAGACCATGAGCTTAGTGCCAGGTTTTAGGTCCTGGTCTTCAAACACTCTCTTCCTCAGGCGACCGAAGGCTGCACTGGCACACTGAAGGCGGTGTTGGACTTCATCGTTGACGTCTACCCTTGTTGACAGGCTCCCAAGGTATGGAAAGTGGTCCACATTGTCCAAGGCCTTGTCATGGATTTTGATAATCGGGGGGCAGCACTGTGTGGTGGGGGCAGGTTGGTAGAGGACCTTTGTCTTACGGATGTTTAGTGTAAGGCCCATGCTCTAGTATGCTTCAGTGAAGGTGTTTACGATGGATTGGAGTTCGACCTCCGAGTGAGCGCAGATGCAAGCATCGTCTGCATACTGTAATTCTACGACAGAGGATGGGACGACCTTGGATCTGGACTGGAGGCGATGGAGGTTGAACAGTTTCCCGTTTGTTCTGTAAATTAGCTCCACTCCAGTGGGGAGCTTACTGAGGGTGAGATGGAGCATTGCAGTAAGGAAGATTGAGAAGAGCGTTGATGCGATGACACAGCCTTGTTTGACCCCGGTTCGTACGTGAATTGGGTCTGTGGTGGAACCGTTAGTCAGGAACACGGCTTGCATGTCGTCGTGAAGCAGGCGGTGGATAGTGACAAACTTTTGAGGGCAGCCGAATTTGAGGAGGACACTCCATAATCCCTCACGGTTGACAGTGTCGAAGGCCTTTGTGAGATCAAAGAAGACCTTGTACAGTGGTTGGTGCTGTTCCCTGCATTTCTCTTCTAATTGACGTGTGGTGAAGATCATGTCCATTGTGCTCCTGAGTGGGCGGAATCCGCATTGCGACTCTGGGAGGAGCTCTTCGGCCACTGGGAGAAGGCGATTGAGGAGGATTCTTGCGATGACTTTCCCTGTGGCAGATAGCAGGGAAACTCCTCTGTAATTACCGCAATCAGACTTGTCACCTTCTTGAAGATGGTCACAATTACGGCGTCTCTGAGATCCCCTGGCATGCACTCCTCCTTCCAGATAAGAGAAATGAGTTCATAAATTCGCACCAGTAGTGCTTCTCTGCCATGCTTTAGTGCCTCAGTGGGGATTCCATCTGCTCCTGAGGCCTTGTTGTTCTTCAGTTGTCGGATGGCCCTTTCAACATTATGCCGGGCTGGGGCTGTGCTGAGATGGTTGTGGGTAGCATGCTGTGGGATGGAGTTGAGGACACTCGTGTCGGAGACGGAGTCGTGGTTAAGGAGATCTTCGAAATGCTCCTTCCAGCGGGCACTGACTGCTTCCCTGTCCTTGATGAGTACCTCTCCATTATTGGCCCGCAGTGGGGAAGGGCCTTGGGTGCTTGGGCCGTAGATGGTCTTGACTGCGCTAAAGAATCCACGCACGTCGTGGTTGTCGGCTAGCTGCTGGATCTCCTGCGCTTTCTCCACCCACCATCTGTTCTTTAGGTCGTGAGTTTTTTGTTGGACCTTGGCCTTCAGGCATCTGTAGAGCTGCTTTCTTGCTCTCGAGTTCTGTTGCTGTTTCCAGATCAGAAGTGCCTTGCGCTTGCGGCTTATTAGTTCCTGGATCTCCTGGTCATTCTCATCGAACCAGTCTTGGTGAAGAGGTGGAGAGAGGGGCAGACACTGAGATGGTGATGAGGTGGAGAGAGGGGCAGACAGCGAGATGGTGATGAGTTGGGGAGAGGGGCAGACACTGAGATGGTGATGAGTTGGGGAGAGAGACGAGGAGCTGGGTGATATCAGGGGGATGCTCTGGGTGGAAGGTGTTGGGTGAGGGGCTGAGACGGAGATCAGTGACACACCCAGACACGCCCACAACATGAAAGTGAATTAAAAACTATCATCTTACAATCCTGATGATGGGCCGAATGGCCTCCTCCTGTGCTGTCTGATTCTGTGACTCTATGAGATACAGGGAGGCTCCAGTGATCAGTATGGAGACAGTAAATGGTTCGACATTCTTTCCATATCCAGCTGCAATCAGGGCAGCTCGGAAACTGTCCCAAGAGTCCGTAGTTCAAAGGGCACGGGCAGGATGACAGGCTCCACATTTCCAAAATACAAATCCCGTCACATTGGGGTGTCGAGCCTCCCAGTAATTAGTGGGCCGCGGACTGTGGGAGAGTGAAAAGAGCAGGAGGAACATTTCCCTTCCTCCATCTCCTGCCCAGCAGACAGAAACATCAATCTAAGGTCATCAGTGTTCCAATCTCCCCCTGACAGCAGCTCCCTGCTGACTAACCTGCTGTTACTGATGGGTTTGCACTTTACTCCCAACAACACACACACCTCAACAAGATTTTCTTCACTCCTCTCGCTCGCCTGCCTCGGTCAGCAAGCAATTCACAAACTCCGCTTCACCTCTTCCTTTGCCCACTCTCCCCCTCCTGCCCTCCTCAGCTCTTCCCCATCTCTTTCTCTCGCTCCCTCGCTCCATCCCCTCACGGGGCAGGTTCCAAGTTGGCTTCCCCTTTAATATTTCAGTAAAAGGCCCCTGAAATCCCCTGACTGCGCCCGGGGAAGCTCCTGAACCTTTCCTTCCTGGTTACACAGCAGACAAGGAGGGACATCTTCCCGTCACACTCCACAAACAAACCATCCCAGCACAGCGCAGGAACACATCTGGAAACAGCAGCTCCCAGCAAGTTGGGAAGAGCTTTGTGTCGATGGAATTGAAGCAAAAACCAGCCCAGTCCCCGAGTTTGTCTCCCCATAAATTAGAGCAGATGTCCCGGAGCTGATTCCTGCTCCTCACTGGGAGAAGGTGCAGACACGGATATTAGTGAAATTGCAGTTATTCTGCACCTTCTCAATCCCAGTCTCGGAGCAACTGCCCCTCCGACAGTGCAGCGCACCCGCAGTACTGCCCCTCCGACAGTGCAGCGCTCCCTCAGTACTGCCCCTCCGACAGTGCAGCACTCCCTCAGTACTGCCCCTCCGACAGTGCAGCACTCCCTCAGTACTGCCCCTCCGACAGTGCAGCACTCCCTCAGTACTGCCCCTCCGACAGTGCAGCACTCCCTCAGTACTGCCCCTCTGACAGTGCAGCGCTCCCTCAGTACTGCCCCTCCGACAGTGCAGCACTCCCTCAGTACTGCCCCTCCGACAGTGCAGCGCTCCCTCAGTACTGCCCCTCCGACAGTGCGGCTCTCCCTCAGTACTGCCCCTCCGACAGTGCAGCACTCCCTCAGCACTGACCTCCGACAGTGCGGCTCTCCCTCAGTACTGCCCCTCCGACAGTGCAGCACTCCCTCAGTACTGCCCCTCCGACAGTGCAGCGATCCCAGTGTTTTTCTAAATCAGGAGCGATTCCGTTGGAACGACATGTTGTACAAGTGAAGTGAGGCTGAGGTCACTTGACAAATCCCACACAGTTTGACAGGGAGTTTCTGCAGTGAGATTCCTGCCCGGGTAACACAGTTTTGAACAAGTCTGGGAGGTTTCTGAGCTGCCCCAACAACCACTTGCCGTCTATATGGTCCGTGTCTCAAACAGTGAGAAGGCCCATCTTCCCTTCCATTTAAAAGGCTTCCCAGTGATGAGTTGACAGAGTGCGCTCTGACATATTTGTGTTGTGATCACAAGCTGTCCGTATTTTCAATCAAGAACCACTGCCCTGCCTCACCGAGAGAGATCAGCTCGCAATCAGCTCCAGTATAAGATTCAGCAAATCACCGCACAACGGAGGCTGGGCTTTCAACCTTCACCCTTTATCTCCGAGAATGGATTCTCTCTGTCAAAACTGAGCTGGAGGACAAACAGTCCCACAGGAGGATGGGAATGTGATTCCCGAGGAAGTCCCATTACTGACTGTGGGGAATGTTGAGTGAGGTTCAGGAATGTTTGACGGGACTCAGTCATCAGTCAAAGCCCAAAAGGTGGATCCAGCTCTAAAGGAGTGAGTTTACTCGTGTTCACAAGATGATTCCATCTCTTCCCCAGGACAAAGCAGTCCGTGTGATCGACACCCCATCCACCACCTTAAACACCCACTCCCTCCTCCCCCGGCGCACCGTGTCTGCAGTGTGGACCATCCACAGGAGGCCCTGCACCGACTCACCAAGGATTCTTCCCCAGCCCCTCCCAAACCCACTCCCTCCTCCCCCGGCGCACCGTGTCTGCAGTGTGGACCATCCACAGGAGGCCCTGCACCGACTCACCAAGGATTCTTCCCCAGCCCCTCCCAAACCCACTCCCTCCTCCCCCGGCGCACCGTGTCTGCAGTGTGGACCATCCACAGGAGGCCCTGGAGCAACTCGCCAAGGATTCTTCCCCAGCCCCTCCCAAACCCACTCCCTCCTCCCCCGGCACACCGTGTCTGCAGTGTGGACCATCCACAGGAGGCCCTGGAGCAACTCACCAAGGATTCTCCCCAGCCGCTCCCAAACCCACTCCCTCCTCCCCCGGCGCACCGTGTCTGCAGTGTGGACCATCCACAGGAGGCCCTGGAGTAACTCGCCAAGGCTTCTTCCCCAGCCCCTCCCAAACCCACTCGCTCCTCCCCCGGCGCACCGTGTCTTTGTTTTTAATTCATTGATGGGATGTGGGCGTCGCTGGCTAGGCCTGCATTTAGTGCCCATCCCTAATTGCCCTTGAGAAGATGGTGGTGAGCCGCCTTCTTGAACCGCTGCAGTCCATATGGTGTAGGTACACCCACAATGCTGTTAGGAAGGGAGTTCCAGGATTTTGGCCCAGCGACAGTGAAGGATCGGCGATACAGGTCCAAGTCAGGATGGTGTGTGGCTTGGAGGGGAACTTGTAGGTGGTGATGTTCCCATGCGTCTGCTGCCCTTGTCCTTCTATGTGGTAGAGGTCGCGGGTTTGGAAGGTGCTGTTGAAGGAGCTTTGGCGAGTTGCTGCAGTGCATCTTGTAGATGGTACACACTGCAGCCACAGTGCGCCGGTGGTGGAGGGAGTGAATGTTGAAGGTGGTGGATGGAGTGCCAATCAAGCAGGCTGCTTTATCCTGAATGGTGTCGAGCTTCTTGAGTGTTGTTGGAGCTGCACTCATCCAGGCAAGTAGAGAGTATTCCATCACACTCCTGACTTGTGCCTTGTAGATGGTGGAAAGGCTTTGGGGAGTCAGGAGGTGAGACACTCGCCGCAGAATTCCCAGCCTCTGGCCTGCTCTTGTAGCCACAGTATTTATATGGCTGGTCCAGTTCAGTTTCTGATCAATGGTAACCCCCAGGATGTTGTTAGTGGGGGATTCAGCGATGGTAATGCCATTGAATGTCAAGGGGAGATGGTTAGAGTCTCGCTTGTTGGAGATGGTCATTGCCTGGCACTTGTGTGGTGCGAATGTTACTTGCCACTTGTCAGCCCAAGTCTGAATGTTGTCCAGGTCTTGCTGCATATGGACACGGACTGCGTCAGTATCTGACGAGTCTCGAATGGTGCTGAACAGTGTGCAATCATCAGCGAACATCCCCGCTTCTGACCTTATGATGGAGGGAAGGTCATTGATGAAACAGCTGAAGATGGTTGGGCCTAGGACACTGCCCTAAGGAACTCCTGCAGTGATGTCATGTGATTGAGATGAATGACCTCCAAGAACCACAGCCAGCTTCCTTTGTGCTAGGTATGCTTCCAACCAACGGAGAGTTTTCCCCTTGATTCCCATTGACTTCAGTTTTGCTAGGGCTCCTTGATGCCACACTCGATCAAATGCTGCCTTTATATCAAGGGCAGTCACTCTCACTTCACCTCTTGAGTTCAGCTCTTTTGTCCATGTTTGAACCAAGGCTGTAATGAGGTCAGGAGCTGATTGGCCCTGGCGGAACCCAAACTGGACGTCAGTTAGCAGGTTATTGCTGAGTAAGTGCTGCTTGATAGCACTGTCAACGTCACCTTCCATCACTTTGCTGATGATTGAGAGTAGACTGATGGGACGGTAATTGGCCGGGTCGGATTTGTCCTGCTTTTTGTCGACAGGACATACTTGGGCAATTTTCCACATTGCTGGGTAGATGCCAGTGTTGTAGCTGTACTGGAACAGCTTGGCGAGGGGCGCAGCTAGTTCTGGAGCACAAGTCTTCAGTACTATTGCCGGAATGTTGTCAGGGCCCATAGCCTTTGCAGTATCCAGTGTCTTCAGCCGTTTCTTGACATCACGTGGAGTGAATTGAATGGGCTGAAGACTGGCATCTGTGATGCTGGGGACCTCGGGAGGAGGCCGAGATGGATCATCCACTCGGCACTTCTGGCTGAAGATAGTTGCAAATGCTTCAGCCTTGTCTTTTGCACTCACGTGCTGGGCTCCACCATCATTGAGGATGGGGATATTTTTGGAGCCTCCTCCTCCTGCTAACTGTTTAATTGTCCACCACCACTCACGACTGGATGTGGCAGGACTGCAGAGCTTTGATTTGATCCGATGGTTGTGAGATCGTTTAGCTCTGTCTATCGCATGTTGCTTCCGTTGTTTGGCATGCAAGTAGTCCTGTGTTGTAGCCTCACCAGGTTGACACCTCATTTTTCGGTATGCCTGGTGCTGTTCCCGGCATGCTCTCCTGCACTCTTCGTTAAACCAGGGTTGATCTCCCGGCTTGATGGTAATGGTAGAGTGAGGGATATGCCGGGCCATGAGTTTACAGATTGCGGTTGAATACAATTCTGCTGCTGCTGATGGCCCACAGCGCTTCATGTATGCCCAGTTTTGAGTTGCCAGATCTGTTCGAAATCTGTCCCATTTAGCACGGTGTTAGTGCCACACAACACGGTGGAGGGTATCCTCAACATGAAGACGGGACTTCGTCTCCACAAGGGCTGTGCGGTGTTCACTTCCACCAACGCTGTCATGGACAGATGCATCTGCAACAGGTAGATTGGTGAGGACGAGATCAAGTAGGTTTTTCCCTCTTGTTGGTTCCCTCACCACCTGTCGCAGACCCAGTCTGGCAGGTATGTCCTTTAGGGCTCGGTCAGTTATGGTGCTACCGAGCCACTCTTGGTGACGGACATTGAAGTCCCCCACCCTGAGGACATTTTGTGCCCTTGCTACTCTCAGTGCTTCTTCCAATTGGTGTTCAACATGAAGGAGTACTGATTCATCAGCTGAGGGAGGGCGGTAGGCGGTAATTAGCAGGAGGTTTCCTTGCCCATGTTTGACTCATGGGGTCCTGAGTCAATGTTGAGGACTCCCAGGGCTACTCCCGCCCGACAGTATACGACGGTGCCACCACCTCTGGTGGGTCTGTCCTGCCGGTGGGACAGGACATACCCAGGGATGGTGAAGGTGGTGTCTGGGACATTGGTTGTAAGGTATGATTCGGTAATTATGACTATGTCAGGCTGTTGCTTGACTAGTCTGTGGGACAGTTCTCCCAATTTTGGCACAAGCCCCCAGATGTTGGTAAGGAGGACTTTGCAGGGTCGACAGGGCTGGGTTTGCCGTTGTCGTTTCCGGTGCCGAGGTCGATGCCGGGTGGTCCGTCCGGTTTTATTCTTATTGTTTTTTGTAGCGGTTGTTTACAACTGAGTGGCTTGCTAGGCCATTTCAGAGGGCATTAAGAGTCAACCACATTGCTGTGGGTCTGGAGTCACATGTAGGCCAGACCAGGTAAGGGCGGCAGATTTCCTTCCCTAAAGGACATTAGTGAACCAGATGGGTTTTTGCAACAATCGACAATGGTACCATGGTCGCCATTACTAAGACTAACATTTAATTCCAGAATTAAATTGAATTGAATTTAAATTCCACCAGCTGCAGTGTGGACCATCCACAGGAGGCCCTGCACCAACTCGCCAAGGATTCTTCCCCAGCCCCTCCCAAACCCACTCCCTCCTCCCCCGGCGCACCGTGTCTGCAGTGTGGACCATCCACAGGAGGCCCTGGAGCAACTCGCCAAGGATTCTTCCCCAGCCCCTCCCAAACCCACTCCCTCCTCCCCCGGCGCACCGTGTCTGCAGTGTGGACCATCCACAGGAGGCCCTGCACCAACTCGCCAAGGATTCTTCCCCAGCCCCTCCCAAACCCACTCCCTCCTCCCCCGGCGCACCGTGTCTGCAGTGTGGACCATCCACAGGAGGCCCTGCACCAACTCGCCAAGGATTCTTCCCCAGCCCCTCCCAAACCCACTCCCTCCTCCCCCGGCGCACCGTGTCTGCAGTGTGGACCATCCACAGGAGGCCCTGCACCAACTCGCCAAGGATTCTTCCCCAGCCCCTCCCAAACCCACTCCCTCCTCCCCCGGCGCACCGTGTCTGCAGTGTGGACCATCCACAGGAGGCCCTGCACCAACTCGCCAAGGATTCTTCCCCAGCCCCTCCCAAACCCAATCCCTCCTCCCCCGGCGCACCGTGTCTGCAGTGTGGACCATCCACAGGAGGCCCTGGAGTAACTCGCCAAGGATTCTTCCCCAGCCCCTCCCAAACCCACTCCCTCCTCCCCCGGGGCACCATGTCTGCAGTGTGGACCATCCACAGGAGGCCCTGCACCAACTCGCCAAGGATTCTTCCCCAGCCCCTCCCAAACCCACTCCCTCCTCCCCCGGCGCACCGTGTCTGCAGTGTGGACCATCCACAGGAGGCCCTGCACCAACTCGCCAAGGATTCTTCCCCAGCCCCTCCCAAACCCACTCCCTCCTCCCCCGGGGCACCATGTCTGCAGTGTGGACCATCCACAGGAGGCCCTGCACCAACTCGCCAAGGATTCTTCCCCAGCCCCTCCCAAACCCACTCCCTCCTCCCCCGGGGCACCATGTCTGCAGTGTGGACCATCCACAGGTGGCCCTGCACCAACTCGCCAAGGATTCTTCCCCAGCCCCTCCCAAACCCACTCCCTCCTCCCCCGGCGCACTGTGTCTGCAGTGTGGACCATCCACAGGAGGCCCTGCACCAACTCGCCAAGGATTCTTCCCCAGCACCTCCCAAACCCACTCCCTCCTCCCCCGGCGCAACGTGTCTGCAGTGTGGACCATCCACAGGAGGCCCTGCACCAACTCGCCAAGGATTCTTCCCCAGCACCTCCCAAACCCACTCCCTCCACCACCTAGAAGGACCAGGGCAGCAGGTGCATGGGAACACCACCACCTCCAAGTTCCCCCCGAGTCACACACCATCCTGAGGCTGTGAAAGGCGCTCTATAAATTCAGGCTCTTTCTTATTATTTGAATTATCTTTTTAATTTCCAAGACAAGTGCAAGGATTTTCATCTTTAAGCTTCACTTTAGAAAATGACAATATTTTTTTTAAAACCCTTCTGGTTTCAAACTCTCCAATCACAGGCCTGGAACAGGGGAACCTGGTGAGGCCCCAGCTGGAGTATTGTGTCCAATTCTGGGCACCACACTTTAGGAAGGATGTCAAGGCCTTGGAGAGGGTGCAGAGGGGATTTACTAGAATGGTTCCAGGGATGAGGGACTTCAGTTATGTGGAGAGACTGGAGAAGCTGGGATTGTTCTCCTTAGAGCAGAGAAGGTTAAGGGGAGATTTAATAGAGGTGTTCAAAATCATGAATGGCTTAGATCGAGTAAATAAGGAGAAACTGTTTCCAGTGGCAGGAGGGTCGGTAACCAGAGGACACAGAGTGAAGGGAATTGGCAAAAGAACCAGAGGGGAGATGAGGAGAATGTTTTTACAGCGAGTTGTTGTGATCTGGAATGCGCTGCCTGAAAGGGCGGTGGGAGCAGATTCAATAGGAACTTTCAAAAGGGAATTGGAGAAATACTTGAAAAGGGAACATTTGCAGGCTGTGGGGAAAGAGCAGGGAGTGGGACTAATTGGAGAGCTCGTTCAAAGAGCCGACACAGGCACGATGGGCCGAATGGCCTCCTCCTGTGCTGTCTGATTCTCTGATTCTAACCTGGTTACTGAGTTGCATTTCTGTTCTGATGAATTCTTTCCTCTTTGTTTAGTCCTGGGGCTCAATATCAGGCCGATTATTCATTATTTAAATGATATTGAATGAAGCATTCCATTGCCGCAGTATTATCAATGCTTTGTAAAAGATCTGAATCAGTTTCAATGTGACTCTCAACGTGTCCCAGGCATCCAATGAATAATGCAGGTGCTTCTCCCCCAGTGAGAGAGAGAGACAGACAATGAGCAGCTCCTCGCCCCCAGTGAGAGACAGAGACAGACAATGAGCAGCTCCTCACCCCCAGTGAGAGACAGAGACAGACAATGAGCAGCTCCTCACCCCCAGTGAGAGACAGAGACAGACAATGAGCAGCTCCTCACCCCCAGTGAGAGACAGAGACAGACAATGAGCAGCTCCTCACCCCCAGTGAGAGACAGAGACAGACAATGAGCAGCTCCTCACCCCCAGTGAGAGACAGAGACAGACAATGAGCAGCTCCTCACCCCCAGTGAGAGACAGAGACAGACAATGAGCAGCTCCTCACCCCCAGTATCATTTATCTCCATTCCTGCTCTTTAAAGGTGACACCCGGTGAGATTTGCCCTCATTTTATTCTTATATTTATCATAAAATTGATTCATGAATGAAAAATACTGAGAGGAGATATTTTAAATTAAGAAGAATTTACTTTCACTGGAGAGAAGCAGACTGAGAGATGATCTGATACAAGTTTTTAAAGGTCTGGATAAACATCACAGAATCAGACAGCACAGGAGGAGGCCATTCGGCCCATCGTGCCTGTGCCGGCTCTTTGAAAGAGCTCTCCAATTAGTCCCACTCCCTGCTCTTTCCCCACAGCCCTGCAATTATTTCCTCGTTACTTCAGAAGTACTTCATTGTCTGTAAAGCTCTTTGGGACGTCCTGAGGTGGTGAAAGGGGCTCGTGTGCAACCACTGGGCCACGGCTGACACACAAAAGACTATTGAAGTCTGGGTCGAACACTGCACGATAACCAGATCCAAACCTCAGCCAGGTTCCTTAACACCAGAACGATTGGCAACTGTTCCACAATATAAATCCTGGGCAATGGGGAACGAGAAAGAAGGCAATCCATTTCTCAATTAGCCGCTTTTGATCTACGGTGAACTCCAACTTGTGTCAATGTCACCATCATCTTTCGGCACCGTTACCGACTCTCATTCCTACGGCAACAACCTCCATCCTCCAACTCTCAACCCTTCAAACAGCTTCGAGACTTCACTCACCTGCTACACCTGTCTCTGAATTTGGATAACGGTTCATCAATGCTCCGTGCCGCCTCCATCCTGCTTACATCGGCTTTGTCCCTCCATGGGACCTCTGACTTTGACCCTGGTCTCCCTACAATATCTCCAACCTATTCCCTGCTCCCAGGAAATATGTATCCCACCTCAAAGCTCTGTAGACCTGCCACATCCAGTCGTGAATGGTGGTGGACCATTAAACAACTAACTGGAGGAGGAGGCTCCATGAATATCCCCATCCTCAATGATGGTGGAGCCCAGCAGCTGAGTGCAAAAGACAAGGCTGAAGCGTTTGCAACCATCTTCAGCCAGAAGTGCCGAGTGGATGATCCATATTAGCCTACTCCTGAGGTCGCCACCATCACAGAAGCCAGTCTTCAGCCAATTCGATTCACACCACGTGATATCAAGAAACAGCTGAGTGCACTGGATACAGCAAAGGCTGTGGGACCCGACAACATCCCAGCTGTCATGCTGAAGACTTGTGCTCCAGAACTAGCCGTGCCTCTTGCCAAGCTGTTCCAGTACAGCTACAACACTGGCATCTATCCGACAATGTGGAAAACTGCCCAGGTATGTCCTGTCCACA
This sequence comes from Somniosus microcephalus, assembly GCF_052327205.1. NCBI lineage: Eukaryota > Metazoa > Chordata > Chondrichthyes > Squaliformes > Somniosidae > Somniosus > Somniosus microcephalus. The sequence goes on along the minus strand of NC_140989.1, from coordinate 381,760,554 downwards.
AAAAGCAGGACAAATCCAACCCGACCAATTACCGCCCCATCAGTCTACTCTCAATCATCAGCAAAGTGATGGAAAGTGTCGTCGACAGTGCTATCAAGTGACACTTACTCACCAATAACCTGCTCACTGATGCCCAGTTTGGGTTCCACCAGGACCACTCAGCTCCAGAACTCATTACAGACTTGGTCCAAACATGGACATAAGAACTGAATTCCAGAGGTGAGGTGAGAGTGACTGCCCTTGACATCAAGGCAGCATTTGACCGAGTCTGACATCAAGGAGCCCCAGTAAAATTGAAGTCATTGGGAATCAGGGAGAAAACTCTCCACTGGTTGGATCATAACTAGCACAAAGGAAGCTGGTTGTGGTGTGAAGGAATAAGCCATATAACCTATTCAGAAAAATACACTATCTTATGAAAGAATTCTGACCTTATTAAAACATGACAAACTGGGTTTGGAAATTTAGAAACCTAACTATGAACTAGCTATGAAATTTTGCTAGCGTACTAGCTATGAAATAATTCTGGCTATTGAGATAAGACAGCTGTTAATCCTGACTAAATAACCTTATTGAAACAGAAGGTGCATGGCTCTGACAGGCTGACCTTTGGGAAAAAAACAATGGTTCACCCTGGATAAGGTGTTCTAATTTAAACTTTGCAAAGGTGACATAAAATAAGGAACACTGCCTTTCACACCATTCTATATGGGAATCTCAGAACACCTGGAGATGAGACAAGATTCTGTAATATTACAAGCTGATGTGGCAGTAAGAATTGCAGAGGTCGGCAGAAAGATGAATAATGATAATTAACTTGGGTCAGCAGAAACTTTAAAGGAAATACCACTGAAAAAGGGTATAAATATTGAACTCTCAAATGTGATATCAGACTCGCTTTAATCGGGCAAAGCAATTCTCGGCTACAGAGGCGGCTCTGTAGTCTCCAACTCTTTGTACCTCGGGGATCAAAGGTATTTGATATTGATGGATATCCTGTATAGAATACTTTAAGAACTGTAATATTGTAGCAAAGTTAAGAATTAAAAGTAAGATTCTCTGTTAATAAAAAGATAGTATATTTTCTCTTTTTAGAGCTGTTAACGTTGCGATTGACTGATTCACCAACTGTAAATTGCATGTCGGTTCTTTAAATCAATCTCTATATATTTTTAGAATTGTCTCACGTATGTCTTCTGTTTCAATAACACGCAAACTCAATCTCTGTGCACTCTTTGAAGAGTTACAGAACGGTGGCATAGTGGTTAGCACTGTTGCCTCACAGCGCCAGGGACCCGGGTTCAAATCCGGTCTCGGGCGACTGTCTGTGTGGAGTTTGCACATTCTCCCTGTGTCTGCATGGGATTCCTCCGGGTGCTCCGGTTTCCTCCCACAGTCCAAAGATGTGCGGGTTAGGTTGATTTGGCTATGATAAATTGACCCTTAGTGTTAGGGGATTAAATACGTGGGGTTACGGGGATAGGGTGGGATATGTGTCGGTGCAGGCTCGATGGGCCGAAATGGCCTCTATCTGCACTGTGGGGATTCTGTGATTCTGTGAACTCTGAGGGAGTTTTCTGGACCCTGATTATATCCGGGATGTTACAGTCTATCTAAACTTATTAAAAGCGCAATCTGGAGGATGGTAACATTCTTGGGTTGTTCCTTTCCTTTAGGGAGAGATAGCCCGGACCTTTAGACTCAATTAAGCGTCTTTAGGATTTGGCTACCTCAAACTTTAGTTGAAAGTGACCGTCTGAGAAATACGCCTAATCCGGGGTACCCTATAAGGGGCTAGGACTTGTAAATATCCCTTCTGTGGTGGTTAGAGGTCAATCATCACAGCCCCAGTACATCGCTGCAGGAGTTCCTCAGGGCAGTGTCCTAGGCCCAACCATCTTCAGCTGCTTCATCAATGAACTTCGCTCCATCATAAGGTCAGAAGTGGGGATGTTCGCTGATGACTACAGAGTGTTCAGTGCCATTCGCAACTCCTCAGATAATGAAGCAGTCCATGCCCGCATGTAGCAAGACCTGGACGACATTCAGGCTTGAGCTGATAAGTAACAGGTAACATTCACGCCACACAAGTGCCAGGCAATGACTATCTCCAACAAGCAAGCATCTAACCACCGCCCCTTGACATTCAACGGCATTACCATTGCCGAATCCCCCACCATCAGTATCCTGGGGGCCACCATTGACCAGAAACTTAACTGGACCTGCCACATAAATACTGTGGCAACAAGAGCAGTTCAGAGGCTGGGTATTCTGTGGCGAGTGTCTCAGCTCCTGACTCCCCAAAGACTTTCCACCATCTACAAGGCACAAGCCAGGAGTGTGATGGAATACTCTCCACTTGCCTGGGTGAGTGCAGCTCCAACAACACTCAAGAAGCTCGACCCCATCCAAGACAAAGCAGCCCGCTTGATAGGCTCACCATCCACCACCTGAAACATGCACTCCCTCCAGCACCGGCGTACCGTGGCTGCAGTGTTGTAGCTTCCAAAATATTTTATATTAATCCTGGAACTCCCTCCCTAACAGCACGGTGTGAGTATCTTCACCACACGGACTGCAGCAGTTCAAGAAGGTGTCTCACCACCACCTTCTCAAGGGCAATTAGGAATGGGCAATAAATGCCGGCCTTGCCAGCGATGCCCACATCCCATGAACTAATAAAAACAAGTCCCCCATTATCACTACTCTATATTCTTGAACCTCTCTGTAATTTCCCAGTAAATTTGCTCCTCTATATCCCTCCCACTAGTTGGCAGCCTATAGAATACACCAAGTAGTGAAATGGCACCTCGATTATTTCTTAACTCTAACCAAATAGATTCTGTCCTTGACCCCTCCGGGACATCCTCTCTCGCCAGCACGGTAACATTTTCCACAACCAATACTGCCACCCGACCTCCTTTCAGTTGCTGACACTTTATTCTTATTGATCATAAAATTAATTCATCAATGAAAACTACTGAGAGGAGATATTTTAAATTAAGAAGAATTTACTTTCACTGGAGCGAATCAGACTGAGAGATGATCTGATACAAGTTTTTAAAGGTCTGGATAAACATCACAGAATCAGACAGCACAGGAGGAGGCCATTCGGCCCATCGTGCCTGTGCCGGCTCTTTGAACGAGCTCTCCAATTAGTCCCACTCCCTGCTCTTTCCCCACAGCCCTGCAATTATTCCCTCGTTACTTCAGAAGTACTTCATTGTCTGTAAAGCTCTTTGGGACGTCCTGAGGTGGTGAAAGGGGCTCGTGTGCAACCACTGAGCCACGGCTGACACACAAAAGACTATTGAAGTCTGGGTCGAAAACTGCACGATAACCAGATCCAAACCTCAGCCAGGTTCCTTAACACCAGAATGATTGGCAACTGTTCCACAATATAAATCCTGGGCAATGGGGAACGAGAAAGAAGACAATCCATTTCTCAATTAGCTCACAGAACATTATTGCTTCCTCAGCATGTGTGAGAGGGAAGGTTCATTTGAAGATTAAAAGCTGAAAACCAATTCCCACTGAAACACAAATCAATAGGAAGACAGAACGAGACCCAGAGTTGAGCAGAGTGCGCTTGTAAATGGAAATAAGGGTCTGATTGAGCGACAGACGCACAGTATTCCTTCCGGGAACATTATCTTCACCCATGGAGAACATTCCCCACTCCTGATGTTTGAGCAATGATTTATTTATAATAAACCCGTGTTGGGGAATTGAACCCGATTGGTCAGTTGTCCAGTGGCAGGTGATTGGCTGAAACCTTCGACTTCCTGTGACAGGCATTGAGTTGGGATCCTGTTATTAGGAATGCTCAGTGATTCCCAGCAGCCCAGAGGGTGGGATTGCTGTAGGACGGGTCTCTTTAATAACCTGGAAAAGCAGAAACTCTGGGAGACAGGGAATTAATCCGGGCTGCTGCAGCTGTTCAGAGAATCTCACAGCAAAGGAGGAGGCCATTCAGCCCATCGGGCCTGTGCTGGCTCTTTGACAGAGCTCTCCAATTAGTCCCTCTCTCCCGCTCTTTCCCCACAGCCCGACAAACATTTCCTTTTCAAATATTTATCCAAATCCCATTGGTCTGAGGTGGCAGGTGAGGAGGATGATGTAGGAACAGGAGCAGGCCGTTCAGCCTGTCGAGTCTGATACACCATTCAATTCGATCATGACTGATCTGTATCTCAAACCCATTTACACATTTAGCTCCGTACTCTGGATACGTGTCTCAGCCATGGCTCAGTGGGCAGCACTCTCGTCTCTGCGTCAGAAGGTCATGGGATTCAAGTTCCGTTCCACAGACTCGAGCCCATAATCAAGGCTGACAGTCCCAGTGCTGTCCTGCGGGAGTGCTGCACTGTCAGAGGGGCAGTATTGAGGGAGCACTGCACTGTGGGAGGGGCAGTACAGAGGGAGTGCTGCACTGTCAGAGAGGCAGTACTGAGGGAGTGCTGCACTGTCGGAGGGGCAGTATTGAGGGAGCGCTGCACAGTGGGAGGGGCAGTACAGAGGGAGTGCTGCACTGTCGGAGGGGCAGTGCTGAGGGAGTGCTGCACTGTCGGAGGGGCAGTACTGAGGGAGCGCTGCACAGTGGGAGGGGCAGTACAGAGGGAGTGCTGCACTGTCGGAGGGGCAGTACTGAGGGAGTGCTGCATGTCGGAGGGGCAGTACTGAGGGAGCGCTGCACTGTCGGAGGGGCGGTATTGAGGGAGCGCTGCACTGTCGGAGGGGCAGTACTGAGGCAGTGCTGCACTGTCGGAGGGGCAGTACTGAGGGAGTGCTGCATGTCGGAGGGGCAGTACTGAGGGAGCGCTGCACTGTCGGAGGGGCGGTATTGAGGGAGCGCTGCACTGTTGGAGGGGCAGTACTGAGGGAGCGCCGCACTGTCGGAGCCGCAGTACTGAGTGAGCGCTGCACTGTTGGAGGGGCAGTACTGAGTGAGCGCTGCACTGTCAGAGGGGCAGTACTGTGGGAGTGCTGCACTGTCGGAGGGGCAGTAATGAGGGAGTGCTGCATGTCGGAGGGGCAGTACTGAGAGAGTGCTGCACTGTCGCAGGGGCAGTACTGAGGGAGTGCTGCACTGTCGGAGGGGCAGTATTGAGGGAGCGCTGCACTTTCAGAGGGGCAGTACTGAGGGAGTGCTGCACTGTCAGAGGGGCAGTACAGAGGGAGCGCTGCGCTGTCGGAGGGGCAGTACTGAGGGAGCGCTGCACTGTGGGGGGGGCAGTACTGAGGGAGTGCTGCATTGTTGGAGGTTTAAACCAAGGCTACATCTGCCCTCTCAGTTAGTCGTAAAAGATCCCACGGCACTATTCGAAGAAGAGCAGGGGAGTTCTCCTGGTCTCAAGGCCAATATTTATCCCTCAACCAACATCACTAAAACCGATTATATGGCCATTGTCACGTTGCAGTTTTGGGAGCTTGCTGTGCGCAGAATGGCGATCACATTTCCTACATTCCAACAGTGACTACACTTCAAAAGTCCTTCATTGTCTGTGAAGCGCTTTGGGATGTTCTGAGTTTGTGAAAGGCGCTATAGAAATGCAAGTCCTTTCAATCTTTCTTTCCTTCTCATGATTCTGCAGGAGGTCCTTTCAACAAAGTATCTGAGATCAAAACCTCTCCCTTTCCAGCAGTCGATGCTCAATCTCTCTCAGTAAAAGATTCCGTTGGCAGGGTTTGTAGACCGAGGATGATAAAGTTCTTTGTAGACACAGAAACAAAGCTCTCTCCTCTCTCCAGTGTCCTAACATGCTCAGATTACAGATCAGACATTCAGAAATGATGGCGCTTTAATACCTTGGTCACGGAGGAAGCCCGGATAGAAAGATTGCTCCTGTAAATGTTCCAGACACAGAGTTTAACGTTTCTAGTAACTCCAAGCTGCTATTTTATCCTCGCAGCCTAATTAGCCGATGGCCGGGGTCGGGGGTCAGTGTGGTGTAAACGGGGCTAATAAATGAAACCAGTCTCAGTGACTGAGACACAAATGTATATTCAGCCTGTGCGATACCTCAGAGAGAATCCAACCTCCGCTGAATCTATTCATGGAAGATCTGAAGCTAAGGATTGAAACCAAGTGAATTGAGAGCTCCTGAGTAACAAGGACACCTTCTGGAACAGTGCGAGGGGGAGACTGGGAGCTGACATCACTCTCCGCCAGTACTTTGAACTGAGAGGGTCGATGGAGAGAAACTGTTTCTGCTGGTGGGTGAGTCTAGGACAAGGGGACAGAACCTTAAAATCAGAGCCAGGCCATTCAGGAGAGAAGTTAGGAAACACTTCTTCACACAAAGGGTGGTGGAAGTGTGGAACTCCCTCCCACACAAAGCAGTAGATGCTGGGGCTCAATTAATCATTTTATAGAATCAGAGAATGGTTACAGCACGGAACAAGGCCATTCGGCCCGTCGAGCCCGTGCCGGCTCTCTGCAAGAGCACTTCAGCTAGTCCCACTGCCCCGCCCTTTCCCCGGAGCCCTGCTAATTACTTTCCATCAGATAATTATCCAACTCCCCTTTGAAAGCTGTGATTGAATCTGCCTCCACCGCCCTTTCAGGCAGTGCATTCCAGAGCATAACTGTGGTAAACCACTGTCATACCTGTCTGTGTCTGTATGTGTATTCCACTAGGTACAGGTCTGGACATGCCTCGGCTGACTCCTCCCACTATTCCAGGTATATAAGTGACTACCTCCCAGTCCCTTAGTATTCTGGACGGGTCGACCACTCGAGACAAGACCTTCATTCTTTAGTTAATAAAAGCCTGATTGTTACTCGCTCAACTTCAGTCTTTTGAGTAATTGATGGCGCATCAATTTTATTAACTAAATTTTTTATAATGGAGAAGATCCTCACACCAGCATGCCTGGACCTGGACAGTCGGGAAGCGGACGCTTCCACCAAGTTTGCTCACTGGCTCACGTGCTTCGAGACATTCCTGACTGCCTCCACTGCGGTCGAAACGGATGCGGACAAACTGTCTGTCCTGTTCTCCAAGGTGAACCACCGAGTGTACTCAGTCATCCGGGATGCGACCTCGTACACAGCCGCCCTCCAGCTCCTCAAGACCCAGTACACGCGCCCTGTGAACGAAGTATACGCCAGGCACCTTCTGGGGAGTCGCAAGCAACAACCTGGGGAATCGACTGAGGAATACCTCCAAGCACTGTCCGTGCTTGGCCGGGCCTGTGGGTGTAAGGCGGTAACGCCCACTAAGTACACGGAGGAACTGATCCGGGATGCCTTCGTAGCGGGCCACAGGTCCAACTACACCAGACAGCGACTGCTGGAGCAGAGTGACCTCACCCTCGACAAAGCCTCCGACATCGCACTAACGCTGGACGCAGCCTTCCGGGGCATGGATGCCTACTCCTCTGCACCGTGGACGCCGCGGGGAACGACAACCTGGGACACGGTAGGACAGCCCCATAGCACCGTGCCACCCCAGCCACAGCCCAACAACGGCCCAACTACCGCAGCAGTGTCCCAAAGCCAGACAGCAGTATCCCAAGGCCAGAAATGCTACTTCTGTGGCCAGGCCAAACACCCCAGAGCGCGCTGCCCGGCGAAGAATGCAACCTGCTCGGGCTGCGGGAAAAAGGGACACTACGCCAGCGTCTGCAAGGCCAAAGCCACCCCGAACGCCAGCAGCGCCGCGTGTGGGCCGTGCGAGCCGCCATCTTGGGCCTCCCCAGCCATGTGCGAACCACCGCAGCAGCAGCCATCTTGGACGACTCCAGCCACATGGGAATCATGGGCGCCGCCATCTTGGACACCAGCCGGGACGCAGCAGACCGCCAACCCCCCCCCATCTGATACTCGCAGCGACACACCGACCCCTACGCTGGCCTCTGTGACGCTGGACCAAACGAGACCGCACCAGCTAGCTCGGTCCAAAATGGACGTTAAGGTAAACGGCCATGCAATAAACTGCCTTTTTGACTCCGGGAGCACAGAGAGCTTCATCCACCCCGACACGGTGCGGCGTTGCTCTCTCCCAGTCCTGCCTGCGCACCAGCGGATTTCTATGGCCTCCGAGTCCCAGTCAGCGGACATTGGCGGCTACTGCATGGTGACACTAGTAGTAGACGGGACTGTGTTCAATAATTTTAAACTCCTGGTCCTGCCCGACCTCTGCGCTGCCGTTCTACTGGGGTTGGATTTCCAGTGCCACCTCAAAAGCGTTACGATGGCGTACGGTGGCCCCCTCCCCCCACTCACAGTCCGCAGCCAGCAGCCTCCAAATTGCCCGCCGCGCACTAGATGCAACCTCTCCACACTCAGAGTCCCACCCCCCCCACTGTTTGCTAACCTCACCCCCGACTGTAAGCCCATCGCCACAAAGAGCAGGCGATACAGTGCCGGGGACAGGGTTTTCATCAAAACCGAAGTGGAACGGCTCCTGAAGGAGGGGATTATTGAGGGCAGCTCCAGCCCCTGGCGAGCCCAGGTTGTGGTCGTTAAGACCGGCGAGAAACAACGCCTGGTCATCGACTACAGCCAAACAATAAACCGCTACACCCTGCTGGACGCCTACCCACTCCCCCGCATAGCTGACATGGTCAACCAGATCGCGCAGTACCGCGTCTTTTCGACCATTGACCTGAAATCAGCGTACCACCAGCTCCCCATCAGCCCTGAAGACCGCCAGTATACTGCTTTTGAGGCAAACGGCCGCCTCTATCACTTCCTTAGGGTTCCCTTCGGCGTTACCAACGGGGTCTCCGTCTTCCAAAGGGAGATGGACCGGATGGTCGATCAAAACGAGCTGCAGGCCACTTTCCCTTACCTAGATAATGTGACCATCTGCGGCCATGACTTGCAGGACCATGACGCAAACCTCGAGAAATTCCTCCGCACCGCCCAACTCCTGAACCTGACATATAACAAGGAGAAGTGCATATTCCGCACAGACCGCCTCGCCATCCTTGGCTGTGTTGTAGAACACGGGGTCATCGGTCCCGACCCGGACCGGATGCGTCCCCTTATGGAACTCCCACTGCCCCACTGCCTAAAAGCTCTGAAGAGGTGCCTAGGGTTTTTTTCCTACTACGCTCAGTGGGTCCCCTACTATGCAGACAAAGCCCGTCCGCTGATCAAGTCCACCTCTTTTCCCGTGACGGCAGAGGCCCGCTTAGCCTTCCACCGTATCAAGGAAGACATTGCCAAAGCCACCATGCACGCAGTGGACGAATCCATCCCCTTCCAGGTGGAAAGCGATGCGTCCGACTTCGCTCTGGCCGCCACCCTTAATCAGGCGGGGAGACCTGTGGCATTCTTCTCACGAACCCTCCAGGGCCCGGAGACCAGACACTCCGCGGTCGAGAAGGAGGCCCAGGCTATCGTGGAGGCTGTGCGTCATTGGAGGCACTACCTGGCCGGAAAACGATTTACCCTGCTCACTGACCAGCGTTCAGTTGCTTTTATGTTCAACAACAAGCAGAGGGGCAAAATCAAAAATGACAAGATCTTGAGGTGGAGAATCGAACTTTCCACCTACAATTACGAGATCTTGTACCGGCCTGGGAAGCTCAATGAACCCCCAGATGCCCTATCGCGTGGCACCTGCGCCAGCGCGCAGATCGATAGGCTGAGGGCCCTCCACAATGACCTCTGCCACCCGGGGGTCACCAGGTTCTTCCACTTCATCAAGGCCCGCAACCTGCCTTACTCCATTGAGGAGGTCAGGACCATGACCAAGAACTGCCAAGTCTGCGCTGAGTGCAAACCGCACTTTTATAGACCAGACAGAGCCCACCTGATAAAAGCCACTCGCCCTTTCGAACGCCTGAGCGTCGATTTTAAAGGGCCTCTCCCCTCCTCCGACCGCAATGTGTACTTCCTCAACATCATTGACGAGTACTCCCGGTTCCCGTTCGCTATCCCCTGCCCGGACATGACCAGTGCCACGGTCATTAAATGTCTGAACAGCCTCTTCACCCTGTTCGGTTTCCCCAGCTATATCCATAGCGACCGGGGCTCATCGTTTATGAGCGACGAACTCCGCCAGTACCTGCTCGCTAGGGGTATAGCCACAAGCAGGACCACCAGTTACAACCCCCGGGGGAACGGACAGGTGGAAAGAGAGAATGCAACTGTTTGGAAGGCTGCCCTACTAGCCTTAAAGTCTAGGGGCCTTCCGACCTCCCGCTGGCAGGAGGTGCTCCCCGATGCGCTCCACTCGATTCGGTCACTTCTCTGCACTGCCACCAATGCCACCCCTCACGAGAAAATGTTTGTCTTCCCAAGGAAGTCCACATCGGGGACATCGTTACCGCCATGGCTGACGTCCCCAGGGCCGGTACTACTGAGAAGACACGTGAGGGCCAATAAAACGGACCCCCTGGTCGAGAGGGTCGACCTCCTCCACGCCAACCCCCAGTACGCTTACATTGCGTACCCGGACGGGCGGGAGGACACAGTCTCCATACGAGACCTCGCACCCTCGGGGACCGCTGTAACCCACTACCCATTACCACCCCCCCCCCACGACCCGATATCCAACCCCAGCAGCCGGCTCGCCTTGGACCGTCACCCATGAGGACTACACTCCAGGGCCCCAGCCTACACGGGACGCGACGCCGGAAGCGCCACCACCCCTGCCGTCGCCACGTCGATCACAGCGGCAGACAAGACCTCCGGAGAGACTCCAATACACGAACTTTTAAATACACTTCACCCCGCCGGACTCATTTTTAAACAAGGGGTGAATGTGGTAAACCACTGTCATACCTGTCTGTGTCTGTATGTGTATTCCACTAGGTACAGGTCTGGACATGCCTCGGCTGACTCCTCCCACTATTCCAGGTATATAAGTGACTACCTCCCAGTCCCTTAGTATTCTGGACGGGTCGACCACTCGAGACAAGACCTTCATTCTTTAGTTAATAAAAGCCTGATTGTTACTCGCTCAACTTCAGTCTTTTGAGTAATTGATGGCGCATCAATAACCACTCGCTGAGTAAAAAAGTTTTTCCTCATGTCGCCTTTGGTTCTTTTGCCAATCACCTTAAATCTGTGTCCTCTGGTTCTCGACCCTTCCGCCAATGGGAACAGTTTCTCTCTATCTACTCTGTCCAGACCTCTCATGATTTTGAACACCTCAATCAAATCTCCTCTCAACCTTCTCTGCTCCAAGGAGAACAACCCCAGCTTCTCCAGTCTATCCACGTAACTGAAGTCCCTCATTCCAGGAATCATTCTCATTAATCTTTTCTGCACCCTCTCTAAGGCCTTCACATCCTTCCTAAAGTGTGGTGCCCAGAATTGGACACAATACTCCAGTTGGGGCCGAACCAGTGTTTTATACAGGTTCATCATAATCTCCACACTTTTGTTCTCTATCCCTCTATTTATGAAGCCCAGGATCCCGTAAGCCTTTTTAACTGCTTTCTCAACCTGCCCTGCCACCTTCAACGCACACACACCCCCAGGTCTCTCTGTTCGTGCCCCCCTTTCAGGATCGGACCATTTAGTTTATATTTCCTCTCCTCATTCTTTCTACCAAAATGTATCACTTCACACTTTTCTGTTAAATTTCATCTGCCATGTGTCCGCCCATTTCACCAGCCTGTCTATGTCTTCCTGAAGTCTATCACTCTCCTCCTCACTGTTCACTATATTTCCAAGTTTAGTGTCATCTGCAAATTTTGAAATTGTGCCCTGTACACCCAAGTCCAAGTCATTAATATATATCAAGAAAAGCAGTGGTCCTAGAACCGACCCCTGGGGAACACCACTGTAAACCTTCCTCCAGTCCGAAAAACAACCGTTCACCACTACTCTCTGTTTCCTGTCACTTAGACAATTCCGTATCCATGCTGCCACTGTCCCTTTTATTCCATGGGCTTCAACATTACTGGTAAGCCTATTATGTGGCACTTTGTCGAACGCCTTTTGGAAATCCATGTACACCACGTCAACCACATTACCCTCATCAACCCTCTGTTAGCTCATTAAAGATCTCATTCAAGCTAGTTAAACATGATTTGCCTTTAACAAATCTGTGCTGGCTTTCCTTAATTAATCCACACTTGTCCAAGTGACTGTTAATTTTGTCCCTGATTACTGTTTCTAAAAGCTTCCCCACTACCGAGGTCAAACTGACTGGCCTGTAGTTGCTGGGTTTATCTTTACACCCTTTTTTGAACAATGGTGTAACATTTGCAATTCTCCAGTCCTCTGGCACCACTCCCGTATCTAATGAGGATTGGAATATTATGGCCAGTACCTCCGCCATTTCCTCCCTCATTTCTAGAGAGGAGATAGTTCGGGTACAGAGTCAGCACATTCCAACGAGGGGGAAAGGAAGTGAATCCAAAGCTACAGCTCCCTGGATGACTAAACATAGAAACATAGAGATAGGAACAGGAGTAGGCCATTCGGCCCTTCGAGCCTGCTCTGCCATTTAATGAGATCATGGCTGATCTTCGTCTGAGATCTTAGCTGATCTTACCAGTTCAGTACCCCGTCCCCGCCTTTTCTCCGTAACCCTTAATCCCCTTAGCCTTCAGAAATATATCCAATTCTCTCTTGAAAATATTTATTGAATTAGCCTTCACAGCCCTCTGTGGCAGGGAATTCCACAGGCTCACCACTCTTTGAGTGAAGAAATTCTTCCTCATCTCTGTTTTAAATGATTTGCCCGCTATTTTTAGACTGTGGCCCCTGGTTCTGTGCTCCCCTGCCATTGGAAACATTCTCTCTGAATTCAGCCTGTCCAGGCCTGCCATAATTTTATATGTTTCGATGAGATCCCCTCTCAATCTTCTAAACTCCAGTGAGTACAAGCCCAAACTATTCAATCTCTCCTCGTAGGTCATTCCCGCCATTCCAGGTATCAGCCTGGTGAATCGCCGCTGCACTCTTTCCATGGCAAGAACATCCTTCCGCAGATGGGGCGACCAAAACTGTACACAATACTCCAGATGCGGTCTCACCAGCACCTTGTACAGCTGTAGTAAGGTATCCCTATTCCTATACTCGAACCCCCTTGATATGAAGGCCAACATACCATTTGCCTTCTTAATCGCCTGTTGCACCTGCATGCTCTCCTTCAGTGACTGGTGCACAAGAACACCCAGGTCCCTCTGCACTTCCCCATCTCCCAATCTATTGCCATTTAGATAATAATCTACCCTCCTGTTTTTACCCCCAAAGTGGATAACCTCGCATTTATCCACATTATAGTGCATCTGCCACGTATCCGCCCATTCCCCCAACCTGTCCAAATCGCACTGTAGCCTCCTGACATCCTCATCAGAGCCCACCCCTCCTCCTAGTTTAGTGTCGTCAGCGAATTTGGAAATATTGCATCCAATTCCCTGATCCAGATCATTTATATATATTGTGAACAGCTGGGGTCCCAGGACAGATCCTTGCGGCACCCCGCTGGTCACTGCCTGCCACTCCGAAAACGAGCCGTTTATTCCAACTCTCTGTTTTCTATCCGCCAGCCAGTTCTCTATCCACGTTAATACTTTGCCCCCAATCCCATGAGCCTTAATTTTGCATGATAATCTTTTGTGTGGAACCTTATCGAAGGCTTTCTGGAAGTCAAGGTACACCACATCCACTGGCTCTCCCCCATCTATTTTACCAGTTACTTCCTCAAAAAATTCCAGCAGATTAGTCAAACACGATATACCCTTTGTAAATCCATGTTGACTCTGTCCGATCCTTACCCCATTTGTCAAGTGCTCCGCTATTTTATCCTTAATAATGGACTCTAGCATTTTGCCCACAACCGATGTAAGGCTTACTGGTCTATAATTCCCTGCTTTCTCTCTACCCCCCTTTTTAAATATTGGGGTAACATTAGCTACCCTCCAATCCACGGGTACTGTTCCCGAGTCAATGGAGTTCCGGAAGATGATCCTTAGAGCATCTGCTATCTCCAGGGCCACCTCCTTAAGTACCCTAGGATGTAGTTTATCAGGCCCCGGGGATTTGTCGGCCTTCAGTCCCCTCAACTTACCCAACACCATATCCCTAGAGATACTAATTTCTGTCAGCTCCTCCCTCTCATTAGTCCCTATGTTTGCCGATATTCCTGGGAGGTTATTTGTGTCCTCCTTTGTGAATACAGAACCAAAGTATGAGTTTAATTGGTCTGCCATTTCCTTATTCTCCATTATATATTCTCCCGAATCGGACTGCAAGGGACCGACTTGGGATTTTACCAGTCTTTTCCTCCTGATATACCGATAAAAGCTTTTGCAGTCTGTCTTTATGTTTGCTGCAAGTTTACTTTCGTATTCTATTTTCCCCTTCCTGATTAATCCCTTTGTCCTCTTTTGCTGTATCCTGTACTGCCCCCAATCTTCCGGTCTGGTGCTTTTTTTTGCCAGTTGATATGCCCTTTTTTTTGATTTTATGCTGTCCCTAATTTCCCTCGTTATCCACGGTTGAGCCACCTTTTTAGGTTTATTTTTATGCCAAACCGGTATAAACATGTTCTGGAATTCTTCCATTCTATCTTTGAATGCTTGCCATTGTCTATCCACTGTCAATCCCCCCAGAAACACCACCCAATCAATCTTACCCAATTCCCGTCTCATACCCTCGTAATTCCCTTTATTTAAGTTCTGGACCTTAGTCTCTGATTCAATTTCCTCACTCTCCATCTCGACTGAGAGCTCGATCATATTATGATCGCTCTGACCCAAGGGGCCTCGTACAAGAAGATTGTTGATAAGTCCCTTCTCATTGCACAATACCCAGTCTAAAATGGCCTGATCTCGAGTCGGCTCCTCGACATATTGGTCCAGATAACCGTCCCGAAAACATTCCAGGAATTCCTCCTCCTCAGAATTTTTACTAATTTGGGTAGTCCAATCAATATGTAAATTAAAGTCACCCATGATGACAGCTGTGCTCTTATCGCACGCTTCTCTAATTTCCCTTTTTATGCCTTCCCTCACCTCCATATTACTATTTGGAGGCCTATATATCACACCCACTAACGTTTTCCTCCCCTTGCTATTTCTCATTTCTACCCATACAGATTCCGTTTCATCTGAGTTAATATCCTTCCTTTCCATTGCATTAATCCCCTCCTTTACCAGCAATGCTACCCCACCTCCCCTACCTTTTTGCCGATCCTTCCTAAATATTGTATATCCCTGGATGTTAAGTTCCCAGCCTTGCCCACCCTGCAGCCACGTGGGCAAGATACAGGCCGTGAGATTGGGAAGTTTATCGCCGGTCAATCTGAGATGGAGACATTTTTCCTAGCCAAGGGTATTTAGGGATATGGAGCCAAGGCGGGTAAATGGAGTTAGGATACAGATCAGCCATGATCTCATTGAATGGCCGAACAGGCTCGAGAAGGTGTCCTTGGTAGTAAGGGTCTGAATGGCCTCCTCCTGTTCCTATGTTCCTATGTACTGACAGTAAAGAGCGAGAATGATGGTCTTCTTCTTATCGTGTCCACGGACAGTCTATACATAGCCCAGCCAGAACTGGACACATTTTTGCGCCTTGTTGTTGAATTCAGCAAGATCTGCAACAGTGCAGGGTTCCTCTAACAATGGGCATTGCAGGAGATGTTGCATAGTCTGTGCCTCAGTTCCACATTCACAAGTTGTCGGGCTGGTTGAATATCCCCATTTGCTTAGTGACACCTTTGAGCAACCTACACCGGCCCTCAGTCTGTTAAGGCACTTCCAGATTGCCCAGTTGCAATTAGCTCCTGGGGGAAGGCTTTCATCAGGTAAAATTTCCATCGCTGGGGGTTGTTCAAGACTGGCGAGCCGGTCTTTCCACAAGGCGATGCGGGCTTCAGATGAGGTTGATTGTAATGGAACAACACTGTTCATGAAGCTCTTTCTTGACTTTAGACTGCTGGGTGTAGGTGTATGACAATGCAGAGGGTGCCTCTCATCTGATGTTTGACGGAGTCGCTCTTTCTTGCTGGCTACCGTTCTTCTTATATCAGGGGGAGCGATACCCACCAGGATATATAGGCTGTTGGTGTTTGTTGGTTTTAAGCAACCTGTGATAAATCGGCAGCTTGCATTCAGAACGGCATCCATCTTCTTGGCATGAGTAGATCTTTCCCATGCAGGGCAGGCGTATTCGGCAGTGGAATAGCAAAGAGCAAGTGCACTGGTTCGCAATGTTTTCGGGCTTGCTCCCCATCTTGTGTTAGTGAGCTTATTCAGGATGTTGTTTCGTACGCTCACTTTTGCCTTTGTCTTCTCGATGTGGTTCTTGAAGGTGAGGCATCGGTCAAGGGTGACTCCTAAGTAGATAGGGTGCTCGCAATGCGTCAGTGTTGCTCCACACCAGGTTACTTTCAACTGGCATTTGGCTTCACGGTTTCTGAGGTGGAATGCACAAACTTGCATCTTTGATGGGTTTGCGCGAAGGTGGTTTTCTTCATAGTAGGATTTTAGTCCCTCCAAGGCCTCAGAAAGCATTTTCTCCACGGTGTTAAAATCAGTGCTTTGGGCAGTGACACATAAGTCATCAGCATATATAAAACGGCGTGTGACACCGTCTATAGGTTGGTCATTCGTGTAGATGTTGTACAGCAGCGGTGCAAGCACGCTTCCCTGAGGGAGACTATTCTTCTGAATACGCCACCTGCTGCGCTTCCCACCTAGTTCAACAT
The DNA here is from genome assembly GCF_052327205.1 of Somniosus microcephalus. Lineage (NCBI taxonomy): Eukaryota > Metazoa > Chordata > Chondrichthyes > Squaliformes > Somniosidae > Somniosus > Somniosus microcephalus. The sequence continues at coordinate 381,743,929 of NC_140989.1, read as the reverse complement.
AGAACCGGCGATTCTGAAGCATACTTTCTAACAGCTCTGTTAAGTGAATGTCTTTTGTCATCTCTAGAATCTTGCAGAGGAGATGCCTATGGTTCACTGTATCATCTGCTGCTGACAGGTCTACAAAAACAGCACCTGTTACCATCCCTTGCTCAAAACCATCTTCGATGTGTTGTGTGAGGTTGAGCAGTTGGCTTGTTGTTGATTTGCCGGGGCGGAAACCTGCTTGCTCTGGAATGATCTTCTCATCTACAGTTGGTGCTATCCTATTGAGCATCAGGCGTTCAAACAGCTTATAGGTGTGGCAAAGCAGTGAAATTGGCCGAAAACTCTTAAGCCTAGAAATTGGCCTGAGGCGCCCAAGTGGCGCAAAGTTCGCCTGGGCGCTGGAATTTGCGCCGCGATCGCCGCATTAGCGATCGCCGCAAATTCAGCCTCAGCGCCCCAAGAGGGAGACGGGGCGCGGCTCGAGGCGCTCCGCGTCCCCCTTAGGGCGCTGAAAGTGAATTTTGCAGCGCAACGTGCCGCAGCGCCACACGCTGCAGCATGGCACACTGCGGTACTGCAGGCCTCCCTCCCACTGTTAAGGGGGAGGGGCCTGCAACAGCGCGAACCCCGATTGCGAGTGCCGGCAAAAGAGCCCGGCACCAAGGAGAAGTGCCGGGCTCTCGGGAAACAGCCGGCATTGCCGCGGGGGGGCGACCAGGAGGCCGGGGACGGAGATGCTGGCAGGCGACCGCTGAAAAAAGCGGCCGCCCCGCACCTCCACCTTAACTTGCGCCACTGCCGGCGCAGCAAGGCCCCGGGAACCTGGCGCTGTTTGCGAACGGTGCTACAGCGGCGTTCGCAAACAAATTTCGTGATCGGGGCGCTAATGTGGCGCTGCGCACACCGATGATGTCATCGGTGGAAGCGCAGCGCAACAGGCTAACGCCACCATTAGCGCCCCCACTGAATATGGCGGAAGGCGCAGCCAGTGGCGCTACAGCCACTGACTACCTCTTTAGGCGCTAAAAGGTGGCGCTAGCCACCCAATTTTTAGCCCTTAGGATCTGAGGGGTCTTTTCCAGGCTTTAATAGTGCTATTACATGTGCCTTCTGCCAGATATTGGGTAGATTGTGTGTTGCCAGACAGTGGTTGAACAATTGTAGGAGCCATTTCTTTGCTTTCTGTCCAAAATGCTTTATCTGCTCCGTTGCTATGTTGTCAAGACCAATTGCTGTCCCGTGTTTTAGACTAGATATACCAGTTTCCAGCTCTTCCATGGTGAATGGTCTAGTGAAGCCAGGATCATCGCTGTACTTCTTCCTATCTAGTTGTGCTCTTGGTTGTTTCTTGTTGATTTTTCCATTTAGGAGCAACTGGTGTGCAACTTGGTTAGCAGACACATTTGGATGCTGGGCAGCTTTCTTGGGATCACCTCCAAGTTTGCGTATGGGAGTGAGCCGGGTTTATTAATATTCGATATTTCACCAATGAGGTCGGGGTGACATATAGGGGGGATTAAAGGAAATGAAATGGAAGGCAGCGATAAACTAACATAATCTGAGCCTCAATCCTCAGGGAGATTAAAATAAAGAGAGAATGAAGTAAATATCTCTGTGAAAGATTGAAGGGGATAAAGAGGATGAATGGAATGAAACCCTGACTCCGGAATCTCGGGCTCAGATATTTATTTGGTCTGTTTATTACCGTCTCTCGTGGATTGGATGGTTTGTGTGAGCAATTCGATTATAGGACAGGATTAAACAACAACAACCTGCATTTATATAGCGCCTTTAATGTAGGAAAACGTCCCAAGGTGCTTCACACCAGCTTAATCTGAGAAAAATTGACACCGAACCACAGAAGGAGATATTAGGACAGGGTAACAAAAGCTTGGTCACAGAGGTAGGTCTTAAGGAGAGTCTTAAAGGAGGAGAGAGAGGCGGAGAGGTTTAGGGAGGGAATTCCAGAGCTTAGGGCCCAGGCAGCTGAAGGCACGGCCGCCAATGGTGGAGTGAAGGGAGTGGGGGATGGACAAGAGGCCAGAATTGAAGGAGTGCAGTGATCTCGGAGGGTTGTAGGGCCCACAGGGAGATCTGTTGTCCTCACATTCCCGGTGTTGGAGGAGCGCAGTGATCTCGGAGGGTTGTAGGCCCCACAGGGAGATATGTTGTCCTCACATTCCCGGTGTTGGAGTAGCGCAGTGATCTCGGGGGGTTGTAGAGCCCACAGGGAGATCTGTTGTCCTCACATTCCCGGTGTTGGAGGAGCGCAGTGATCTCGGAGGGTTGTAGGGTCCACAGGGAGATCTGTTGTCCTCACATTCCCGGTGTTGGAGGAGCGCAGTGATCTCAGAGGGTTGTAGGGCCCACAGAGAGATCTGTTGTCCTCACATTCCCGGTGTTGGAGGAGCGCAGTGATCTTGGAGGGTTGTAGGGCCCACAGGGAGATCTGTTGTTTTCACATTCCCGGTGTTGGAGGGGCGCAGTGATCTCGGAGGGTTGTAGGGCCCACAGGGAGATCCGTTGTCCTCACATTCCCGGTGTTGGAGGGGCGCAGTGATCTCGGAGGGTTGTAGGGCCCACAGGGAGATCTGCTGTGCTCACATTCCCGGTGTTGGAGGAGCACAGTGATCTCGGAGGGTTGTAGGGCCCACAGGGAGATCTGTTGTCCTCACATTCCCCGTGTTGGAGGAGCGCAGTGATCTCGGGGGGTTGTAGGCCCCACAGGGAGGTCTGTTGTCCTCACATTCCCGGTGTTCGAGGAGTGCAGTGATTTTGGATGGTTGTAGGGCCCACAGGGAGATCTGTTGTCCTCACATTCCCGGTGTTGGAGGAGCGCAGTGATCTCGGAGGGTTGTAGGGTCCACAGGGAGATCTGTTGTCCTCACATTCCCGGTGTTGGAGGAGCGCAGTGATCTCGGAGGGTTGTAGGATCCACAGGGAGATCTGTTGTCCCTCACTCCCTATCACTGTAACCCCGTCCCACCCTACACCCCTCCCTATCTCTGTAACCCCCTACCACCCTACACTCCTCCCACCCTACACCCCTCCCCATCACTGTAACCCCCTCCCACCCTACACCCCTCCCCATCACTGTAACCCCCTCCCACCCTACACCCCTCCCCATCACTGTAACCCCCTCCCACCCTACAACCCTCCGAGGTCTCTGCAGTTCTGACCTCTTGTCCATCCCCCACTCCCTTCGCCCCACCATTGGTGGCCGTGCCTTCAGCTGCCTGGGCCCTAAGCTCTGGAATTCCCTCCCTAAACCTCTCCGCCTCTCTCTCCTCCTTTAAGACGCTCCTTAAAACCTCCCTCTTTGACCCAGCCTTTGGTCACCTGTCCTTATATCTCCTTCTGTGGTCCGATGTGATTTTTTTTCTGATTAAGCACCTTCGAAACGCCTTGGGATGTTTTACTAATTTAAAGGCTCTATATAAATGCAAGTTGTTATTTAATTACATTAAACCGAGGCCCCGTCTGCTCTCTCAGGTGAAGCTAATAAATCCCAGACACTATTTCGAAGAAGAGCAGGCGAGTTCTCCCCAGCGTCCTGGGCAATATTTATCCCTTAAACAAAATCACTAAAAATACAGAATATTTGGCCATTATCACATTGCTGTTTGTGGGAGCTTGCTGTGCGCTAATTGGCTGCCGTGTTTCCTACATTATATCAGTGACTACAATTCAAAAGTACTTCATTGGCTGTGAAGCGCTTTGGGACGTCCTGAGGTGGTGAAAGTAACTAGTTTGTGTGCAATTAATTCCCGGTAACAGTGAAGGGATATTTTAATTAACTGACTCATTAAAGCCTCACTGATCTCGCCAGGTTGGAGCTGAGTGAACACACACTGTGCCCAGCAGGCAAACTCCCATTAACCCATTCTCTGTGCGCTAATTGGCTGCCATGTTTCCTACATTACAACAGTGACTACACTTCAGAAAGTTCTTCATTGTCTGTGAAGCGCTTTGGGATGTCCTGAGGTGGTGAAAGGTTCTGGAGAAATTACCAGTTCCTTTTTTATAATGAGAGAGGATTGCCTTAAATCCACAAACCTCACCGAATTCCCCAGTCTGCCATTTTCAGCTCAAACCCTTCACTTTCTAACACTTCTGTGAATTGAATCAATGACAGGGAACGGAGGCCCATTGCCAGAGGCTCCTGGGATTGGGGGAGTGCTGCTGATCACTCCCAGCTTATTCTGGTTGAAAGCTTCCTGACAGAAAGTGAACCTTGTTAGAAGACAAGATTGTTTCCACAATCATCCCCCATCCCACGGCATTACATAGTTCTGTGATCTCAGGGATTCAGCAACCTGGACAGATCTCTCCGCTCACTATAGAGAAACTCTCTACTCTAATAGATGTTTAACAAATCATTTCCCACAAGCCAACATTCCCAGTGCAGTACTGAGGGAGTGCCGCATTGTCAGAGGGGCAGTACTGAGGGAGAGCTGCACTTTCGGAGGGGCAGTACTGAGGGAGCGCTGCACTGTCGGAGGGGCAGTACTGAGTGAGTGCTGCACTGTCGGAGGGGCTGTACTGAGGAGTGCTGCACTGTCGGAGGGGCAGTACTGAGGGAGCGCTGCACTGTCGGAGGGGCAGTACTGAGGGAGTGCTGCACTGTCGGAGGGGCAGGACTGAGGGAGCGCTGCACTGTCGGAGGGGCGGATGGGGTAAGAAGTAAAACCGGCTTTGATACGCTATCACCTGATTCACACCATCGGATAAAGTGAAAATCTACCACAAACACACACTCACACACACTCACACACACACACACTCTCACACACACTCACACACACACTCACACACTCAATCGCACAATCACAGTCACTCACACACCCACTCTCTCACCCTCTCTCACACACACACTCTCTCACAATTTACAATTTACAATTTAAATCGCTTTATTGGCATGATAAGTTACATCTTATGTTGCCAAAGCATCAAAATACATTTATGGTTTAGCACATAAACGCAGTTCTATTCATACAGTGTATAAACAGGTATATCCCTGAGTGTATAAATATACATTTGCATTGTTTATATATATTTTTTTCTTAGTTTACTGGTTGTCCCTCTGTTCATGGCAAGCTGTAACATAGTGCGCCGCCAGTGTTATACAGCTTCTCTCCTCTCCCAGTAGGAATGGGAGTTTTTGGTTGTCATTCAGATTTCTGAAATCAGGGCATATTTGTGAGAATTTTTGGTAGAAATTCTCCCTGATGCCCTGATATTTTCCACAAGCTGTGAGGAAGTGCATCTCTGTCTCCACCACTCCCTGACTGCAGTGAGAGCATATCCTGTCCTCTCTTGGCAGCCTGGTCTGCCTGTGTCTGCCTTTTTCGATCGCTAGGCTATGTTCGCTAAGTCTGTACCTTGTCAAGGTTCTTCTCAGTTTGTTATCCTTTACCATGGTCAGGTAATCAGCTATGTTGTATTGTCTGTTTAGGGCCAAGTAGCAATTGAGTTTGCTTTGGGTTTTTGTTGTTTCTGCCCAATATGTCAGATATTTTTCCTTTTGCTTAGCGACGATTGTGTTGGGTCGAATTCTTTGTGTTACCCTGTCACTGTCCTGGGGCTGGTTATTGTTAGTATTGTTAGTAGTTACTTCACTGAGTCCCAGGACTAATTGACTGAGGGTATTCTTCTTTATGGTCAGCTCTTGGCATTTCAGGGCGTCGTAGTGATAGCATTGGGGATTGCTCATTTGTAGGTGATTCCAAAATTTGGTGGCTCTTTTTTGGATAGTGATTATTAATGGATATTGGCCTAGTTCCGCCCTGCATGCATTGTTTACTGTTTTCCTTTGAGTCCGGAGGATACTTTTACAGAATTCTGCATGTAGGATCTCAATTGGGTGTTTGTCCCATTTTGCAAATTCTTGTTGAGTTAGCGGTCCCCATACCTCACTGCCATAGAGTGCAATTGGTTCAATTACTGATTTGAAAATTTTGAGCCAAATGCTAATTGGGATTTCTATTTGGATTGATTTTTTGATGGCATAGAAAGCCCTTCTTGCTTTCTCTTTCAGTTCATTCACAGCCAGTTTGAAGTTTCCCGTAGAACTGATTTTTAAGCCCAAGTATGTGTAGTTAGTGGTTTGTTCAATTTTGGTTGTTCCTACTGTGAAATTTATTTTGGGTCCCTGATGTTTGGATCTTTGCTGGAACACAAGGACTTTGGTTTTTTGGGGATTTATTGTCAGGGCCCAAGTCTGGCAGTACGACTCCAGCAGGTCCAGGTTTTGCTGTAGCCCCTCTTTAGTAGGTGACAGCAGAACCAGGTCGTCTGCATAGAGGAGGAATTTAACCTTGGATTCATATAGGGTGAGGCCGGGTGCTGTAGATTGTTCAAGTAGTTTTGCCAATCCATTTATGTAAATATTAAAGAGTGTCGGTGAGATTGGCGAGCCCTGCGTCACCCCCCGCCCCTGTGGGAAGTATTTTGTTTGTTTGTCTCCAATTTTAACTGCACATTTGTTGTTTGTATACATTGATTTAATTACATCATATGTTTTCCCTCCTACCCCACTTTCGATAAGTTTCAGGAATAAACCGTCATGCCAGATGGAGTCGAAAGCCTCTCACACACTCTCACACACACACACACTCACACAAATTGACACAGACACATTCACACAGAAACACAAACAGACACACAGATACAGACACACACTCGCTGACACAGATACACAGACAGACATATTCATACTCACACACTCACAGACACAATAAACCATCAGAGACACAGACACACTCACAGACACAGACACACAGACACACTCACACACTCTCAGACACACTCAGACACACAGACACACTCACAGACACAATAATTTATCAGAGACACAGACACACTCACAGACACACACTTAGACACACTCGCAGACACAATAAACTACCAGAGACTCAGGCTTATTATTTCATGAATAAAGATGATTTGTCGCTCTCTGAACCTTCTGTGAACTCTCCGAAGCAGCTCATTCATCCCAGGAAATATTCATGAAGATCAGGTTTGGGCTCCCGAAAGTCCACATCAGGCAGGAGAGAGTCTCACTTCCAATATCCTCTTTAAACAAATGTAAGAAGTCACACAACACCAGGTTATAGTCCAACAGTTTCCTTCTGCGATGTGCAGATTTAAATGTCACTCCGATCAATCTGTTGGTCTCAATATTGCTGCTGTTTTGATTTTGCTGATGTTGGGTTGTGGTGAGTTTGAGATGTCCCGGGTAAAGATCGCCCCCCTTTAGATGTTCCCGTGTCCCTCCGCTGCTCTGAAAGCCCCAATACCACAGGAAGATGATCGGGGAACACGGAAGGAGCAGGAAGTGCGGAATGTCTCTATTCTGGTGTCGTGGTCTTCATAGAATCACAGAATCTCACAGCACAGAAGGAAGCCATTCGGCCCATCGTGCCTGTGCCGGCTCTTTGAAAGAGCTCTCCAATTAGTCCCACTCCCTGCTTTTTCCCCATAGCCCTGTGAAGGTTTCCTTTTCAAGTATTTCTCCAATTCCCTTTTGAAAGTTATTATTGAATCTGCTCCCACCGCCCTTTCAGGCAGCGCATTCCAGATCACAACAACTCTGTGTAAAAAAAATTCCCCTTATTTACTCTCCTGTCAAAACCCTTCATGATTTTGAACACCTCTATTAAATCTCCCCTTAACCGTCTTTGCTCTGAGGAGAACAATCCCAGCTTCTCCAGCCTCTCCACACAACTGAAGTCCCTCATCCCTGGCACCATTCTGGTAAATCTCCTCTGCACCCTCTCCAAGGCCTTGGCATCCTTCCTAAAGTGTGGTGCCCAGAATTGGAAAAGATAGGGAAGGAAAAATGGGAGGTGGGGTGGCAGTGCCGATTAAGGAAGACATTGTAGTGTTGGAAAGGGAAGATGTTCTTGAGGGGACAAGGGCAGAATCCATTTGGTTAGAGTTCAGGAGAAGAAAGGGTATGATCACGCTATTGTGGGTATTCTATAGGCCTCCAAATAGTGAGAGGGAGGTAGAGGAGCAAATCTGCCGGGAAATCACAGTGATATGCAAGAGCTATAGAGCGGTGATATTGGGGAACTTTAATTACCCAAATATCGATTGGGATAATGCTGGGGTAAAGGGAAAGGAGGGGCAGGAATTTCTGAAATGTGTTCAGGAGAATTTCCTTGACCAATATGTTCTTGGCCCAACTACGGAGGAGGCATTGTTGGATCTGGTGCTGGGGAATGAGGTGGGCCAGGTCGACCAAGTGTCTGTGGGAGAACACTTGGGTATGAGTGATCATCGTATCATAAGATTCAGATTAGCAATGGAGAGGAGCAAGAAACAATCTAGAGTGGAGCTTCTAAACTGGAATAGGGCTAACTTCAATGGGATGTGAAAGGATCTAGCCAGGGTAAAATGGAACCAAAGACTGACAGGATAAACTGTAACGGAACAATGGGTGATCTTTAAGGAGGAGATGTTCCAAGTACAGGCTAGGTACATTCCAACAAGAGGGAAGGGTAAGGGAACCAAAGCAAGGGCTCCTTGGACGACAAGGGAGATAGAGAAGATGATGAAACAAAAAAAGAGGGTGTATGATGCATGTCAGGTGAATTCTTCAAGGGAGAACCAGACCAAATACAATAAGTTGAGAGAGGATGTGAAGATGAAAATAAGATTGGCAAAGAGAGAATATAAGAGTATAATGGCAGTGTTGAGATACCGTGGCAAACGTGGAAGTCGAGACCAGAGTTGGTGAAACACAACTGCTTTAATCTACATCATGGCAAAGAGAGAGCTTGAAAAGCCCGCGCAACCACTTAAATACTCCCCAGACAGGAAGTGCTCCCGGCAGCCTGTCCCTGTGGGAAACAAGTTGCCGGAGGAAAGGGCCCCCGGCTGGGGGCAGCTGCTGCCGGCAGTGCACCTGCATAAACTGTCCGTGCCGCCGTGAGCGGATTATGTCCAATGGTGGCATGTCGCCACAGAGCTCCCCCCAGAATCCGCTTAGGAGGAGTGGACGAGTCGTGACGGTGGTCTAATGGTTTTGCCGGAGCGGCTCTGAGTGGTCGCCGGTCTAGTTGGTGGGGCCGGGCGGTTCGCCGCCGGCTGTGCTGGCTTGCTGGCGGGACGGCCTCTTGTTGGAGGTCGGGCCACGGGGACCTGTTCCCCTGGTTCTGTGTGTGCTGGTTTGAGCCGGTCGATGGAGACTGTTTCGACCCTGTCGCCGAGTCGCAGCTTAAAGACCTTGTCCCCGGTTTGTAGTACCTCGTACGGTCCGTCGTACGGGGGTCGCAGAGGTCCGCGGTGCGCGTCGTGTCGCACGAAGACGAAGCGTGTCTGCTGTAAGTTTGGCGGGACGTGAGGTGCGAGTTCGCCGTGTCGGTTGACCGGAAGTGGGGCGAACTGTTGGGCGGAAGAGAAAGAGTTGAGCTGCTGCTGTTCGGCCGACCAAGGCGTGGTAGCCTCCGGGAGGAATTCGCCTGGTACGCGCAGCGGTTGTCCGTAGACTAACTCCGCTGCTGAGGACTGGAGGTCTTCCTTGACCGCGGTGCGTAGGCCTAGTAGCACCCACGGTAGGCGGTCAGTCCAGGTACTGTCCTGCAGGCCGGCGCGGAGTGAGGCCTTGAGTGACCTGTGGAAGCGTTCACAAAGCCCGTTGGCCTGCGGGTGGTACGCCGTGGTTCGGTGGAGCGTCACCCCAAGGTTGCGTGCTGTGGCCGTCCAGAGTTCGGAGGTGAACTGGGCGCCTCTGTCGGAGGTTATGTCGGCCGGTACGCCGAACCTCGCAACCCAGGTGTTAACGAACGCCCTGGCGATGTCGGCTGTGGTGGTGGAGGTCAGCGGCACTGCCTCAGGCCAGCGTGTGTAGCGGTCGACCATCGTGAGGAGATAAGTTTGGCCTTGTGATGGCGGCAGAGGTCCGACGATGTCGACGTGTACGTGGTCGAAGCGGCGGCTGGGTACCTCGAAGTCTCCCAGGGGTGCTTTTGTGTGCAGCTGTACCTTAGCCCGTTGGCAGGTGAGGCAGGAGGTGGCCCAAGTCCGAACATCTTTGCTGAGGCCGCGCCAGACGAAGCGCTGGGAGAGGAGTTTGACGGATGCGCGGGAACCCGGATGGGAGAGCCCGTGGAGCGCGTCGAAGATGCGGCGGCGCCAGGTTGCAGGGGCGACCGGCCTGGGTTGGCCGAGTGAGACGTCGCAAGTGACTGCCGTTGCTTCGGGCCTGTGCGCGACCTTGGCTAGGCGTAGCCCTGGCAGGCTGGTAGCCGCTGAGAGGAGGTCTGGGTCCGTGAGCTGGGCCGCTGCTAGTTGCGCGTAGTCGACCGTGAGGTGATTTGCGCAGATGGCGGGACGGGAAAGGCAGTCGGTGACAACGTTGTCTCTACCGGAGACGTGCTGGATGTCCGTGGTAAACTCGGACACGGCCGCGAGCTGGCGTTGCTGCCTAGCGGACCAGGGTTCGGTGTGCTTGGCCATCGCGTATGTGAGCGGCTTGTGGTCCATGTACGCGGTAAAGGGACGGCCCTCCAGGAGGAACCTGAAATGGCGGACCGACAGGTGGAGCGCGAGGAACTCGCGGTCGAAAGTAGAGTATTTGACCTCCGGGGGGTGCAGTTGGCAGCTGTAGAAGGCAAGTGGCTGCCACACGCCATTGACCCACTGCTCGAACACGGCGCCGACCGCGTGGTCGGAGGCGTCGGTGGTGAGCGCGACTCAGGCATCGGCCCTCGGGTGCGCGAGCAGGGTGGCGTCGGCGAGCGCGTTTTTGGTGGCGTCGAAGGCGGCTGACATGTCAGTGGTCCAGGCTACGGCCATCTTGCCGGATTTACCTCGGAGGGAGTCATATAGAGGCTTCATGAGGGCTGCAGCTCTGGGGATGAACCTGTTGTAGAAGTTCACCATCCCGAGGAACTCCTGGAGGCCCTTGATGGTTGTGCGGCGGGGGAATTGCTGGACGGCCTGCACCTTGTTGGGCAGGGGGACGGCCCCAGCAGGGGTGATGTGGTGGCCGAGAAAATCGATCTCGGCCAGGCCGAATTGGCACTTCGCCGGGCTGAGGATGAGCCCGTGTTGGGCTAGGCGCCCGAACAGGATGCGAAGGTGTTCGAGGTGTTCCTGTTGGGAGGAGCTGGCCATGAGAATGTCGTCTAGATAGACGAATAGGAAGTTCAGGTCCCGGAGGACTGAGTCCATAAGGCGCTGGAAAGCCTGGGCTGCATTCTTGAGGCCGAAGGGCATTCTCAGGAACTCGAACAGGCCGAATGGGGTGATGACGGCCGTTTTGGGGATGTCCGCGGGGTGTACGGGGACTTGGTGGTAACCGCGCACCAGGTCGACCTTGGAAAAGACGGTTCGTCCGGCCAGTCGGGCCGAGAAGTCCTGGATTTGCAGCACCGGGTATCGGTCGGGGTTGGTGAGGGCGGGAAACTCGGCTAGTAGTGCCGAGTAGTCGTCCGTGGCTCTGGCGAGGCAGTAGGTCATCAGGCCGGCCGAACGGGCCGGGGTGAATGCGCCAGGGATGGGGTCCATAGTGTTGATGTCGACGAGGCGGTGCCTCGGAATGTCGACAAGGAGGCCGTGGGCGCATAGGAAGTCGGCGCCGATGAGTGGGCAGAGGACCTTGGCTGTGAGGAACTCCCAGCGGTAGCGGCGGCCTGCGAGGTCGAGCGTGACCATGCGGGTGCCGTATGTGTGGATGTCAGAGCCATTGGCTGCGGCCAACGTGATACCCCGTGCACCGCGTTGGATTTCGAGGGCGGAGGCGGGGGTGATGCTGTGCTGGGCTCCTGTGTCGCACAGAAATCGGCGGTTGGTGCTGTCGTCGGTGACATACAGTAGTGGCCCCTTTTGCCCCGCGGCCATCGTGGGGGCCGGTGCGGGGGGGGGTTTGAAAGTGCACGGTGGTGTGCAGCATTGGGCCCTAGTGCCAAAACGGGTGTGGTAGTAGCAGTGACCCGAAGTGGAAGGGCGGTCGGGCCTAGTGGGCTGGGGAGACCGCGTGGTCGCTGCCGTGAGGTCGGGCGCGACGCCGCGGGCGGCCTGCGCGGAGAGCAGCCGGTCGGCCTTTTCGACTATCTCATTCAGGTCCGTGGAGCCAGACTCCACAATGAGCGGGCGGATGCTGGCTGGGAGCTGCTGAATGAAAAGCATGCGAAAGAGGGCGCCGGGGTTTTTGTCGTCCGAGAGGGACAGCATGTGGGAAAGCAGGTCCGACGGTGAAGCGTCACCAAGGCTTGGGAGGTCGAGGAGTTGGCAGTTGCGCTGGTAAGAGGGCGCCTGAAATTTTTTAAGAAGCGCGGCCTTCAGATGTTCGTACTTGCCTTCCACTGGTGGATCCTGCAGCGCTGCCCAAACCTTGGGAACTGTGGCGTAGGTGAGAGAGGCGACGAGGTAGTCGTACTTCGTGGCGTCGACTGTAATGCTTCTCAGCCGGAATCTGGACTCGGCTTGAACGAACCAGGCCTCGGCCAGGTTCTCCCAAAAGTCCGGTAGTTTAACCGTGACTGCGTTTGTATCCACCATGCTAGCTTAGGATTCGTCCTGAGCGTCGGGGTCACCAGTGTTGAGATACCGCGGCAAACGTGGGAGTCGAGACCAGAGTTGATGGAACACAACTGCTTTAATTTACATCATGGCAAAACAAGTGCTTAAAAAGCCCGCGCAACCACTTAAATACTCCCCAGACAGGAAGTGCTCCCGGCAGCCTGTCCCTGTGGGAAACAAGTTGCCGGAGGAAAGTGCCCCCAGCTGGGGGCGGCTGCTGCCGGCAGTGCGCCTGCGTAAACTGTCCGTGCCGCCATGAGCGGATTATGTCCAATGGTGGCGTGTCGCCACAGAGGTTTACATAAAAGGGAACCCAAAAATCTTCTACCGGCCTGTAAACAGTAAGCGGGTACTAAGAGGCGGGGTGGGGCCTATTCGGGACAAAGAAGGTGATATATGCTTAGAGGCACCGGGCAAGGCTAGAATACTCAGTGAGTACTTTGTATCGGTGTTTACTAAGGAGGTGGATGCTGACAAAATATCGGTAGAAGTGGAAAAGGTAGAAGCAATGGAATGGGTGAAAATTGATTGACAGGATGTACTAGAAAGGCTGGATATGCTTAGAGTGGACAAGTTGTCTGGTCCAGATGGCTTGCATCCCAGGTTGCTAAGGGAATTGGGGGAGGAGATAGCGGAAGGGCTTGCCATAATTTTCCAATCTTCCCTAGATGCGGGGGAGGTGCCTGAGGATTGGAAAGTGGCAAATGTGACCCCATTGTTCAAGAAAGGGTGTAAGGACAATCCTAGTAACTACAGGCCGGTCAGTTTAACATCAGTGGTGGGTAAAGTTTTCGAAACAATAATCAAGGAAAAAATAAACGGGCATTTGGAGAGGTTTAAGCTAATTAAGGAGAGCCAACATGGATTTGTAAAATGCTGATCGTGTTTGACAAATCTAATTGAAATTTTTGATGAATTAACAGAGAGGATTGATGAAGGGAATGCAATGGATGTTGTGTACATGGATTTTCAGAAGGCGTTTGACAAAGTACCACATAGAAGGCTGGTTAACACAATTGAGGCTCATGGAATAGGTGGGTCAGTGGCAGCTTGGATAAGGAATTGGCTTAAGGACAGAAAACAGTGAGTTGTGGTAAATGGCTGTTTTTCAGACTGGAGGATGGTAGACAGTGGTGTTCCCCATGGGTCAGTGCTGGGGCCACTGCTTTTTTGATATATATAAATGACCTGGATATTGGAATACAGAGTAGAATTTCTAAATTTGCCGATGACACCAAAATTGGGGGTGTGGCAAACAGTGAGGATGATACCAATCGACTGCAACAGGACATAGAAAGGCTAGCAGAATGGGCAGACAAGTGGCCGATGGAATTTAATACAGAGAAGTGTGAGGTGATGCATTTTGCCAGAAGGAACAGGGAGAGGCAATATACACTTAATGGCACAGTTTTAAAGAGTGTGCCGGGACAGAGGGACCTGGGTGTTAATGTGCATAGGTCCCTGAAGGTGGCGGGACATATTGAGAGAGTGGTTAACAAAGCATATAGGATCTTGGGCTTCATAAATAGAGGTATTGAGTACAAAAGTAGAGAAGTTATGCTGAACCTTTATAAAGCGCTGGTTAGGCCACAACTGGAGTATTGTGTCCAGTTCTAGTCCCCACACTTTAGGAAGGATGTGAAGGCCCTTGAGAGGGTGCAGAGGAGATTTACCAGAATGGTTCCAGGGATTGGGGGATCTTAGCTACAAGGACAGGTTGGAGAAGCTGGATTTGTTTTCATTAGAGCAAAGGAGGTTGAGGGGTGATTTGATAGAGGTGTACAAGATTATGACGGGTTTGGATAGGCTAGACGGGGAAAGGCTGTTCCCACTAGTTGATGGTACAAGGACTAGGGGACACAGATTTAAGGTTTTGGGCAAGAGATACAGGGGGGATGTGAGGAAAAACTATTTTACGCAGCGAGTGGTGAGGACCTGGAACTCGCTGCCGACGGAAGTGGTGGAAGCGGAGACACTCAGTGTTTTCAAGGGGAGACTGGATAGGCACTGGAGGGAAATAAACCTGCAGGGCTACGGGGATAGAGCGGGGGAATGGGACTGACTGGATTGTTCTACAGAGAGCCGGCACGGACTCGATGGGCCGAATGGCCTCCTTCTGTGCCGTTATGACACTCTGACTCTATGGCAATACTCCAGCTGAGGCCTAACCATTGATTAATGGCTTGTAACAGAAAGACAGTGGATATTAATCCCTGGATATTAACCCGTGGTTATTAACCCTTGAATATTAACCCCTAGATATTGACCCCAGAGATATTAATCCCTGGATATTCACCCCTGGATATTAACCTGTGATATTAACCTCTGGATATTAACCTCTGGAAATTAACCCCTAGATATTAAACGCTGGATATTAACCACTGGATATTAACCCCTGGGTATTAACCCCTGGAAATTAACCACTGGATATTAGCCCCTGGATATTAACCCCTGGATATTAACCCCTGGAAATTAACCACTGGATATTAACCCCTGGATATTAACCCTGATATTAACCCTAACTAGAGCAGTGCAATCACACAACACACAGATTACTGAGAAATGTTCATGAATGGCCCGTAGATCAGACATTGTCAGGACAAACATTGCCTTTTGCAGGTCCATTCGGAGCCTGAGAACCATTATATAATCACACAGGGCACCGACACACTCAAAGGGATGTAGAACTCGAGCAACATCCATCTCAGTATTTGTGCGAGCCCGTGAGTCTGTCTCAGACCGAAGCTGCTTACGACAAGTTTCATCAACAATCCACTCAGTCCCGTTAATTGCTGCTTTATTGGGACCCAGCGACAGACTCGCACTGACACTTTCAGCAACATCCAACCTCCAGCTTCCAGCTCCTTCCCACACAGGAACAGGAGGAGGCCATTCAGCCCCTCGAGCCTGTTCCACCATTCGCAGGAACAGGAGGAGGCCATTCAGCCCCTCGAGCCTGTTCCACCATTCGCAGGATCAGGAGGATGCCATTCAGCCCCTCGAGCCTGTTCCAACATTCGCAGGAACAGGAGGAGGCCATTCCGCCCCTCGAGCCTGTTCCACCATTCGCAGGAACAGGAGGAGGCCATTCAGCCCCTCGAGCCTGTTCCACCATTCGCAGGAACAGGAGGAGGCCATTCAGCCCCTCGAGCCTGTTCCACCATTCGCAGGAACAGGAGGAGGCCATTCAGCCCCTCGAGCCTGTTCCACCATTCGCAGGAACAGGAGGAGGCCATCAATATAAGATAGTCACTAATAAATCCCATCGGTAATTCAGGAGAAACTTCTTGACCCAGAGAGTGGTGAGAATGTGGAACTCGCTCCCACAGGGAGTGGTTGAGGTGAATAGCACAGATACATTAAGGGGAAGCTGGATAAACACATGAGGGAGAAAGGAATAGAAGGATATGCTGATGGGGTGAGATGAAGAGGGGTGGGAGGAGGCTGGTGTGGACCAGTTGGTCTGAATGGCCTGTTTCTGGGCTGGACATTCTCCGTGTATTTGAATGATTCCAACACACGGCTCATTCCCTAAGGTGCCTCCGATCAGCGGCGGAGTGACGATTGGAAGTGGATTTATTCACAAAGCAGACTGGAGAATGTGATCAGTTCACACAAACAGCGACTGAACATGGAAATATATTCACTGGGGAATATGGAATAATGGTCAGCTGGTGAAAGAGAGATTGCACTAAGTGTGTTCATTACAAACTCCAGACACGCTCAACAGCCCATAATCAGTGCTCAGCGCGGTAACATTATCCTGTCAGTGTTATTACTTTATTACACGCTTCATTTTAATGGATAATAACAGTGGTTGAAACTGCGCTCCCCGACTCGCTCAGTAAGGGGACTCAGAGCCACAGTGACTGGGCCAATAGGAGGCTCGTGTCCCTGATCTCAGTTCACCCGTAGCCCAGGCCCAGAGGCTGGGGGAGGCCCATCATTTCCTGCTCCGTTTTCTGTCCAGAATCTTTGTGATAAATCGATGGGCCTCAATCCCAGGCTTTGGGCCTGTGCTAAACAACAATTGAGCCTCAATAGAAGCTGGTTGGAGCGAGCGGGAGACCAGGCCCACAGATAAAGGCGGCCGCACTGAGATTTCATTCACTGAAATGTCGACAACATTGAGAAATATGGAATTACACGGCCAGACTCATTCTCTGCGAGCGAGTAAGATCTCGGATTTCCTTCTAATGGTCGGATTCAGTCACTCGCGGGAAAGGAGAATCTTTTATTTAAGAATCTCCGTATCATCAACATCGACTTTTATCTCCTTTGTGGCCTTTAGATTCACAAGTTGGTAAAAAGTCTCGTAATATAATTGTAATGGAATATAATTGTAATGTAATAGAATCATCGAATGATCGAATGATACAGCACAGAAGGAGGCCATTCACCTTCACTCTGTGACCTCTGGTTACTGACCCCCCTGACACTGGAAACAGTTTCTCCTTATTTACTCGATCAAAACCCTTCGTGAATTTGAACATCTCTATCAAAATCTCCTTAACCTTCTCTGCTCTAAGGAGAACAATCCCAGCTTCTCCAGTCTCTCCACATAACTGAAGTCCCTCATCCCCGGCACCATTCTAGTAAATCTCCTCTGCACCCTCTCCAAGGCCTTGACATCCTTCCTAAAGTGTGGTGCCCAGAATTGGACACAATACTCCAGCTGGGGCCTCCCCAGTGATTTTGTGATGTAATATAAGTTTACTGTGGATCGAGTAAATAAGGAGAAACTGGTTCCAGTGGCAGGAGGGTCGGTAACCAGAGGACACAGAGTGAAGGGAATTGGCAAAAGAACCAGAGGGGAGATGAGGAGAATGTTTTTACAGCGAGTTGTTGTGATCTGGAATGCGCTGCCTGAAAGGGCGGTGGAAGCAGATTCAATAGGAACTTTCACAAGGTAATTGTGTAAACACTGGAAGGGGAGAAAATTGCAGGGCTATTGCAGATCCTGCATGTTTCCTACATTACAACAGTGACTACACTTCAAAAATACTGCATTGGGTGGGAAGAGCTTTGGGAAGGCCCACCACCTGCTCAGGGCAATGAAGGGTTAACTAGACATATTTTGAATGTGGGAACAATCTCACAGTAACTCGGGATGGGCAATAAATGCCGGCCTTGCCAGCGACGCCCACATCCCCAGAGTGAATTTTTTAAAATGCCAACAGCTAAAAATACCAGAAAATATTCCCATCGCGAATGTTGGTGTGAAATAATTGATTCTGATCACCAGTGGATGTTGAATATTTAAACCTGATGCTAATGTCACCGTATAAACTGCCTCTTCATTCCAGTGTTTGTGAATTAATGTGGTGTGTGAGAATCATTAATATCTCTGCAAGACATCAATATTTACCACACAAAGCTCAATGTTCACTTTAACAGACGGTGGGGAACAAAGGATGTTGTGCAGGTTGTAAGAATGAGTTGAAGTGTTGGAGTATCTCGCCCTGTGCACGGTGCGGGACTGGGGCTGCACGGTCAACTTTAAGGGACAAAGGGAGATGTTTCCATCCGTGCAACCACCCAGTGATGAAAGGAGCTTCCCGGCAAATTTCATCATCAATAAATCAGTGAAGATCAGGGAGTTCTCCAGCTCACCCTTCCTTAGAAACCTGGGATTGCTGCATCTCACCATCCCTGGAAAACCATTCCCTCTCCCAGTCCCCGACCCACAGCCCATTCCGGGAATTAATCCCTCTCGGTGGGAAGTGTCAGAGAATCATGGAATAGTACAGCACAGATTCAATAGTAGCTTCAAAAGGGAATTGGATAAATATTGAAGGAGAACAAATTGCAGGGATCTGGGGAAGAGCGGGGGAGTGGGACTGACTGGGTCGCTCTTCGAAAGAGCCGGCGCAGACTCGATGGGCCGAATGGCCTCCTCCTGGGCTGGACTATTCTAGGATTCTATGAATTGTCAGGGGAGGAGCTCGATGGATTCAGTCTCCTCTCTGATCAGGAGCAGTGTCTGGGCTGAAGGTTGGTTCTGACTTTATCTCAATGCTAGTCCCGAATCTCTGCCTGTTTCACCTCCTCCTGTTTATTGCAGATTCCGCAAATTAATCTCAGTAAATATCAGAAGCCTCAGTCTCTCCGAGCTCGACACCGACCCCTCCCCTCCCCCTCCCCTCCCCCTCCTCTCCCCCTCCCCCCCTCCCCGCTCCCCCTCCCCTCCCCCTCCCCTCCCGCGCCCCTCCCCCTCCCCTCCCCTCCCCCGCCCTCCCCTCCTCCTCCTCCTCTCCCCTCACCGTCCTTTCCCCCTCCCTCCCCCTCCCCCACCCCCTCCCCTCCCCGCTCCCCCTCCCCCTCCCCTCCCCCGCCCCCTCCTCCTCCTCCTCCTCTCCCCTCACCGTCCTTTCCCCCTCCCTCCCCCTCCCCTCCCCCGCCCCTCCCGCGCCCCCTCCCCCTCCCCTCCCCTCCTCCTCCTCCTCCTCTCCCCTCACCGTCCTCTCCCCATCCCCTCCCCCTCTCAGTGTCGCCATCGTCGGGGTCACCGAGGGAAAGAGCAGCGATTGGTCGGATCCACAGGAACAGTTGCTCACCTTTCGGGTGGGTGTTACTGAGATATTTATAATTAAACGGCAGCGTTTTCATTCCATGTAAACTGTGCTGTAGGAGCAGTGACTGATGGTGATGGGATGTCGAGATCAGGGCAGTCATTTCATTCATTTACATTCACTGCGATTGTGGAGAAAATCGATGGTTTGTTGCCGACACCCACAGCAGGACAGACAGAGGGCCGGCAGGAGGGAGAATCACTTCATTCATTCTCCGCATCTGGGCGTCCCTGGCAAGGCCGGCATTTATTGCCCAACCCTAGTTGCCCTCGAGAAGGTGGTGGTGAGCCGCCTTCTTGAACCGCTGCAGTCCGTGTGGTGAAGGTGCTCCCACAGTGCTGTTAGGGAGGGAGTTCCAGGATTTTGACCCAGTGACGATGAAGGAACGGCCGATATAATTCCAAGTCAGGACATGTGAGTCTCAGAGGGGAATTGGAGGTGGTGGTGTCCCCATGCGCCTGCTGCCCTGGTCCTTCTAGGTGGTGGAGGAGGGAGTGGGTTTGGGAGGGACTGGGGAAGAATCCTTGGCGAGTTACTCCAGGGCCTCCTGTGGATGGTCCACACTGCAGACACGGTGCGCCGGGGGAGGAGGGAGAGGGTTTGGCACTAATTAGGTGTTGTAGTAGTGCTGAGGGAGTGCTGCACTGTCGGAGGGGCAGTACTGAGGGAGTGCTGCACTGTTGGAGGGGCAGTGCTGAGGGAGTGCTGCACTGTCGGAGGGGCAGTACTGAGGGAGTGCTGCACTGTCGGAGGGGCAGTACTGAGGGAGTGCTGCAGCATCAGAGGGGCAGTACTGAGGGAGTGCTGCACTGTCGGAGGGGAAGTACTGAGGGAGTGCTGCACTGTCGGAGGGGCAGTACTGAGGGAGTGCTGCAGCATCAGAGGGGCAGTACTGAGGGAGTGCTGCACTGTCGGAGGGGCAGTACTGAGAGATGGCGCACTGTTGGAGGGGCAATACAGAGGCAGTGCTGCACTGTCGGAGGGGCAGTACTGAGGGAATGCTGCACTGTCGGAGGCGAAGTACTGAGGGAGTGCTGCACTGTCGGAGGGGCAGTACTGAGGGAGTGCTGCACTGTTGGAGGGGCAGTACTGAGGGAGTGCTGCACTGTCGGAGGGGCAGTACTGAGGGAGTGCTGCACTGTCGGAAAGGCAGTACTGAAGGAATGCTGCACGGTCGGAGGAGCAGTACTGAGGGAGTGCTGCACTGTCGGAGTGGCGGTACTGAGGGAGTGCTGCACTGTCGGAGGGGCAGTACTGAGGGAATGCTGCACTGTCGGAGGGTCAGTACTGAGGGACCACTGGGCTGTCAGAGGGGCAGCTCTGAGGGAGTGCTGCACCGTCGGTGGGGCAGTAATGAGGGAGTGATGCACTGTCGGAGGGGCAGTACTGAGGGAGTGCAGCACTGTCGGAGGGGCAGTACTGAGGGAATGCTGCACTGTCGGAGGCGAAGTACTGAGGGAGTGCTGCACTGTCGGAAAGGCAGTACTGAAGGAATGCTGCACGGTCGGAGGAGCAGTACTGAGGGAGTGCTGCACTGTCGGAGTGGCAGTACTGAGGGAGTGCTGCTCTGTCGGAGGGGCAGTACTGAGGGAGTGCTGCACCATCAGAGGGGCAGTACTGAGGGAGTGCTGCACTGTCGGAGGGGCAGTACTGAGAGATGGCGCACTGTTGGAGGGGCAGTACAGAGGCAGTGCTGCACTGTCGGAGGGGCAGTACAGAGGGAATGCTGTACTGTCGGAAGGGCAGTACTGAGGGAGTGCTGCACTGTCGGAGGGTCAGTACTGAGGGACCACTGGGATGTCAGAGGGGCAGCTCTGAGGGATTGCTGCACTGTCGGTGGGGCAGTAATGAGGGAGTGCTGCACTGTCGGAAGGGCAGTACTGAGGGAGTGCAGCACTGTCGGAGGGGCAGTACTGCGGGAATGCTGCACTGTCGGAGGCGAAGTACTGAGGGAGTGCTGCATTGTCGGAGGCGAAGTACTGAGGGAGTGCTGCATTGTCGGAGGGGCAGTACTGAGGCAGTGCTGCACTGTTGGAGGGGCAGTACTGAGGGAGTGCTGCACTGTCGGAGGGGCAGTACTGAGGGAGTGCTGCACTGTCGGAAAGGCAGTACTGAAGGAATGCTGCACGGTCGGAGGAGCAGTACTGAGGGAGTGCTGCACTGTTGGAGGGTAGTACTGAGGGAGTGCTGCACTTTCAGAGTGGCAGTACTGAAGGAGTGCAACACTGTCGGAGGGGCAGTACTGAGGGAGTGCTGCACTGTCAGAAGGGCAGTACTGAGGGGGTGCTGCACCGTCAGAGGGGCAGTACTGAGGGAGTGCTCCACTGTCAGAGGGGCAGTACTGAGGGACGGCGGACTGTTGGAGGGGCAGTACAGAGGCAGTGCTGCACTGTCGGAGGGGCAGTACTGAGGGAATGCTGTACTGTCGGAGGGGCAGTACTGAGGGAGTGCTGCACTGTCGGAGGGGCATTACTGAGGGACCGCTGGGCTGTCAGACGGGCAGTACTGAGGGAGTGCTGCACTGTCGGAGGGGCAGCAATGAGTGAGTGCTGCACTGTCAGAGGGGCAGTACTGAGGGAGTGCTACATTGTCGGTGTGGCAGTACTGAGGGAGTGCTGCACTGTTGGAGGGTAGTACTGAGGGAGTGCTGCACTGTTGGAGGGTAGTACTGAGGGAGTGCTGCACTTTCAGAGTGGCAGTACTGAGCAAGTGCTGCACTGTCGGAAAGGCAGTACTGAAGGAATGCTGCACGGTCGGAGGAGCAGTACTGAGGGAGTGCTGCACTGTTGGAGGGGCAGTACTGAGGGAGTGCTGCACTGTTGGAGGGTAGTACTGAGGGAGTGCTGCACTTTCAGAGTGGCAGTACTGAGGGAGTGCTGCACTGTCGGAGGGCAGTACTGAGGGAGTGCTGCACTGTCAGAGGGGCAGTACGGAGGGAGTGCTGCACTGTCGGAGGGGCAGTACTGAGAGAATGCTGCACTCTCGGAGGGGCAGTACTGAGGGAGTGCTGCACTGTCGGAGAGGCAGTATTGAGGGAGTGCTGCACTGTTGGAGGGGAAGTACTGAGGCAGTGCTGCACTGTCGGAGGGGAAGTACTGAGGGAGTGCTGCACTGTCGGGGGAGCAGTACTGAAGGAGTGCTGCACTGTCGGTGGGGCGGTAATGAGGAAGTGCTGCACTGTCAGAGGGGCAGTACTGAGGGAGTGCTGCACTGTCAGAGGGGCAGTACTGAGGGTGTGCTGCACTGTCGGATGGGGAGTACTGAGGGAGTGCTGCACTGTCAGAGGGGCAGTACTGAAGGAGTGCTGCACTGTCGGTGGGGCAGTACTGAGGGAGTGCTGCTCTGTCAGATGGGCATTACTGAGGTAATGCTGCACTTTCGGAGGGGCAGAACTGAGGGAGTGCTGCACCGTCAGAGGGGCAGTACTGAGGGAGTGCTGCACCGTCAGAGGGGCAGTACTGAGGGAATGCTGCACTTTCGGAGGGGTAGCACTGAGGGAGTGCTGCACTGTCGGAGGGGCGGTACTGAGGGAGTGCTGCACTGTCGGAGGGGCAATACTGAGGGAGTGCTGCACTGTCGGAGGGGTAGTACTGAGTGAGTGCTGCACGGTCGGAGGGGCAGTACTGAGGGAGCGCTGCACTGTCGGAGGGGCAGTACTGAGCGAGCGCTGCACTGCCGGAGGGGCAGTACTGAGCGAGCGCTGCACTGTCGGAGGGGCAGTACTGAGGGAGTGCTGCACTGTCAGAGGGGCAGTACTGAGGGAGTGCTGCACTGTCGGAGCGGCAGTACTGAGGGAGCGCTGGGCTGGCGGAGGTGCAGTCCTGAGGGAGCGCTGCACTGTCGGAGGGGCAGTACTGAGGGAGTGCTGCACTGTCAGAGGGGCAGTACTGAGGGAGTGCTGCACTGTCAGAGGGGCAGTACTGAGGGAGTGCTGCACTGTCGGAGGATGTAAAATATCCCATGGCACTATTTCGAAGAAGAGCAGGGCCGTTCTCCCCGTGTCTGAGCCAATGTGTAACCCTCAACTAACATCACTAAATATCTCAGGGTGGAGAAAGGCGCTATAGAAATGCAAGGCCTTTCTTTCCTTACTGTCTGCGGCCCAGAGCTGGGTTCAGACCTGGTTCTCGCTCAGAGTGAAACGAGTGTGTTTGTTCCCTGGAGACGGACAATAAATGAGGGCAGATTTCAGATTCCGCTCTGCCCCCGAGTCTCGGCCTCAGCTGATGTTTCCCGTCGCGTTTCTCAATTCACCCAGTTTTTATTTTGATAGATCGGGCTGTCGAGGGTCTAATTACATCGAGCTTTGCTCATTTATCTGCCTCTGTTTACAGATTGTAGCGCTGTAAATCCTGTGAATTGAGCAGAGCTGGGAGTTGGTGGATTGTGACTAATATCACACGGTGTGATTCCAGCCCCAGTGCTGTACCTGCCCTGGGAGTGTTTGATGGGACAGTGTAGAGGGAGCTTTACTCTGTATCTAACCCCGTGCTGTACCTGCCCTGGGAGCGTTTGATGGGACAGTGTAGAGGGAGCTTTACTCTGCACCTAACCCGTGCTGTACCTGCCCTGGGAGTGTTTGATGGGACAGTGTAGAGGGAGCTTTACTCTGTATCTAACCCGTGCTGTACCTGCCCTGGGAGTGTTTGATGGGACAGTGTAGAGGGAGCTTTACTCTGTATCTAACCCCGTGCTGTACCTGCCCTGGGAGTGTGTGATGGGACAGTGTAGAGGGAGCTTTACTCTGTATCTAACCCCGTGCTGTACCTGCCCTGGGAGTGTGTGATGGGACAGTGTAGAGGGAGCTTTACTCTGTATCTAACCCCGTGCTGTACCTGCCCTGGGAGTGTTTGATGGGACAGTGTAGAGGGTGCTTTACTCTGTATCTAACCATGCTGTACCTGCCCTGGGAGTGTTTGATGGGACAGTGTAGAGGGAGCTTTACTCTGTATCTAACCCGTGCTGTACCTGCCCTGGGAGTGTTTGATGGGACAGTGTAGAGGGAGCTTTACTCTGTATCTAACCCGTGCTGTACCTGCCCTGGGAGTGTTTGATGGGACAGTGTAGAGGGAGCTTTACTCTGTATCTAACCCGTGCTGTACCTGCCCTGGGAGTGTTTGATGGGACAGTGTAGAGGGAGCTTTACTCTGTATCTAACCCGTGCTGTACCTGCCCTGCGAGTGTTTGATGGGACAGTGTAGAGGGAGCTTTACTTTGTATCTAACCCGTGCTGTACCTGCCCTGGGAGTGTTTGATGGGACAGTGTAGAGGGAGCTTTACTCTGTATCTAACCCGTGCTGTACCTGCCCTGCGAGTGTTTGATGGGACAGTGTAGAGGGAGCTTTACTCTGTATCTAACCCGTGCTGTACCTGCCCTGGGAGTGTTTGATGGGACAGTGTAGAGGGAGCTTTACTCTGTATCTAACCCGTGCTGTTCCTGCCCTGGGAGTGTTTGATGGGACAGTGTAGAGGGAGCTTTACTTTGTATCTAACCCGTGCTGTACCTGCCCTGGGAGTGTTTGATGGGACAGTGTAGAGGGAGCTTTACTCTGTATCTAACCCGTGCTGTACCTGCCCTGGGAGTGTTTGATGGGACAGTGTAGAGGGAGCTTTACTCTGTATCTAACCCGTGCTGTACCTGCCCTGCGAGTGTTTGATGGGACAGTGTAGAGGGAGCTTTACTTTGTATCTAACCCGTGCTGTACCTGCCCTGGGAGTGTTTGATGGGACAGTGTAGAGGGAGCTTTACTCTGTATCTAACCCGTGCTGTACCTGCCCTGCGAGTGTTTGATGGGACAGTGTAGAGGGAGCTTTACTCTGTATCTAACCCGTGCTGTACCTGCCCTGGGAGTGTTTGATGGGACAGTGTAGAGGGAGCTTTACTCTGTATCTAACCCGTGCTGTACCTGCCCTGGGAGTGTGTGATGGGACAGTGTAGAGGGAGCTTTACTCTGTATCTAACCCGTGCTGTACCTGCTCTGGGAGTGTTTGATGGGACAGTGTAGAGGGAGCTTTACTCTGTATCTAACCCGTGCTGTACCTGCCCTGGGAGTGTTTGATGGGACAGTGTAGAGGGAGCTTTACTCTGTATCTAACCCGTGCTGTACCTGCCCTGGGAGTGTTTGATGGGACAGTGTAGAGGGAGCTTTACTCTGTATCTAACCCGTGCTGTACCTGCCCTGGGAGTGTTTGATGGGACAGTGTAGAGGGAGCTTTACTCTGTATCTAACCCGTGCTGTTCCTGCCCTGGGAGTGTGTGATGCCGACACTGGGTGATGAAATGGGGAAGTTTCCTGTCCCAGCACCAACATCCTTCACCTTCAGGAGCACAAAAGGGATGAAAAAAGCTCCAGTCTCTCGTGCGATAAAAATGCAATGTGACTTTATTCAGAGACCCAGACCATAAATAATTCAATCCTATAACAGCAAATATTCATTTTATGAGAGCTCGACCTGTGACTGGAGTTCTGCAGATTGACGGTAACCTGGTTACTCTCGATCACTGACTCTGCAGATTGACGGTAACCTGGTTACTCTCGATCACCGACTCTGCAGATTGACGGTAACCTGGTTACTCTCGATCACCGACTCTGCAGATTGACGGTAACCTGGTTACTCTCGATCACTGACGCTGCGGATTGACGGTAACCTGGTTACTCTCGATCACTGACTCTGCAGATTGACGGTAACCTGGTTACTCTTGATCACTGACTGCAGATTGACGGTAACCTGGTTACTCTCGATCACTGACTCTGCAGATTGACGGTAACCTGGTTACTCTCGATCACTGACTCTGCAGATTGACGGTAACCTGGTTACTCTCGATCACACTTATTACAGGATGTCTGTGTTAATGTTAAATCCTCTCTCACCGCATTCCCCTGTGGGACACCGCCCAGTATCCCAGCACAGTCCCCCATTCCCTTGTGGACACCCACACTCTCACATACACTCACTCTCACACACACACACTCACTCTCACACACACACTCACTCTCACACACACACTCACTCTCACACACACACTCACTCTCACACACACTCACTCTCACACACACAATACAATACAATACAAATCGCTTTATTGGCATGATAAGTTACATCTTATGTTGCCAAAGCATCAAAATACATTTGTGGTTGAACACATAAACGCGGTTCCATTCATACAGTGTATAAACAGGTATATCCCTGAGTTTATAAATATATTTTCGCCTTGTTTATATATACTCTTGTCTTAGTTTACTGGTTGTCCCTCTGTTCATGGCAAGCTGTAACATAGTGTGCCGCCAGTGTTACACAGCTTCTCTCCTCCCCCAGTAGGAATGGGAGTTTTTGGTTGTCAGTCAGATTTCTGAATTCAGGGCATATTTGTGAGAATTTTTGATAGAAATTCTCTCTGATGCCCTGATATTTTCCACAGGCTGTGAGGAAGTGCATCTCTGTCTCAACTACTCCCTGACTGCAGTGAGAGCATATCCTGTCTTCTCTTGGCAGCCTGGTCTGCCTGTGTCTGCCTTTTTCGATCGCTAGGCTATGTTCGCTAAGTCTGTACCTTGTCAAGGTTCTTCTCAGTTTGTTATCCTTTACCATGGTCAGGTAATCAGCTATGTTGTATTGTCTGTTTAGGGCCAAGTAGCAATTGAGTTTGCTTTGGGTTTTTGTTGTTTCTGCCCAATATGACAGATATTTTTCCTTTTGCTTAGCGACGATTGTGTTGGGTCGAATTCTTTGTGTTACCCTGTCACTGTCCTGGGGCTGGTTATTGTTAGTATTGTTATTAGTTACTTTATTGAGTCCCAGGACTAGTTGACTGAGGGTATTCTTCTTTATGGTCAGCTCTTGGCATTTCAGGGCGTCGTAGTGATAGCATTGGGGGTTGCTCATTTGTAGGTGATTCCAAAATTTGGTGGCTCTTTTTTGGATAGTGATTATTAATGGGTATTGGCCTAGTTCCGCCCTGCATGCGTTGTTTACTGTTTTCCTTTGAGTCCGGAGGATACTTTTACAGAATTCCGCATGTAGGATCTCAATTGGGTGTTTGTCCCATTTTGCAAAATCTTGTTGTGTTAGTGGTCCCCAGACTTCACTGCCATAGAGTGCAATTGGTTCAATTACTGATTTGAAAATTTTGAGCCAAATGCTAATTGGGATTTCTATTTGGATTGATTTTTTGATGGCATAGAAAGCCCTTCTTGCTTTCTCTTTCAGTTCATTCACAGCCAGTTTGAAGTTTCCCGTAGAACTGATTTTTAAGCCCAAGTATGTGTAGTGAGTGGTTTGTTCAATTTTGCTTGTTCCTACTGTGAAATTTATTGTGGGTCCATGTTGTTTGGATCTTTGCTGGAACACAAGGACTTTGGTTTTTTGGGGATTTATTGTCAGGGCCCAAGTCTGGCAGTATGACTCCAGCAGGTCCAGGTTCTGCTGTAGACCCTCCTTAGTTGGTGACAGCAGAACCAGGTCGTCGGCATAGAGGAGGAATTTAACCTTGGATTCATATAGGGTGAGGCCGGGTGCTGTAGATTGTTCAAGTAGTTTTGCCAATCCATTAATGTAAATATTAAAGAGTGTCGGTGAGATTGGCGAGCCCTGCGTCACCCCCCACCCCTGTGGGAAGTATTTTGTTTGTTTGTCTCCAATTTTAACTGCACATTTATTGTTTGTATACATTGATTTAATTACATCATATGTTTTCCCTCCTACCCCGCTTTCGATAAGTTTCAGGAATAAACCGTCATGCCAGATGGAGTCGAAAGCCTTCTGGAAATCTACAAAGCATGCGTAGATTTTGCTTTTGTTATGGTGAATGTGTTTGTCAATTAGGGTCTGTAGGGTGAAGATATGATCGGATGTTCTATAGTTTGGCAGGAATCCAATTTGGCTTTTACTCAAGACATTGTGCTCTTCAAGGAAGTTTATAAGTCTTTTGTTTATGATGCTACAGAATACCTTCCCCAGGTTACTGTTTACACAGATGCCTCGATAGTTGTTTGGGTCGATTTCGTCCCCACTTTTGTATATGGGTGTTATGAGTCCTTTGTTCCAGATGTCAGGGAAATAACCGACACTCAGAACCAAGTTGAAGAGTTTTAGGATAGCCAGTTTCAGTTTGTCGTCTGCGTGTTTAATCATCTCGTTTAGTATGCCGTCTGTCCCACAAGCTTTTCCTGGTCGCAGGTCCTTGAGTTTTTCAAGAAGTTCTTTTTCTGTTATTATGGCGTCTAGCGGGTTTTGGTTATCTTTTATGGCCATTTCAAGCTTTTCAAGTTTTTTGCGTATTTGGTGTTGCTCTGGTCCTTGTGTGTTTTTCTGGTATAATTTTTCAAAGTGGTTTACCCATGTGTCCCCATTTTGAATGGACAAATCGTCGTGTTGTTTTTTGTGTAGTGTTTTCAAGTTGTCCCAGAAACAATTCGACTCAATGGATTCCTCCATGGAGCTGAGTGTATTCTTAATAAATTGCTCTTTTTTGGTCCTGAGTGTGTTTCTGTATTGTGTTAGCGTCTGACAATAAGTAAGGCGTAATTCCTCGTTTTCTGGATGTCTGTGTTTTTGGTTTGATAGTTTTCTAAGTTTTTTCCTCATGTTATGGCAATCATGGTCAAACCATTTTTCATAGTTTTTTGTTTTGGGTTTGTTCTTGCGAGCTTTCAAGTTTGCATTTGTTGCCAAATTATCAAAAATATTGTTTAGTTTACTAACTGCCCGGTTTACGCCTTCTTTATTGTGAGTGTATATGTTATCCAGAAAGGTGTCTAAGAGAGCTTGAGTTGATGCATTGCTAATTGTTTTCTGGTATTTTTCCGTGTCCTTTTTGGCCCATCTGTACGATTTTTTGGTGTTGTACAGTTTACTGGGTTGTGTTTCTATGTTGTTTGTTTCTGTCTTTTTGAGAAACATAGTAATTTGATTGTGATCTGACAGTGTTGTTTGTGGTTTGACTGTGAATGCTCTGAAAGAGGATAGGTCTAAGTCTGTAATCATATAGTCTACTGTGCTGCAGCCAAGAGGTGAGCAGTAGGTCGATCTTCCTAGGAGGTCTCCTATGAACCTACCATTGACAATGTACAGACCCAGGTTTCGACAGAGCTGTAGTAGCTGTTTACCGTTGGTATTTGACTGCTTGTCGCAGTTATGCCTGTATGGAAGGGAAGGGATGTCAAAGTGGTTATTCCCGAATACGTAATTGTTTCCCTGATTATTGGTGAAGTCTGGTTCTTCACCCGTTCTTGAATTGAGGTCCCCACAGATCAACACGTTCCCCTGGGCCTGGTATTGGATAATTTCCCCCTCCATGTTGGAGAAGGTGTCCTCTTTGTAGTACGGGGAATCGATTGGAGGGATATAAAGTGCGCAAATGTAAACATCTTGGGTGTTTGAGATAATCTCCCTCTCAAGTTTGAGCCACATATGGTTTTCGCCCTTTTTTATAAATTTGATGTAATTCTTAAGTTCTGTTTTAAACCAGATCAGTATGCCTCCAGAGTCTCTGCCTTGGGTTACACTTGGTAATTTATTGGAGGGGACCACTAGCTCAG